>NC_056735.1:912860696-913068196 GCF_019279795.1 Protopterus annectens
AAATGGATTCCAAGCATTAGAGAACCCAGGACTGAGGCTTGTTGAACACTGCTGCTTACAGATCAGATATTGGAGGTGGATGTCCCTATGTTGAGTATGTGTGCCATCAATGGCCACTCAGTGATCCCTACAATGATAGTAGCATGGATGCCTAAGTGGGTGTTTTGTAAATGATTTGTGAGTGGGAGATATAGTCAGATGACTTGGCTCAATCCAGGGGGTTGTACTCCCTGACCCAGGTCCTTGTTGACTGCCTTGGAAATGTCCACCACGTTTAACAGTCATGATCTCCTTCTCAGACATCCAAACTGGGTACAGTCAGCTGTATATAGATCATATATATGTGCGCTGATCAGTTCAATGATGATTGCCCCTATGTCCATACAGATATTGGTACTCAGACAAAGAGGTCTATAGTTCTGGTGGCCAGTGCATGCACCACCTCCGTGCAAGAGTATAACAGTTGCCGTTGTCCAGTCAGCTGGGGTCCAACCACTGGTTCCAGTATGATTGTAAGGTTTTCCCAATGGTGTTAGTAATCCTTGTCAGATCCCATGTAGAGTGCAGCCAGGGATGTTACCATGTCCAACAGGTGCTGTGTATCCTCTATAGACAGGCCATTTATGACCTGGTCTGTAGATATGGAAGTTATGGGACAGGTTGTAGGAATGTCATGTGTCACATGTGGTGGGGACAGGAGAGTGAAGTTGATGCAGAACCTGTGGAACTACAGGTTAGCTATAAGTACAGACCCATTATATATGGCTTCATTATGTATGAGCTCGCCAAAAATCTGTGCCTGTCCTTTGATGTTACACATGTAAGTACAATGTGGTGTGGTTTTGCTTTGTGTGGGTGGCTAATTTTGTCTGTTACTGTGTCTACACAACATCACACAAAACACTATGTGCTTGTTTTAGCTGAGGAGGTTGTGCCTTCATTTTAGGGAGGGCACCCTCACCCCAACTGTCACACAGCAATGCCCATCTCTTATGGTACAGCTTCATAATGGCAGTTGTCCACCAGGCAGGTGTGCTGTGCCATGAGGATCATGTGTTCCTCCTGTCAGATACAGCTGAGTTCATGCAGTTGCAATGCTTCTGGCATAAGTCATGGGTGTAGAGCTCTTCATACTTGCCTGCCCCATCAGAGGGAGGAGGTGCAATCACCCACAACATGGTGTAATGATATATTTTAATAGGCACATATACATACAAATATGCATACTGGGTGTCTGGATACATGGAGTTGCTCCTGTAGCCGGCTATTGCTTAAGTATGTATCCTTCCATTACTGAATGGCACCTGCAGTATCTCTGGGAAACTACATTGTTTCACAAAATCTGGATGTGTATCTAACCTTAATGAGTAAGTATACACCACCAGTATCACCCTGAGACTGTCATTTTGAAGTGTGAAGATGTGGATGGATGTGTAGTCTGATACAGCTGTGGTGCTGTCCACAGCTTTGAACCAGATAACCTTGACTGCACACATGTCTGCATAATCCAGGGAGGGGACACATTCCACAAAGTGTGTTCAGTGTTGCCATACCCACCGTGTAGCAGCAAAACCATTATGTTGTATAAAGATGGTGTTCTCATTGCCAACTTTTCCCTCAACAGTGCATCTAAGATGCATTATGGGAATGTCAGTAGCCTTGGCCGGTTCTCCACATTTCAGGGTGAGAGATGAAGACCATCACTGGTGAGGTATTGATATCTGTTGAGCAAGGTATCCCAGGCAGACATGGAGTAGATCCCCTGACAATGCCACCACATGCTAAGGCAATTATTGACTTCCATCAGTTTCCATGTGTATGGAGCCACCATCCTAGGTGAGGGTCAACTGCACCTGAAAGCTATGCATATACCTGCAAGAGACACTGACTGGCTATATATATATTCATGTGTCTGCATACAGGCTGGTGATGTATGTCCCTAGTCATACACATCTGCAGGAACTATGATGTCAACATTATGTTAAATGATATTCCTTGTTTTGCAGCAATGTGTGATAAGGCCTATTGTGTCAACCCATAGGCAGCTGTCTGTGATCTTTCCCATATGTAGACACTTGACACAGACATCAATGTGTCTCACAATGTAATCACCCCTGACTAAGAGATGTGATTTTATGTTTTCCTTGGGTGTTTGACCAGTGAGAGAGTGGTGCATGCAGCATTATGGTACTGTGTACTCCAGAGTCAGGATTTTCTGAGGTGTCTGTTTGGCAATGTGTCTGGTAAGGAGCTGCACACATGCAGGTGTGTGTTATGTGGATGTAGGTGGTGCAGAATGTGAGCTGTGCTTGTTGGCATAATGCTCATTGCCATATGTACTGACTGCTGTGGGAGACACCATGGCAGCAAGGTTTGAAATGCAGTTACATCTGTCACATGTGTTTGTGTCATAGGAGTAGATGGGTGGGGATACTCCCAACATCTTAGCCAAAGGTATTGCAAAGTTAAGGTCATGTTGCCACACCCTTGGGGTTGAAAGCCTAATATACAGTGTTTGCAGGCACACCTTGCAGTGAATATGTGGATGCCCATGCATGCGCAGAGGACTTGTTCAACTTTGCTGACATGATGTTCACCACAGTTTCCATGGTACACCAATACACATTGCAGATAACATGTCCCATGGAGTTTGTGTCAAGATTGTACATGTGTAGTCTGTCTCCTAAATGCTTTGGAGGGAATGTGTATGGCTGTCATAAAGGGAGGTGTCAGGTCCACTGTGTACCTCCTGTGTATTCATGATAGGACTAACATGTCTTACCTGTTCTACACACCTACACCATCACTGTAGTATAAATAGTACATGCTGGGGAGACAGGTATGTAACACAGACAGTACATGCTATATGTAACAGGCCCGTCATGCATGTGAAACACACATCTGCTGTGACACACATCAAGTTCAGGTAACACAATGGGATTCAGAACAAGACAATCTTAGCTGTTGTCAGACAAATGTCTATACAGGACACAGGAAATGTGTAGATGGGTCATCTCCAGCACCACAGCTTGCAGATGTGTTAGCTCCCAAAATCTTTATGACACTTATGAAGGGTATCAGACCTCTTCACAGATTAGGGATGCATGAGTACGCTGAATGATGCAATTGTCCTTGTTAGCCTGTTATACACATATGGACCTATGGAGCCATGCACCTATAGTGCTGCACCTTGCTGAAGACATATTTCTTCTGTGCTGATGTTATAACCTGGGCTGTGATTTCTCTGTTTTCATTGCAGCTGTGCATCCATAGGTGTCCCCAAAAGAGTCCTGAAACAGAAAGAGAAACAAGTCCATGACACACCTTTCATTGTGTAAGTATACAGCCATTAAAATATCATACGACATAAGGTACACAAAATTATGTGGGTTACTCATTACACATTTCAGCATATAGTATGTGTCTTTCACCACAACAAGTGGCATGGCAAAACAACAATGCATTGCACAAGTGCACGTTAATTTATATAGCACCCCATGCACCAGACACATAGCTTCATTTCCCTGCATCGATGGCAGGAATGTGGCACAGGTATCATCACTTGTGCAGGGTGTTGTGTGGGGGTGCAGGAGGTCTAGGCTTACCCCAAAGGCATGTGTGTGAGTCAAGAAGGGAAGCAGGCAAGATGGACTATGGAAATGAGCCATGTGTGTCTGTAGGTGATCTGTATTTGACAGTGGTATGTGAATGTATGCATGTACACAGTCAAGCTCAGTGCTAGCCCTACTGATGTATGTTGTACAGCTTTGAACCATGCATGGTAGAATTGGCATTCACTATCTATGGCCCCAAAAACAGGAAATGGCTCTGCCAGGAGTTGCATTGGCACCTGCATGCCCAAGATCAGAAATGGTACTAGTACCTGACAGTGATTTCTGTCTGCTGGGACCATGTCCTCCACAGGAATGCCTAAGACCACAAGCCCATGGCATGCCATGTCTTGGCTTAGACAGCACACTGCCCTCTGTAGTGCTAGATGTACTGCCACTACGGTAGGGTGATTGTGCATGGCCAAGTAGACTCTCAGCAGATGGGGTTTTTGCCCTACATGCACAAGGCTGACAGTCAACTTCAACCTCACGTTCCAGCACATGCACTGTGTCCTCCAGGGCAGACACTGTCTCAGCCCACCTTCTTTCCACTGCATCAGTGAACCGATCCAGGGTGTCACCAATGTGGTGGAGGCAGTCATGGATGTCAGACTGTGCTGTATCCATAACCCTGAGAATACACCTGGAACTCCTTTCAGAACATGCTTGTGCCTCCATAATAGCCCAAATCATACATCGAGTGACCAGTGATGTGACACCTGCAGCAGGTGATGGAAGGACAGCAGGCCTCCTATGAGGACCCCTATCAATCTCCCTGTCTGGAACCTCACCAGCTGTCAGAGTCCATACTCACTGGAGCCACAGTTGCCACACTTTCCTGTTCAATGTCTCCACCCTCTGACTGTCCAAAATCTGTGACCTCTGAGGACTGGGTATGTATAGACATAGTGACTGTAGGCAGTGACAATGAGGGCAGAAGAGTGATGTTAACCTCTGACACAAATTCAGCCCCTGAAACCCCCACCTGTACTTCACTGTGGCCACCATCATCATCAGAGTCTGAAGCACACTGACATCAGGTTGTGTAGGGGACAGAGACCAACATCCCTGGTCACCTGTGATCCTCTTCTTCTTCTTCTTTTGGCTTTTCCTGGTTAGGGGTTGCCACAGTGGATCACCTGTCCACTCATGATTGGCAGTGGAGTTTTATGGTGTCGAGTTGCCAGCCCGGCACCCGACCTTCCACAGAAGGCACGCACATGCACGCACTCACACCTAGGGCCAATTTAGAGTGTCTAATCCACCTACAGCATGTCTATGGGATGTGGGAGGAAACTGGAGCACCCGGAGGAAACCCATGCGACCACAGGGAGGATATGCGGACTCCACACAGAAGGCACCCCAGCCGAGAATCAAACCAGAGAACCTCTTGCTGTGAGGCAGCAGTGCTAACCGCTGCACCACCGCGGCCGCCCCCCTGATCACCTGTGATAAGAAAGGAAAAAGCAGTACATTAATACCTGCACTATTATGCTCTGCAGCACTGTGTTGCAATATATGTATAGCTCTATACACTGCTGGCACTATTACAGCCCTATTGAAACCCCAGCCTCATATAGTAGGACAAGAGGGCATTACTTTTCCAAACAAACAGCTGTAATTACTTGTAAATAAAAGCTCTTTAAACAGCAATTTCATTCACAACAATGAGGTACACTGTTGACATTTGTGATGAATGCACAGTCAAAACATATGGCAATCTACAATGTTGTGACAATACTATCACATCTATCAGTGTGGCCACATCTACAAGGCATACATATGACTCTAACATTTGTGCAGTCAGAAAATATCTGTGCAGTTGCCAATCATGCTGACAGTACACCAATCCAGGCATCAGGCCTGGGATGACACTTTATGGATTGCATTGCTGTAACAAAACAGTGTAGTGCTTACCAGGAGCAGGGCCACGGCCTTGCCTGATATCTGAAGGACCTGTGAAAAGTTGAGGGAGAGATAATGTTAGTACCACTTCATGTTGCACCACAACAAGGTAATACATCCATATATCTCACATTTACAGTAGCTACTGTGTCAATTGTTAAATCGGTCATCTGAGCATGAGATTCAAACTGCAGTTAAACCCTCCCCCACACAACAAACACAGTCCTGCTACCCATGTAAGAGTATGTACACCCTGACACATGGAATGCTGCAGTATTACAGTGGTGATCAAACTAAACTTACCTGCATGCACCTCTGCCATGGAAACTTTGGCATCCACATCCACAATGTATGGTGTGATGGATGCCTTGGAGCTGTCGTGTGTGCCTAGGTTTGCCAGAAATTCCTCAGTGGCTGAGAGTGGTTATTACACTACAGGCCCTCCACCAGTGATGCCATGATCCCTGGCTGCATCTGCTGCTCTTCTGCATGCAGCATTGATCATGTCCATTGTGTGGTGTCATACCTGCTCATATGTCCTGCTCTGATGACCTGAGGCATTCATGCCATGATGCTGCCTACTGTCCCCTGTTTTGCCTCCCCCTGGACAGTAGGAGTTCATGGTGTTGCTGGAGGCCTCCATGTATAATATCATTCTGTGCTTCTGTGAAAGGTGTCTTGGGTACATGTTTTCTCAGAGACAACAGAATGGGAAAACATGTCAGTATCACATAAGTGGAAGTACACTATGTAGAGATGCAGCAAGAACAGAATGGCTGGCAGTATCTACTGCTTGATCACACATGTCATATTCCACAGTGTGAAAACATCCTATATATGTGTCTACAACTAAGATACTAACAATAGACAGCTATTCTCCTGTGTGCCATGACAGATATTGCTGTTCGATTATGCACCCAGCACTAGACTGCATTGTAGTGTGTCCCATAGAGGCAACTCCCCTGATAATATGTCAAATTAACAGTGCCAAACAAATAGCAGTGTGCTATTACAACCATTATAAAGGGACAGTCCTATGGACAGTGTGCCACATTGACAAAAAACATTCCACCTTTGATGTATTGTATGTTCTCTGCAGCTGTAACAAATCAGGAGATCAATGACATGTCATTATCACAGTTCTAAGAAAGGCTTAATGTTGTAATTCATATTCCCCATAAGTATATTTACATATCTGCATCTTGCTGTAAACAAAAAGGTTACATACCAACTGGAGTGCAAAACTTTTCTGTTGACATGTGGTGATAATTAAGTTTTTGCAAACACATGTTCTGTATCCAGAGAGTCTCATACAGAATGGTTCCCCATAGCTATCAAGTTTGCCTTTTAACATGCTTCTCATTAGCAGATGATTGCCTCTCAACCAATCTGTGTTTAGGATTTGCTAATTGCAGCCAACACAGCTGATTTGCACCATCAGCAGCCAATGGCATGCAACCACTTTACAAGATATAAGGCCTTCATGAAGATTACAAGATATAAGGCCTTCGTGAAGATTAGAAGCCCTTTCTGATATGTTGTGCTGGACATTACTGAGGTGAGGAGAATACATCATTACAGAGGATAGGTCTGTAGTGGCTACTTTTACATAAAGATGCGTGTGCTACAGACTGCAGCTGCTGCATTAGGTAATAGGCATAGGCAGACAGTGCGAACACTTTGGAGGATAACAATCTGCAGGAGTAACTGTGTGAGCTGTGTCAGCCTTGTTGTAGAAGCACAGCTAGAGTGAGGGTACCAATTCCACTCTAATTGAGGCATTTATTTAAGGTAAGTATCATTAACAAAGTGCTAGGTAACATGTTTGTTGTGTCCCTGAGCAACATATGGGATAAATATAACATTATGTCCACCATTTGGCCCACTGTCATGCCACTTGTTACAGTTTGGTATCCATTTGGAGCATGTATGCTGGCAGCCCTTGCTACAAGCAGGGGCTTCCTATGTGTATGTTGGTTGTGCAGCTGTGCTAATCTGCACTGTAAGTTTGAAAGGATTGCATACTGCACTCTGATGTTAGTGGGCCTCATTTGCATTACCTAAGTTAAAATCCTCTGTGAATGCATATTAATGTATGACATAAGATATTATGTACTTATAGTTTTGCTTCAGGGATATGTGAAGTTTGTTCCTATCTGCAGACCTGTGACTTCCATCAGTGAAAAGCAGACATTTCATTTGAAATGCATTCTGTGGATAAAGAGTGCATGACTCATTCATTAATTGGTGGCTTCACAATAACGTAATTAAAATGCTACACACCACTGGATTTGAACCTATGACTGTGTGTGCGGTAAAATGCACTGTTTGCAAGGCATTTAACCAACTGTGCTAGTGAGCCACTGTTTTAGCAGGTGTATTTGCAAGATATAAGTACACACATACAGGTTGTGACATACTTTTTTACAGCCGTCACTATGTGCATGACTTTATATGGATGTATTTCTGCACCAGGGTCCCAGTTGAAAATGTATTTTGCCAGTAATGCCTTAGCAGGTGTATTTGTAAATCTTGCTGATAAAAGGGGACATTTAGCTGCTATTAGAGACCCCACCTACACCCATTATTCTGTGTTTAACTTTCTAGTGGTGTACTCTTCCACCAGACTCCAAGGTACACTGCAAATTTTTCCATTACTCTTTAAGCAAGTTTGTGAGACTTGGCCAATGTGCAGCTCTACTTAAACACGTTTAATGAGTGTAACTTGCAAATACTATGTTTTGCCTAAACCAGCTGTTTTAAATAACAGCTGTGTGGTGTGGCAGATTAATGCAGTGGTCTACAGGTGTGATGCTCTTGGGTATGAAATACGGGACAGGTGTTTATTTTGTACATGTTTATTATCATTTAAAACACATATATCAATATTGCTCCATTTGACTGAGTTAAGCATCGCACTACAACTATATAAAGAAAAGAAAAATTGGGAGATAGGAAAGTAGTAAAATGGGTTGCAAGCAGGGGTAAACATAGTGAAAGGCAGGTAGGTATGTGCAGGAAGAGTGTAGGAAAGAATCATAGCTATTCATTTCTTGAACAGCAACAACTGTGCACTTTGACAAAATTTGTACAGTAGATGACTTTAGACTCTCACCCTGAGAGACAGGGATGAGGACAACATAATTGCATTGTTAAGCCAATTGGATGATATTATGTGTGTTCAACGGACACGTGTGCAAAATTGAGAGCTATGTATGGGACAATATATTTGTTTGGGACAGGTGTCTATTTTTTTAAAGTGACAGTGGAATGTTGTGGAAGGGACATAGGTATGTGTGGGAGAGATAAGCTGGGTAGGTGAAGAAGGTTTTAGAGACAGGCAAGACAGACAAGACAGCAGACAGGGGTGGTGTTTGACACAAGAGGGGGTGAACACTTTGGATGGAGAGGGTGTTGTGGAATCTCAGTCCAATGTGTCTCCACAAGTCAGCAGTGTAACTCACATCCCCACCCATGGGACTGTCAGCACTGCTCTGTCACTGCCCTGAGGGGGCTTTCCATCCAATGCAGGGATAATCCAAAACCACAATAGATAATCCTGTACACTAAACACATCAGTTCATTACTGGTGACAACTCCCCCTCCACCACCACTACTAGAGGGGGAATCCATCCCCATCCTGTGGGGTGGTACTAACCAATGCTGCAGGTAGTGCAGGGGCAGCATAGGGGGCACCACAAAGCTGGGTTCCAATGGAGGAGGCAAGGTAGATGGAACACGAGGAACTGGATAACCTTGACATGCTGTAGTAAAGTAGTTATAACAATAAGTTAAGGTTACTAATAATAAAAACCAATGTTAGTATTAACAGAATGAAACATAAAATGTATTAATCCAAATACATATTAAGGTTTATTATGTGTAACACAACATTAAGTAACATAACAGTAAGTATGCTAACAGCAAGCCAGTATGAATTAAGTCATAAGGCAAACAAAGCAGTTAGTTTAACAAAATATGTTAATATTAAATCATAATGGTACATAACAATAATAAATGAAAGAAGATAAGGGGTGGGGAGAGAGAGAAAAAAACATATCATTATGTACCTCACAGGTAATATTACTACACAGAGTACTACTACATACTTATACAGGTGCACAGTGTCAGTTGTGAGTACAGTAACTACAATTCCTCTATATCTGATGTGGCATGGACATACCTCTCAAGTTGTTAACATGGGAGAGTATGGGCCAAGCAGTAACAAATGCAGGTACAAAACTACACAGAACAGTTTTTCATAATGTGGACTTACATAGCTACCATGGTGTTCTTTGAACGGATTTGAAAATATCTTGCATCCCAGGTAATCATTTATCTGGTAATCATGGAACAGACAGATTAGGCAGTTGTAATTATATTATGAAAACTGGTGAGAGTTGAGAGGTATGTTTGTGTACATTAAGTAAACTACACAGCTGTCATGCCTTAGTTGGCAGGCATAGGAGTAGAACCAAAAAGCTGTGACTGTAGGGGACATCTGAAAATAATGTAACAATTGACTGCAGCAACTTAGAACAGACATTCAATGAATACAGCCCTAAAGCAAATATTAAGTCAGATTTATTTAGGAAAACACAATGCTGCTTAACACTTTATTGGGACTGGTGTTTATTATCTGTGAAGTCTACACACAATATCTGCCCATAAAGTGGGATACCTCACCCATATACCTTTTGTTCCTGGAGTGGGAGAAAAGGAGAGCATTATGTGACTGACATTGGCCTAGTGACAGGCTTGAGACATACTATGATTTAAGCAATACATTTTTTAGGTGATTACTTTTGCATTCTACAGCTATTACAGTAACACTTAGCTGCAGTAACTTTAGAACAGACATGCAATGAATACAGCCCTAATGCTAATATTAAGACAGATTTATTTAGGTAAACACAATACTGCTTAACACTTTATTGGTACCGGTGTTTATTACCTGTTAAGTCTAGTTCATAGAGGTCATAGATTAGTACTAGGCTAACTGTACTTATAGGCCATTATAACCTAGCCAAATACCCCATGTGAGAATCAAACACTGCACCTTGTATCTGTAAGGCAAACACTTAACCATTATACCAACATCCCACCCACAATATCTGTCCATAAAGTGGGTTAACTCACCGATACACTTTTTGTTCCTGGAGTGGGAGGAAAGGAGAGCACTATTTGACTGACATTGGCCTGGAGACAGCCTTGAACTGTACTATGAGTTGAGCAATACATTTTTCAGGAGATTACTGTTGCATTCTACAGCTATTACAGTTTTACACTTGACTGGAACAACCTTACCATACACTTACAATGCATAGAACTCTAGTGCAATTATTTTATGACACCACAATCCTGCCGAACACCTTTTTGCTTACTGTTATTGATATTGTTTACTGTTTATTTCAATACAGTTGTTATTGTTCATTTATTGCACTACAGTTCTTAATGCCCATTTATTGCACTACAGTTTGCATTGTTTATTCTTTATTGCAGTACAGTTTTTATTCTTTATTGTTTATTGCACTACAGTTAGCATAATATATCCATACTTATCGCACTCACGGCACAACCTGGCCAGGCGCCCGGCATGGGACTGGATGTTGCAAGCCCTCTCAGCTGCAGCTGTTGAGGAGAGGCACACCATTACTCATTCCAGTTTTGCACAGATTCAGCTTGCATTTTAGTAAAATACTGGAAAAAATACTTACATATGTCTGAGGCACTCCCAGTCCTCACTTCTTGGACCCAGGTATCCAAAGTTCTCCTCTTATACACCATAGTGGAGATGACACTGCTCACTAGTGCAGGGGATACCAGCAGCACTGGAAAGGTTCCTGGCCAACAGATTCCAGGCCTCAGCCTTACATTCTGAGGTCTGCTAATCACCTGCAGCAGATGAGGTTCATAACTGAGTATCAGGAGCCCAGCAAAATCAATGGACTCTTGCACACTCCATCTCTGTGCCTGAAAGCATGCACCCTCTCCAACACAACCTGTCATACTGTCAGTTAGATAGAATAGAACAAATGCTGCAGAATTCCCATCTAGTGCCCTAAATATAGGCTGTTTTCCCACCATTACACATCATCCAGCTACATTCAAAAAAGCACTGTAGCACTTAGCATTATGAAAACCAGCGAAGAGGAGCTGAGCATCATGAAAACTCACACAACCAAGGTTTTAGTGATGCTTAGAAATGTACAAACAGTAGTAGCTGTTACTCAGGTTTAAGCAGCGCTTAGAACCGTGCAGCTCATCCAAATGTAAAAGTTATGTTTTTAAATTAAACAAACATTTATATTACATTAAATAAATTGTATATCTGCTAGGAACTTGAGCCCAGAACCTATGTTCTTTAGGCCATCACTCTACCCATCTAGATTCTTGGATAGTATACAAACTAGTGTACCTTCGCATATACTACAAAGCTACCACTGTGCACCATGCAAATGGGATTAAACAGGCTTAAACTAAAGCAGAAATAAATAACTAATTACATCTGGTTTCTATTTTTAGATCTCTGGCAGGTGTCTGCTGTCTATGTGTAAGCACAGCTTGGCATTGCTGTGCTTTGCGCTGTGCTGCACAAACAGACATTAAATTAAAAAATTAGACATTTAAAGCAGAAACTATTAATTCGCAGCACATTTCAACAGCAGCAGGGAACATTACATGGAGCTTCACCATGTGCACAACATCTGACCAGCCTGACAAGCCCAATATGCATGGCACACTACCGAGTGGGAAGTGTGGTCACGTAAAATGGGTACATTCTGTGTAGGCTCTACATGGATGCTACACAGATTTTATTGAATCCTGGGGTATGACTTTCAGAAATAACCTCAAATTAATTTATAAGAGACAATAATTTAAAAGGGATTTTTGAAAAGAAGAAAGAACACTCCTTAATGACTTCTAATAGAGGAACAATGTCAAAGTCTGGAGCATGCAAATATTATTTATTTATTCATTTATTTCAGTTTATGACTGGGGAAGTTCACTAGGCCTAAAACGAGACCATTTTCAGTGTAGGCCCAGGGAGAAAAGCTCCAGTAACAATGACAAACATATTAGCAAATACACATACAAAGCAAAAAAGTCATGCAGCTTTATGCAGCATTCCACAGTAAAAAAAAATCTACATTCTGCAATAATACTGATAAAATCTAGCAAATGTACAGTTCAAGAGTCCTTAACAGTGAATTACAATTGAAATTTTGCATACTACTATAATAGTAGTAAAAATCTAGCAACAGAACAGTCTAAGTGTTATTAACAGTGAATTACAACTGAGGATGAGAAATTGTTGGAAATAAACTATTAACAAAACTTGGAGGTTAAGAAGGAGTAGGAGGGCAAATGATGTGAGTGCAGAGATGATGCACAGAGTTAGAAGGTGAGTTTTGATATAGGAGGGTCCCATGTGGGGAAGGAACAAGAGCATTCCCACTTTAAAGATAGGTAGGAATGGAGGAAGGATTTAAAGTTAGAGTGGTTAAGAGTATTTCTAAGGGAGGGAAGAAGAGAGTTCCATCATTTAGCTAAGGAGCAGGAGAGCAGAGAGTGTCCAGGTGGCTGTAAATGTTTGTAGATTTTGAGTAGGTTATGATTTTCTGACCTGAGTGATTGGGAAAATAGGAGGTTAAGGAGGTTGAGAGAGAGAGAGAGAGAGAGAGAGAGACAGGAGGATGGGTTAAATATGAGCATATGGGCAGTGGTGAGTTTATGGAGGTTCAGAGAGTTGGGAAGCTCAAGCCATTGCTGGGAGTGGAGGGAGATGCAGTGATGGGATGAGTTCCTAGAGTTGGTGGCAAATTTGCTGATTTTACTGTAGAAGGCTTCTGATTTAGTTTAAAGGGCAAGCTGAAGATTCAGGAACAGAGGAGCACCATACATTAGGGAGGGGAGAAGGTATGTGGAGGCAAGAGTTTTTCTGGTGGAGGGGCTGAGATAATGACTATGCCTATATAGGAGTCCTAATTTATGGTGTTTTTCTTTATGTTAGTTTGGATGTAGATATTGAATTTTAGATGTTCATCAATAATGATGCTAAGCATTTTGGTGTGAGGGACAATTTCAATGGGGATGTTATTCTGTCTTATGATCTTGGAGTTTTTATCAATGGGCGAGTGTTTAGATAAGGAAAAAAATCATTAATTTGGTTTTATTAGTGTTAAAGTCTAGGTGGTTGTTTTGCATCCAGATTTCAGTATTTGAGAAAGTTGACTGAATTTATCAGAAGAAGGTCGGAAGGGGTGTCAGCTGAGCAGATGAGTGTTGAATCATCTGCATATTGGATTAGTGTAGAATTAGAGATGGAGTGGTGAAAGTTGTTAATGAATATATTGAAAAGTAAGGGGCCAAGGACAGAACCTTGGGGTACTCCAGTAGGGGTATATACATATGGACTTGTGTTTCTTCAATTTTAAGAGACCTATGGTTAATTCAGAGTTGGCAAATTTTCGAGTGGTAGTATTGTATGTGGTAACTGAGTAGGTGGAAGAGTAGATTATGGCTGCACCAACTCCTTTCTTGTTGGGCCTATTGTTATGAATCATATGGTAGCCAGGTGGCAGGGTTTCATTGTCTTTTATGTGTGGTTTCAGTCAAGTTTCTGAGATGGCAACTATATCTGGATGGTTGTGGGTAAGCCAGGTATGTAGATTAGGAATTTTATTACGGAGACTTTGGGTGTTAATTGTGGTAATATGAATGCTCTTACATAATAATATAATATAATAATATATAATAATATAATATATAATATAATATAATACAATATATATATATATATATATATATATATATATATATATATATATATATATATATATATATATATATATATATATATATATATATAGATATATATATATATAAAATGCTCTTATTACAAATATAGTCTGAAAGGTCAGTATGTAATTGTAGCTAACCACCCATGAACTGTACCTGTAGTAAAGCACGTACTTGAAAAAGTTAATTAGTAGTTTATTTTGCAATCTGCATCACCTGGGATGTCTTCTATTAGGGCAAAATGAAGAGGCAGCAGAGACAAAGGATGTATGAACATCAGAACTGTATAAAAAAGAAAGTTATTAGCAATGTACTTTATAAATAGTCTACTCAAAGCAATAGCTTAAAAGTTTTTTTTTTTTTTTTTTTAATAGATAAAGTTGATATTTCTCCAAGAGGGGGGGGAGTTGGGAAAATACTTTAAAAGGTTACAGCTACTACTGAATGCAATTAAATCTCCTAGCATTAATGATGCCATCTCTGTTGTTAGTGTTTTGAATTTGAGGGCAGCTAAGTTATAACATGTAGCTAGCCAGTGTTCACATGCTTTAAAATATTTTGTTTAATGTTATTGTATGCCTTCACTACATTATGGATGCCTGATCTTATCTGATTCTGGAAGCTTGGCAGGATTAGTCTTGGTTTCTCTTTGGATGGGAGACATAATAGAAATACCAGTCACTACGTTGCAAGAAAATGTTTTATATCCATACATTTTTTTTTATTATTGCACAATTCTTTTATCATTAGAACTTACTCTTACACTACATAATAGTGGTGATGGGCTCTACATACTTATGTATGCATTCATTGTTATGCTCATGTGTGATTGAGTAGATATGTAGTTTGGTATTTTTTTAAGTATGTATTTATCTTTAAGAAAGAAGATTCAGCTGCTATGAGACAATTTTCATTACTTTAAATAGCACGGTTATTACTGTTTTTAGCAGACTCTGATGGAAGTCTGGTTAATTTAATTTGTGTACAAGTTAAGTTCTCATTCTGAATAAAATGTTGTTTTATTTGAATTATCCTGATGTATCTCATCTTAGCTGAGTGGTTGTTTTAGTTTTCTGTCTCTTTGTTGGCACGCTGAGAGGGTGAACAAATATTTTTTTAATAAGAAATAATATTATATGCACTCAGTATTGATAATTAGTTTGCTTCTGCATATCTGCCTACTCACTGAATGAACTACACTCAATTTTTGTAATTTTCCTTTAAATACAGAACTCTGCTGTACATGAAATGCCAATTCAAAGATAGTGCTAATCAAAGTTTATAATCAGCAACTGTGTTAAAAGGCAGTAAGACCAACTCCACAGGCGCACACACACACACACACACACACACACACACACACACACAAAATCATTTAATTTATTTCACTTTCTCCTTCCTCCCACCACAGTATACTTTGTTTCCAATAATGTGACATAGCCAAAATACCCAATTTATAAGTGATTTACACTTACTTTGTCAGACACTTTATACTGTTTCTAAAGTGAGCACCATTCTTCCAGTTACACTACCTCACTGTAATCTAGCTATTCCGTTTACTGTTTAAATACATTTCCTGCTACATTTTAACTTCCTTTGGGGTAGCATAGCTTAATTACAATTCTTCTTGTAGTTCCTGAATGCAAATGTCTACCATTTTCCCTCAACATCCCCTATAGTATATTGACAGTGTAATTCGCTACCTCTCACTTCCCTGAATGATGTACTTGTTAATCCTTTTATGACTAACAGTTCCTACTTTGTCAGACCTAGCCTGGCAGGCTTTCTTACTTTTTTCTAGTATTCATTTGGACTTCTGGCACATACATATATTATATAAACCAAAATCTATATCTGCAGAGAGCAATGCGACATTTCATTTGTAATAAAAACAAAAGGATGTGGGCTGCTTTTGGTGGAAAATTGACTAACCATGAGGTAAGCAATGTCTTATTAACATTTAGGTAAATAAAAATCTTGCTTTAGGAGGACACAATTCTTCAATGAGGTAAACAGAATAAGATAATAGAATTGTTCTTTAATAAAGAATAATGCATATAATAGTCAAAATGTTAAACAGAAAAGATAGTATTACTTGTTTTTCACTCCAGTGCCTATTTTTAGGTACAATTAGGTTTTGTAGGCTCACATATGACTTTCCCCAATCTAGGTTATCTTTTCTCGATATAGTTTTCCTGTTTCAGGCCATAATAAATGCCCAGGCATTATAAAAAAGCAACAAACATTATCAATAAAATTAAGTAGTTAACAGATGCAGAAAGAAATATGTTCTTCCTGATGAATTCAGACAACACACAAGGTTAAATGCTGAAAATAAATTTTAGAATTGATTTTCTGCATCAGAGTTGTACATTATGTAATCTGTGTGGTTATACTATGCAAAGTGTAACTTCCATAGAAAGGAAAGGAGCATGGAGCTGAAGTAATTAACAGTCTACAGCCTCAGTGGATAAAGTTTAAAGCAATTTCCTTGAAGGTCATCATCTTTTCAAATACATAACATTAATAAAAGTATGTTACAATACATTTTCATCAAGAATATGGCTGATATTCAGACATTTTCTATTAACATAAGCAAATAGTATTTATATATAATATATGAGTAATAACTACTGAATTTGATACAAGGAATATGAATAGTCTACTCAGAAAATCCCTGGTATTAACAACAAAATCATGTTTTATATAGTGTTTTTCATTCTCTAAAGGTTCTTATCATAGACTAGAAGCATTGTTGTATTTTATACGATGAAAACACTTCATATTAAAGTCTAAGTAATATACCATAATTTCTACACATGGGACAAACAGAAATCACAGAGAGGAATGAACTGATAGTTTTAGGCCACTTAGAACACTTTTTGGTTGGGTGATTAACAGTACCAAAAATATAGTTAGACAGTACCTGACTTAATAAGCACTATCATTTCTTACATATACAAAAGTGAATTTCATCGACATGTAATCAACATTAATCATTAATTAGACATTAATCAACATGCCCCATGATTCCCACTCCTCTTTTCTTGATGTACTGGAAAATATTAAGGTTCAACCAAACACCCGAATAATGGGTGAATTCAACTACCCCACCATTAATTGGGAAAACTACTCGTGTACCAACTCCTTAGCTCAACGCTTTCTGGAATTCATAAACTCCAATGCCCTGGATCAACTTATACACACCTCCACCAGGGGCAACAATATCCTAGACCTAGTCATTACCAACATGAGTGAACAGTGTTCCACACCTGAAGTCAACTCCTTGTTGATCCGATCCGACCATAAGCTAATCACCCTTTATATTCACATCTCGCCCCCACCCCCCATTAAGGAAACCAAGGTAGAATATTTCTCCAAAGCCAACTTCATGCTTTTTAAGACAGAAGTGGTGATATTCATGACACCCATGCAGATGGACAATACAGTTACAACTGCTAAATCTTGCACAAATGCACTCTATAAGCACTTACATGAGTGCATGGATCATGCTATCCCAAACAGAACCAAGACGCTATCCTCCAAAAAAAGCAAACCAATCTGGTGGTCCCCTACCATAAACAAACTGTGCAACAGAAGGAAGAAACTGTTGCAAAAGAGAGTAAAATTCCATGAGTGGAGGAGCTCCCTGGTCAGCCTCAGTAAGAAGCTGAGATCCCTTATAAGATCCTCCAAAGCTAGCTACGAAAACAAAAATCACCACTAATTCTAAGAACAACCACAAAGCATTCTATAGCTATGTCAAGAATCTCGATGGCAACACCCAGACCTTCTCTGAGTTACAGCAAAATGGCACAGAAATTACAGAACCAACTGATATTGCCAACATCCTGGCAGATAGGTTCAGTGCTAACTTTACCCCACCATCCCCTAAAGGGCCCATATCTATACAGGAAGAAGTCCCTGTAATCACAAATATGCAGGTAAAGGCTGCACTCTCTAAAGACAAAAACAAAGCATCCATGGGACTGGACAACATCCCAGGCTGCGTTTTACATGAACTTCAGAATGAGCTGGCTCCCCACCTAAGCACTATGTTCAATAATAGCCTCGCATCAGGCTTTGTGCCCACTGAATGGTGCACAGCAACAGTTATCCTACTCCACAAAGGAGGAGCCACCACTGATCCCTGGAACTATCGCCCTATTAGCCTGATGAGCCTGGTCTGCAAGGCCATGGAACGTATCATCATGGAACTCATAAACAAAGAGATTGGTGACCTCCAAACTCTTGATCCCACCCAGTTTGGGTTTGTGAAAGGCTGATCATTCCTCCTGAACCTGATCAACTTCTTTGAGACAGTCACCAAGGCCATAGATGAGGGTAAGGTGGTTCACACAGCCTATCTTGACCTCACCAAGGCATTCGACACCATCCCCCATTCTGGAATTATAGCTAAACTTACTAAACTAGGTATAAATCCATACATCACAAGATGCGTTGCCAACTGGCTCACTGACAAAAGACACACTGTAAAAGTTGCAGACTCCAAATCTGACCTTAAACCAGTGACAAGTGGAGTACCACAGGGTTCAGTCCTGGGATCTCTCCTGTTTAGTATCTACTTCTGTGAAGTACAGGCTAACACAGAAGGCCTCTGGCCAATGAAGTTCACAGATGACTGCAAACTAGGAGCCACAGTCAAGTCCCCAAATGATGTGGACATCCTACAGAAGGGCCTCGCTGAGACAGATGCCTGGTGTCAGGGCCATGGCCTTAAGTTCATTGCCAAAAAGTGTAGTGTCATCCCCTTTGGTAAAAACTCTGTACCCATGAACTACCACATAGGCAGCAATCTACTTAACACCGAATGCGTGATAGACCTTGGGACCCAGGTGGACAGTTGTCTCTCCATTGATAGTCACATCGCCACAGTAGTCAGAAAGTCCTTCTACGTGGCACACCTCATCATAAAAGGGTTCTCATCCAGGAAAAAAGAGGTCATTGTTCCCCTCTACTCAACACTCATTAGACCCATTACAGAGTAAAGCTCTCCTTTTGGAATGTAGCTCACAAAACATCTGCAGCAGCTGAAAAGGCCACAGAAGTATCTCACAAAGAGGATTACTGGCCTCAAACAAATGCCCTACACTGACCATCTCAAAAAACTCCAGCTTTACTCCGTAGCATATCGCCTACTCTGAGGTGATCTCTGCCTAACATATAAAGCTATGTCAAACCCAGAGCTGTTGGACATGCTACACCTAAAGAAATCCCAATCCCTCCGAGCTACACGCTCTAGGGACTTAAACCTTGTCACCACAATAAACAGGACATGCTGGAGGGATAGATTCCTGTCCCAGAGACTTCCCATACTCTGGAACAGGCTACCCATCTATGTCAAGCAAAGTTCTTCATTAGCACTCTTCAAAAAATATATTGATGAGTGGATGGGAAATAGGAAATACACCCTGGGGATCACTTCTGTGTCTCTGCTCACCAGTGGCACAGGAAAATAATTTTCTTGGGTGGCGTAAGCCAGGGAACCTTGTTGGCTAGGCTTACGCAGGCCCTTTGGCCGATAGCCTTGTACCTACCTACAAACCTATCAACCTATGTGGATTTGTGAATATATGAAAAAATAATAGAAAGGAAACACTTAGGTTCATAGGTAGGTACTAGGCTATCTGCCCAAAGGCATTTATAAGCCTAGGCAGAATGTGTTGGCTTTCGCCTCCCCCTTAGATTAGTTCCCTGTGCCTCTGTACAGCAGAGCCATTGAAGTGATCCCTGGGGTAAACTTTCTGTTTCCCATCCACTCATCAAGGTTTCTCTTGAAGAGGGTTAGTGAGGAGCTCTGCCTAATGTTGATTGGAATCTTGTTCCAGAACATGGGAAGTCTCTGGGACAGGAATCTGTCCCTACAGTATGTCCTATTTATTGTTGTGGTGAGGTTTATATCCCTTGAGCATGTGGCTCGAGGGGATATAGTTTTCTTTAGGTGGATCATGTCCATCAAATCTGGGTTGGACATGGCCTTATATGTCAGGCAGAGATCACCTCTGAGTAGGCGGTATGCAACCGAGTACAGCTGGAGTTTCTTCAGTCAAGCTGCATAGGACATCTGCTTGAGGCCAGTGATCCTCTTGGTGAGGTACTTTTGTGGTCTTTCCAGTTGTTGCAGGTGTCTTGTAAGGCACATCCCAAATGGGGCATTGTATTCTATGATGGATCTGATGAGTGATGCGTAGAGGAGCCCAATGACCTCTTTCGATCTGGATACAAACCCTTTTGTGATTAGGTGGGCCACATAGAAGGATTTTCTAACTACTTTGGCAATGTGATTATCAAAGGAGAGGTTACTATCTACTTGGGTCCCCAGATCCCTTATTACATCTTCTGTATTTAGGGGGCTACCACCTATGTGGTAGTTTGTGGGTACTTTGTTTTTTCCAAAGGGGATGACTATGCACTTTTTGGCATTTAGCTTGAGGTCATGGTTTTGACACCAGGCATCTGTCTCAGTAAGACCCTTTTGGAGGATGTCGGTGTCAACCAGAGAGTCTATTATAGCCCCTAGTTTGCAGTTGTCTGTGAATTTGGTCCGCCATAGTCCTCCTGTGCTTGCCTGTACCTCTGAGAAGTATATGCTGAACAGAAGGGGTCCTAGGACTGAGCCCTGGGGAATGCCACTTGTAACTGGTTTAGAGTCAGACCTAGCTCCTGCAACTCTTACCATGTGGGTTCTGTCCGTGAGACAGTTGGCGACCCATCTTGTGACGTAGGGGTTTATGTTCAGGCTGGTGAGCTTCTTTATAATACCTGAGTGGGGAATAGTGTCGAAGGCCTTTGTGAGGTCTAGGTAGGCTGTGTGGACCACCTTTCTCTCATCTACAGCCTTGGTAACTGTCTCAAAGAAGTCCACCAGGTTTAGGAGGCATGATCTGCCCTTAACAAAGCCGAACTGGGTACGGTCCAGTGTTTGGAGGTTTCCAATGTCTCTGTTAATGAGATCCATGATGATGCACTCCATAGCTTTGCAGACCAAGCTAGTCAGGCTTATAGGGTTAGTTCCTGGGGTCCGTTGTGGCTCCACCTTTGCGGAGCAGAATAACCATTGCTGTGCACCACTCTGTGGGCATGTAGACTGTGGAGAGGCTGAGTTTAAACAGTGTGTTTAGGTGAGGGGTTAGTTCATCTTTGAGCTCATGTAGGACGCAACCTGGGACACCATCCAGTTCCATTGATGCTGTGTTTTTGGCTTTGGAGAGGGCTGTTTTAACCTGAGAGTCTGTGATTTCAGGGGCATTACATTCTTCTGGTATAGTTATGGGCCCTTTTGGGGGTGAGAGGGGGTGAAGTTTGCACTGAAACTGTCTGTCAGGATGTTAGTTATATCGCTCGGTTCAGTGTATTTTATGTCATTCTGCACTAACTCTGAGCAGATCTGAGAATTGTCACTTAGATTCTTGACATAGCTAAAGAATGCCTTGTGGTTATCTTTGGAGTCCATGGCAATTTTTCTTTCGAAGCTAGCCTTGGTTGATTTTATGAGAGAATGTAGTTTCTTGCTGATACTGATCAGGGATTTTTTCCCTTCTTGGGATTTTACTCTTTTCTGTACTAGTTTCCTACTTCTATTGTATAGCTTGTTTATAGCAGCGGTCCACCAGATTGGTTTCCTTTTCTTGGAGGAATGAGTCTTGGTTTTGTTTGGGATAGCATGATCCATGCATTCTTGTTGGTGTCCATAGACTGCATTAGTAAAGGATTTTGCAGCTTGGACAGCGTTATCCTTTAGCATGGGGGCTTTGAAACTTCCCACCTCGGTCTTAAGTAACATGAAGTTTGCTTTTGAAAAGTTTTTCACGGTGGTTTCTTTGACCAGGGGTGGTGGCAGAATGTGGATATCCAGAGTGATTAGTTTATGGTCAGATCTAACCAGCGAGGGGTTGATCTGTGGAATGGAACACCTGTTGCCCATGTTGGTGATGACCAGGCCCAATATGTTGTCACCTCTGGTGGGGGTGTTGACCAGTTGATCCAGGGCATTTGAGTTTATAAATTCTAGGAAATGTTGGACAAGGGAGTTTGTACTTGAGTAGTTCTCCCAGTTAATGTTTGGGTAATTGAAATCACCCAATATCAGGTTGTTTGGTAGGACCTTTATGTTTCCCAATGTTTCCAGGAAAGCAGAGTGGGGGGTCCTGGGACATGGTGGGTGATCTGTAGCAAGCTATAATTTAAATAGCAGTTTTGCTCGTTGTTAGTTGCATGTGGATGATCTCTGAAGCATCGTGCTGTGCCACTAATCTGGAGGTGTGGGTATCCTTGATGAATATGGATACTCCCCCACCTTTTGTATTTCAGCCCGGGTTTTGTGGCTGAAATGTATGGTATGAGTTGTAGCCTGGAAGTGCTGGGATGCTCTCTGGAGCCTTAAACCAGGTTTCTGTTACTACACATATATCAATTTTCGCCATACTGAGGAGTGCCTCGAATGTGTGCATTTTGAGGTTTAGACTTCTGGCATTGAGTAGCATTACCCTCAGTTTTTGTCACTTGTGCTATTTACGACGATAGGTTTGTCTTTTGAGCCTTGCCTAAAAAAGGCAGTATGGGGGTGGCAAGAGCCTAAGGGTGACAGGTGCAAGCTGTCTCTAGTGAAGCAGCGTGGCTTGTTGAGCATGTCATCCCAGGCTAACAGACACTGGATCCCCTTTGAATGACACCAGGAGCTTAGCCAATTGTTGAAATTGAGAATGTTTTCTTTAGACCATGGTATCATTATTGGTGAGGGCAGGATGCTACTCAGGGTCAGGGTCATACCAGCCTGGGCTACATGATCAGAGAGCTCCTCCATGTCTCTTTTCATGTAGTCCAAGGAGGTATGGCTCAGGTCATTAACACCAACATGGACAATGACAGAGTCATACTTGTACTTGTTCTGGAGTGACCTGAGTGCTTGTGTTATGTGGCGGATCCTGGCACCCGACAGGCAGCTAACAGATAGCTATCCTTGTTCAGCCTAGTGAGTGGGACGTCATTGTGCCTGACTATAGAGTCACCTATTACTAGTGTGTTGGGTATGTTATTTTGCCTTAAGGGCTGTGATTGTGTGGCACACTGGTTTTGTGAAGTATGTGTTTGATGATTTGTGTTGGGGGGGTGGAGGTTGCTTGGGTGTCTGCTTTGGAGGTCTCTGTTGCTTTGCTGGTGCTGGGTTCATAGGTCTATGTTAGACTGGTGGTGTGATGCAAGTAATTCCCTTCTCCTCTTGACTGCCTGGTCCAGTCTTGGGTTGAGAGAACTTAGTCTCCAGTCTGGCTGTATAATTGCATCTCTTGCATGTATTAGTGTTTGGTTGAAGGAAGAATGGGCTGTCTGTGTACATGAGGCAATTGTAACATTGCCTCAAAATGCCCAGATTCACCAGTTGGACCGAAGAGTACACCTGAATCTGCTCTTTGGACATGTCTGGATAGGCACAGTGAACTGTTTTACTGATTGGCTGGTAAGGTCGAATAGAGAGCCTTGTTCTTCTCTGGAGTATAGGGGGTCTATTGCAAAGGTTTATTCGTGCTTGCTATGAGTTTTGAGCAAGTGTCGGGATGAGAAGTGAATGGTTTGAGTGCTTAAGTTGAAAGTTTGTTTAGTTCCAAGGGAAAAATAGACTTGGATCTAACTGAACTTCAGCTCTTCTACTCAGAACGAAATTGTATCAGTCAGTGTCATCCAAGTTCACCCCTGGAATTCACTGTTACTACTGTTCTAATATATCTTCCCCCTGTTGTTTCAAGTACACTCAGTTACGTTCTTACCACTGCTTCCATTGTGAGTGTATACAAAAAGTTATGCTTTTGAGAGCAGACTGACAATTCACTAGTCCTGTTTCCTACATACAGTAACAACACACATCATGCATTCTTTTGCTGTAAGTATTTTTAAATACTGTTTTTATTTATCAGTTTATGGTTATAGTAAGTATAGAGCAAGTACCTTTAATTAGGTAGCATGAAAGCAAGTCCACCTTATTCTTTCATCATGTAATAGGTAAGGAGATTTTAAAAATAAGCAGTGTACACAATTCTTTAGTTATCTGCAACTGCAGCCTTTTTGTAACCCTTTGATTTCAAGCAAACTTCTAAAGAAACTTCACTCCTTCACAAAATGTACCCACAGACATGGTCACAGACTGTCTCTCAGTCTTAAATAGACAGACATATGCATATATACACACACACACACACACTCCCACACACATACACACACACACACACACACACACACACACACACACACACACACACACACACACACACACACACACACACACACACACAATCATGCCTGTATGCATGTCCAGATGAATTCTGTAAATTATTCCAACTTTTATTTTTTATGTTTTATTTAACTTTTATTTTATTTTGGTATACTGTTGGAGTGAAATTATTGATTTTGAAGGTTTATACTAACACATGGAATAATATTCTATTTATTTGTAAATCTAAGACTCTTCTAAATCTAACATTAAGAACTGCATTAAATGGATTGTGAACTATCTCTTCTGAAGATAGGCGAAGGCTGCCAGCCTAGCTAGATAGAATTTTGTAGATAATTCTGTCATTTGTAAATATTAATGTAAGCCATGGGCTTGTAAATATTAATGTAAGCCACAGGCTTGTTCTCCTAAATGTAAAATAACTGTATTGGATGTTGTACTGAAAAAAATAGTGCACTCTGCTGTAAGAAAGCTGATAAGTCAAGCATTATTTAATTCTTTGATCTAAAACTCAGAGCCGAGATGTCCAGACAGAAACATTCTGCCTATTATTTTGAGACCAGAGTTAATGGCTAGAATTTACATGTATAATTTCTTTTATTACTCTGGCTTCCTGACAAGTTGCAAGATCTAAAGGGCTATTATTAACCTTTGAGTTTCTGTTAGCCTGGGGACCAGAAAGTAGTGATGTAATCTGAAAAGAATCAGTGGTGCTGTGTTATCAATTTAGCCAGCTTTAGCGCACTTTTGCGCTTGTAATTTAAAGTTTGTCCTGTTTTTTGCATTTACCTGTTGAGGCTACACACTCAAGTACACTAGCCTGTGTCACATATTTACTGCATTTTCCTGCTATTTGTTGAAAAAAAGAAAAACAAAAAAAAAAGTATCCTTGTTTCCCGTCTTTCCTAACCTAGAGTAGTCCAAATACAGGCTTTGCTGTATTCTGGACTTTTGGAAAGTTCCTGTGTTGCCATTTCCTTTCTTGGATTAAGGGAGGCTTCTTTGTTCACCAGTGGCAGTGGGGAGCTTAGAGCAGCCTATCTATCCCTGGAGGAGTGTTCCCAGCACAAGCATCTGGTAGTCTATTGGCCGTTTTGGGCCAATTTCTAGCTCTTTCAAATCCCCCTGTATAAAACCCGCTTTGGCGAGGTTTTTGCGCTTGTTACTACTCAGCCAAGCTCCTTTTGGTCCGGCAGAGTGGTGCTAGCAGCAGAGAGGCTAAAAGAGCGACTGCTAACCTGATAAAAGTGTTTTTTCCTGCTACTACCTGGGCGACTGTCCGATCTAGCTAAACTGCAAATATTTCTGCTTCTTGAACTGTTTTAAACTGTCTAAAGCTGTTTTTGCACCTGCACTTTTAAAGTTTGTCCTGTTTGTTGCATTTACTTGTTGAGGCTACACACTCAAGTGCGCTAGCCTGTGTTACATATTTATTGCAATTTCCTGCTGTTTGTTGCAAAAAAAAAAAAAAGTTATCCTTGTTTCCCAACTTTCCTGACCTAGAGTAGTCCAAATACAGGCTTAGCTGTATTCTGGACTTTTGGAAAGTCCCTGTGTTGCCATTTCCTTTCTTGGATAGAGGGAGGCTTCTTTCTTCACCAGTGGCAGTGGGGAGCTTGGAGCAGCCTATCTGTCCCTAGAGGAGTGTTCCCAGCACAGGAATCTGGTAGTCTGTTGGCTGTTTTGGGCCAATTTCTAGCTCTTTCAAGTCCGCCTGTATAAAACCCGCTGTAGCGTGGCTTTGCGTGATTTTGTGCATAGCGCGGCATCGAGCAGCGCCGCTTATTTGGGTTTGAGCCTTGGAACTGATCTAGTTCTCATAATAAACACCCTATTCCTACGCTAAAGCCTAGCACTTGCTCACTAAAGCAATTATATAAGTCAGCACTAAAAAATTAAAAGCACTACACCCTCACAAACTCCCCTTGAGTAACTTGTTCCCCATTGGCCCTTTTTTTCAATTATAAAGGAATTCCCAATACTATTCTAGCATGTCCAAAGGTCAATTGTCAATCTCCTCTCCGGTCCAGCTGGTGAACCTGGGAATCTTGAGGCAATGTTACAACTGCCTAATGTACACAGACAACCCTCTCCTCCTCCCTACAAATTCAACACATGAGAGATGCAACCATAGAGCCAAACTGGAGGCTAAGCTCTCTCAACTCAGTACTGGCATAACCAGTCAGGAGGAGAAGGAAACCACACTCACTACAATTCCAGTCTCACATAGACCTACCACGACAGCAAACCAAACACATAAACACACAAAAACATACTTGGAGGCTCTAAATAAAAATCTGCCTAAGCAGCAGAGACCTCCAAAGCAGACACCCAAGCAACCGCTACCCCAAAACAAAACACGTGCAACACATAGCTCACAAAGCCAGTGTGCCGAACAGTCACAGCCCTTAAGGCTAAACAACACACCTGATACACTTGTAATAGGTGACTCTATCATCAGGCACACTGATGTCCTGCTCACCAGGCTGAACAAGGAGAAGGTCACAGTGAGCTGCCTATCGGGCGCTAGGATCCGCCACATAACACAAGCACTCAGGTCACTCCAAGGCAAGTACAAATATGACTCAGTCATTGTCCATGCTGGTGTGAATGACCTGAGATGTACCTCCCTGGACTACATGAAAAGAGACATAGAGGAGCTCTCTAAGCATGTAGCCCAGGCCGGTATGACCCTGACCTTGAGTAGCATCTTACCCTCACCAAGAATGATGCCACAGGATGAAGACAAGATTATCAATTTCAAAAATTGGCTTAAGTATTGGTGTCATTCAAAGGGGATCCAATGCCTGTCAGCCTGGGATGACATGCTCGACAAGCCACGATGCTTCGCTAGGGACGGCTTGCACCTGTCACCCCTGGGCTTTCGGATATTGGCAAAGGCTATTGCTACCCCCATAGCGCCTTTTTTAGGCAAGGCTCAAAGGACAAACCCACCTCCATAGGTATCACAAGGGATAAGAAACTAAGAGTAATGCTACTCAACGCCAGAAGTCTAAACCTCAAGATGCACGCACTCTAAACTCTCCTTAGCATGGAGAACATCGATATCTGTGCAGTAACAGAAACCTGGTTCAAGGCTCTCGAGAGCACTCTAGCACTACCAGGTTATACCTCATACCATGCTTTTCGGCCCCAACACTTGGACCAAACCACAAAAGGAGGGGGAGTATCAATATTCATCAAAGATACCCACACCTCCAGGTTGGTGGCACAGCACGAAGCATCAGAGACTATCCATGTGCAACTAACAGTGGGTAAAACTGCCTTCCAGTTTATAGCCTGCTACAGACCACCCTCCCAAACCCAGGAACCCCACTCGGCCTTCCTGAGAACACTGGAAAATATGAAGGTCTCTCCAAACACCATTATATTGGGTGACTTCAACTACCCAACCATAGACTGGGAGCATTACTCTAGCTCCAACACCCTAGCCCAAAGGTTCCTAGAATTTATAAACTCAAATGCTATGGAACAACTTGTTACCACTCCCACAAGAGGGGAAAACATACTGGACCTGATCATCACCAACATGGGGACTCTATGCTCCAGACCAGAAGTGTATCCCTCACTGGTAAGATCAGACCATAAACTAATCTCACTGGATATTCACATCCCGACCCCACCCCCTGTCCAGAAAACCACAGTGAAAAACTTCTCTAAAGCAAATTTCACACTCCTCAAAACCGAGGTGGAATCCTTCAAAGCCCCCGGGCCTGTGGATAATACGGCCCAGACCACAAAATCCTTCATAAACGCATTCTATGAACACCTTCAGGAATGCATGGATCATGCAATCCCAAATAAAACCAAGACCCAATCCTCCAAAGGCAGACTGGTGGACCCCAGTCATAAACAAACTATACAATAGAAGGAGGAAGCTACTACATGACAGAGCAAAATCCCAAAAAGGGAAGGCATCTCTGATCAGTATTAGCAAAAAACTACGGGCACTCATAAAATCGTCTAAGGCCAGCTTTGAGAGAAAAATTGCACAGGACACTAAGGATAATCACAAGGCTTTCTTTAGTTATGTTAGGAACCTGGGTGGGAATTCCCAGATATGCTCAGAATTAGTCCAAAATGACAAAAAATACACCGAACCCACAGACATGCCAACATCCTAGCTGACAGGTTCAGCGCAAACTTCTCCCCCCTCCCCACCAAAAGGGCTAATATCTATCCCAGCAGAGTGCTGCCCCCTGACATCTCAGATGCTCAGGTAAGAGCTGCCCTCTCCAAAGCAAGAAACACAGCATCAATGGGACCAGATGGTGTCCCGGGCTGCGTCCTACATGAACTCCAAGAAGAGCTAAACCCAAACCTAAAACTACAGTTCAATCTCAGCCTTACTACAGGATATGTACCCAAAGAGTGGCGTACAGCAACAGTGGTCCCCTCTCCACAAAGGTGGTTCCTCAACGGATCCTGGAAACTATCGCCCCATAAGTCTCACTAGCTTGGTCTGCAAAGCTATGGAAAGGATCATCATGGACCTTATAAATAAAGATATTGGGGACCTACAGACACTGGATCCTACCCAGTTCGGCTTTGTTAAGGGCAGATCCTGCCTCTTAAACCTGGTCGATTTCTTTGAAACAGTCACCAAGGCCATTGACAAGGGGAAGGTGGTCCACACAGCCTACCTGGACCTCGCAAAAGCCTTCGATACAATACCCCACTTCGGCATTATAGATAAGCTCACCAGCTTAAATATAAACCCCTATGTCACTAGATGGGTTGCAAACTGGCTCAAGGACAGAACCCACATGGTTAGAATAGCTGGAGCCATGTCAGACTCCAAACCAGTTACAAGTGGCGTCCCACAAGGCTCAGTCTTGGGACCTCTCTTGTTCGGTATATATTTCTCGGAGGTACAGGCCAACATGGAAGGACTGTGGCTGACCAAGTTCGCAGATGACTGCAAACTGGGCGCCATAATAGACTTTCCAGCCGACACAAGCATCCTCCAAAAGGGCCTCATAGAAACAGACAACTGGTGCCAGAGCCATGGACTCAACCTAAATGCCAAAAAGTGTATAGTCATCCCCTTTGGCAAAAACAAAGTGCCCACAAATTACCACATAGGTGGTAATCCATTAAGTACAGAAGAAGTAATTAGGGACCTGGGAACCCAAGTTGATAGCAATCTCTCATTTGACAACCACGTGGCCAAAGTGGTTAGAAAAACATTTTATATAGCCCACCTAATCATGAAGGGATTCACATCTAGATCAGGGGAGGTCATCGTGCCTCTTTACTCATCCCTCATCAGGCCCATAATTGAGTACAATGCCCCTTTTGGGATGTACCTTACCAGACACCTGCAGCAACTGGAAAGACCCCAAAAGTACCTCACCAAGAGGATCAAGGGGCTCAAAAAGATGCCGTATGCTGCCCGGTTAAAGAAACTCCAGCTCTACTCAGTGGCATACTGCTTGCTCAGAGGCGATCTGTGCCTGATGTATAAAGCCATGTCCAACCCGGAATTAATGGACATGCTGTACCTCAGAAAATCAAAATCCCATCGAGCTATGCGCTCGAGGGACTTAAACCTCAGCACTGAAATAAATAGGACATGCTGGAGCGACAGATTCATAACCCAGAGGCTCCCTTCATTCTGGAATAAAATCCCAGTCCAGGTTAGGCAGAGTCCCTCATTGACTCTCTTCAAGAGGAATCTTGATGAGTGGATGGGAGATCGTAGGTTTACCCCGGGTATCACTTCTGTGTCACTGTTAGACAGAGGCACAGTATACTAACCTCGAAAAAGGGCATAGCAAAATTAATTTAAAATGGGTGGCGAAAGCCATACACACTCTGGCTAGGCTTATAAATGCCCTAGGGCAGATAGCCTAGTATGAACCTATGAACCTATGAACCTATGAAAGAATGAGAGCATTAGAGCATTTGTTGTAAGAACATCCGACTCACCAGCACTCTGCCTGTGTTCTATATGTAAGTTTATTTTAAAACTGTGTTTTCTCATAGATATAGCTAGGGACTAGGAAGATTAGATTATTTTTTTTCTGTATTGATGTCAGAACTTTTCTACTGTATTATTTTAAGTATTCCCTGTGATCTCTGAATTCTTGACTAGCACTGTGTAGTAAGAAATATTGTCTTGTGTTTTTATTATTTATTATTAAATATTTTTAAACCTTTAAACTGTGGCTGTTTTGTGTAGAGGTAATGTGAGCTCTAGAGTACATTGCATGTATATAGTGATACTGGCCAAGCCACTCTAATAAGCCTTGTCTGTTCAGTTGCACTTACCATATGGATAATAATATTGCACAGTATAATTGGAAACCCTTTAACTGCGGTGTTGTTGCTGCAGTAGCATTATCGCCTCACAGTTAGACGTTGCCCATTCGATTCTCATTTAGAGCATCTTCTGTGTGGCGACATACGTGAACGGGTGTTCCTTCGTTGAAGGTTGTGCATTAGGCCCGGCAAGCCAGCATGTAAAAATCTACTGCCAATCATTAGCGGACCGGAGTTCTGCTGTGGCAATCCCTAACCGGGAAAAGCCGAAAGACTTTATAATTGGACACCCTTTCATAAGGGCCTTTATGTAGCTGATAAATATTGATGGATGGTGGCAAGTGGTACTACTGAATAGTCTGGTTAAAAGGGGCACAGCTGGAGAACCTGTGCCAGCCTTCCCCAGGAGTGTCTGTGTGGTTGTATGTAACTCTTATCTCAAAGTGTGGCAGGGACACGAAGCACTGGTTGGACAGAGATGGTGCTGGAGGTTTTAGCTTGCCCAGTAGTAGGCTGAGATCGGGACTGTATAGCTGTGCCAGTGGAGAATCTTATTGGGGACCTGGAGAGAAAGGGAGAAACCAGTCCCAGACTGACTGTGATCTCTGTGTGCTCTTAAGGGAAATTGTACTTTACTGTGTGTGTATTTATTATCATTTCCCTATATGGATGCCACTCACTGGTGTTAATGGTGAGGATCATACCTCTCAACCTGGAAACATCAAAAATCTGGACAAGGCCCATGAAAAATAGGTACAAATATGTACGCTGATTAACATCTAATTTGCATACATAATTATGTAACCCCAACCACTCCAATGGAATAGTGGGATACCAACTTTAGAACGTAAATTGAAGAACAGACAACCAAAACATGGCACCAGACCAGAGTCCCCCTGCAGCCATTCCAGTGTCCTGTTACCTGGCTATTTTGCCCCATTTACCACAAACACTAATGTATGCATACTGCTTTACTTCTACAATGATTTGAATTTTATTTTTACATTTTACAGCACAACAATGCAGAAACACTAAAAGACATTATCTGGTAAACAAAGCAATACTGTCTCACAATGAAAATAGGCTTGGCATTAAACTTTGCCCTTGAAACTCACATTCATTGAAACAGCATTGAAACCCACACCACATCCAAAGAAAATGCATCTGGCCAGTGGTGGATAAAGATTATCTTTGGGCTGTTTTCAAATCATTGGCCCCTTGCACACAAAACAAGAAACATACATGTGTTCTTTTCTTTATACACCTTCCTGACTTTATTAAATTATATTCCTTGTATAATACAACACACATGTTAGAGCACATTTTAAATTTATTGTTTGAACATTTTACCAGTAATCTGTACTGTAGGCAATGAAACAAAACACATGAACCAATAATGACAAAACTGCCCTATTCAGAACTTTTCCATCATAAAAGTCTGCTTCCACATCCACACTATAAATAGAATGACAGTAGTGTAAGCCATAGGCATCTTGCACAGCGTTTCGCACTTATTTTCAATTTCATTTTTTTTTGGGGGGAGGGGGACAAAAGGTCAAAAACCAGGGACACATTTTAAACATTGCTTGTATAATTTTGTAAAGTTGCTATCATGCATTTCACTGGCAGGTTTTGAACCCAGGACTCTATGCACTACATTCAGAACAATACACCACTATCCCACATCAGCAGCTGCCTGAAAAATAGGAAGACTGAAACTTAATAGCCATCATTTAGTGAATTCATTTCTCACTTATAGCTCTTAACCTCAACACAAAAAACATGGACAAACAACAAAGCCAATAATGGGGGAATACAAATTCAGTTCTCACTTCTCACTCACCATATCTCTGAACTGTTAGCACAAAAACAATAATAGGGGAATACAAATTGTGTGCTCACTTCTTATCATAGCTCTAAACTCTTAGCACAAAAAAAAAAAAAAAAGTGTTCTTACTTCTCATCATAGCTCTTTACTCAGTCAGAAATGGTGGTGGCTAGGGATAGTAGGCTCTTTTTACCCTGTACTAAAAGGACAGGGTTTGAGCCTGATTACCTCTAGCCACCAAGTGTATTATATGGGGGCATTTTCACACACATTACCTCTGGCGGGGGGGGGGGGGTCACCTGCTGCCTCTAGGCAGACTTATTCTTTCCACTCACGCATCTCTCTTCTGTGCTTGTGCAGAGTTCGACTTTCATTACACACACACACTTACTTCCTCTTTTTAGTTTGAGTATCATCCTGTCTTTTCCTGCTTACTCTCTGTCACTGCTGTGGAGCTTCAGCTTTTTAACAAGCAGATGCTCCTTGTCCGTGGGTTAAGATTTTTATGAAGCCCACTAAAGTGCAGCATTTCGGCTTAGCAGAACGCATGCATCTTTGTGCTCCTGCACACTTCATTTGCTATTTCAAACAGCAGCTGTGTACATGTTACATGCATCATCCCTTTGCACTTCCTGCATTTCCTATAGCAACTACATAAATTAATTACACACACAAATAATCCATAAACTAAACTGGAAATGTTTAATAGGTGAGGCTAAATGAATGTTTGGTATAATTGTCCTACAAAGAAGATGAAAATCTCAGAGTAAGCATTAATGTTAATTTGAGGAAACGGAACTAAATGCCAAGTCATTCATGTCCAGTTTAAATCAGAGGAACATTTGTACCAATAACCTCTATGGGGACACCAATACCTTGCTATACGAGCGGCTCTTGTTTTCTTTCACTGCTGATGTTTGGCTCCTTGTTATGGCAATCAGTTCAGGTTGCTACTGCTAAAGACCCCTGAGAACCACTGCACATTCTCTCTTACTGAGTTTATTGCCATCACTTCTTTCAAGTTGTGAACAATGTACACATACCCCTGACTTTAAATAATTCATCTTTAAATCTGTTGTACCATTTATTCCCTGTCTGTCTTGTCAGTGACCTAGCTGTGTCTCTAAATTCCTACCTCCACAACTCTGTAACACACTGCAATTACAACTGTTTGTTTTTAATGGCTGATTCAGATTAGGATTTTTAAAATAGAAACAACATATACAAATTCACTGCCTAAATTCATAGAACTATACACTTCAATAATATAACAATGATCTCAGTAATCCTATAATTATGTGAAATCAAGTAAGTTCCAAGGAAAACAAAGGGTGAGGCATCCAAATATTTTGTTGAAACAAACATAATATGCAGGATAGTTATTTATAACAGGCAGTTGGATTATTTCACCCCAGATCATTGATATTTCTGGAATATCTCAGCTTTATTTAAAATAAAGGATAAATATTGTGGAAGGGGCAAATGAGAACAACTAATTATCCAATTACACTTTCATCTTTTTTGCAAAGACAATGAAACATTAGTAGAAACTATTTCTATGTAAATATCATCCATGTGTACCACAGAGTTTCATGCTGCAGCTGTGTGTCAGACCTAAATATAAAGTCCATAATATCAAGGTACTTCTTACACCACAGTGTGCCACACTGGATAAAAAACTTGACAAATTTGTTTTTTTATATATTTACACACACACACACACACAGAGTCTGGTAACCTTGCCCTGAGTAGTGCTCCGCTCGGCCTCTTAAGTTCCTTTCCTCATGTTGCTGCTGCTGCTGCCATTAGTCCCGCCATTAATCCCGGCTCCCTGTCTGTTCCCCATGCTGCCGTTAATCCCGGTGGGCTCCTGTTCCGCATGCTGCTGCCATTAATCCCGCCGTTAACTTAACCGCTAGCCGGAAATGATAATGCAAAGGGCCAGCCAGCCGGAAATGATGATGTGAGCTCCTTGAGCTCAATTCCGACTGGCTGGTAGCCTGACGGCGCTGACGTCATTGCGCCCGTGATGATGTCAGCTCCGACAGCGGGATATTTTAAAAAATTTGAAAACCAAAAGAAATAAATCGGAAATGAAGGGGTGCCACTTGGGAATCATGGCACCCCTTCATTTGGACCCCAAAACTTGGTAAAAAACGAGTAATTCAGAACGGTTGGGAGGTACGGTGATGATTGAGGCTCCTTGATTGCTGGGCCAGTGCATGGGTGTCACATCTCTTTTGAGTTGTTTTTTTTAATCTATATTCATGCATTTGCCCAGTAGCCATATTCCAAATGATTACTTTCCTTGAAAAGATTAACAAGTCTGACAAAATGAACTATGAATTCTACCTGTGTAATTAGTAATCTAATACCACATTTCATATAGTTTTAAAGGATTTGGACCACTATCTTCCTTTCCAGAATCATTCAATACCAATTTCAACTGGCTTAAAACCTACAGAGAAGAATTCTAATGTCATAGAAAGAAATACATAGAGTGCAGCAGTTGCTGAATTTAGTAAGCCACATAGTTTAAAGTTAGCAGATGTGCATGCATACTGTGTTAACAATGTGGATAGCATTTATACAGTTTGTGGCACAAAACTGTTTTGTCCAACACATCACCTTCAGTGATTTCAGCCAAAAGGCTCATGCTGCTTAGCACAGCCTGTGGCTGTTTACTTTGTAATTTAATGGCAGCTAGTAGTATGTGTAGACATTTTATGCTGTCTAACTAACAACCTTTGAGGTAAGGGCAAGAAATGTTTTTTTTTTATTATTTTAAATGGTAATTGTATTTTCATATCTTTTGTTTGGCTGTGGTGTAGTATAGTGAAGCCAAGGCAATGTGTTATAGAATTTATATTTCTATTCACTTATTTTGAGCTGATTAGTGTCATCCAGTCTAATTCCTATCTTGTTTTTCACTATCCTCTACTCATGACATGTTAGCTAACAGCTCATCTGTTTTTGTAGATAGAGCTAAATCCCAGGACTATTACATATCCATACTAGTCTTTTTTGCATTTTATTTTATATCTGTATGTACATATATATTTTTACTTGTATCTACTGAAATATGTTTTTCTGTAAATGTCACAATTTTTTGATATTGGTCCTGCATTTGTCATAACTATTTTGTATATTAAGTACCACATTTGTTGTTATTGTTGTTATTTGTGGAGATTTTCTCCTTGGGCCTCCACTGAAAAAGGACGTGTTCAGTGGAATTTCCTGGTTAACAAATGTAAAATAAATACAACAAATAAATACATTTTCTGACCTTTGTTTTATTTTGGCCTACGGGGAATTTGGTGGCTGCTTCTTGCTCCTGTTCCCTTTGTATAAAGACTATTTGGGAAGTGTAGGTTAACAGGTCATCTGTCCTTACTAAATGCCATTTCTGCATTCATCATAAAGTTGTGTGTGCATTTGTGTTTGTGAGTGTGTGTGTGTATGTTTGTGCACATGTGTGTGTGTGTGTGTTTCTGCTCCTTCCTCTTCCTTTCTCGGTTCACCCTTGTCATTAAATTTCTCCACTTCCTATGTAAAAAATGAAAATGAAGAAGAAGAAAGAGGAATGAGATGCTGATGATGCATTTCAAAGGCAGTGGCATAAGAGTTTTATTCAGGTATATTGTTGTGTGTGAGTTTAGGTTCATATAACATCACTGACATTTGATTATTTCAGTCAATTTCAGGACTTGCAAGTTGAATGTGTCTGACAGCAAGAAGTGGGTTAAGCTTTGTCAGCAGGCTTGTACTGACAAAAATTATGCCACAGGTCATTCTCTTTATTCCTTTACTCTGCAGTGTTTCTGAAAACCCTAGATGAAATTTAAAGCACAAAGTTTTGGGGGTAGACAGCAATGGTCATTTTGCTTCTTCTCTCAGTAGTCCAATTGACACTGTCCCTGTTATTTTTTATGGGGTAAACTTAGTTAAAGTAAAGATAATTTAACACATACTGACACAGATTCAAAGGTAGCTACAAGCAATGTTTTAGGTGCAGTTACATGATAAAAACATCTAGACTTACAGAGGCAACTTTTTTGGGGAATTAGGGTAAAATTTAGAGATGGTTAAATGTAGTCTAGGTCATTTCTGATTATTAAGCAAATTATTAAGACATGTTAAAATTAAAGATTTTTAATCATCAGGCTCTTGAGGAGGTATAGAAAATGTCCATCCATTATTATTAGCATCAGTCATTTAGTTCAATCTGTCATGCCCATAACATTAAAAACAAAAACAACAACAACTATAACAATCAAAAAGTGGAAGTTAATATTATTAAGTTATTGAAGCTAATTAATCAACCTATTATTGTAACAGGAGATATATGTAACAAAATTTGGTCAGAATTCATTCATGTACTATGCAGGGCCATTTTAATTTATTGATTATTGTGTAGGCATAGTGTAGAGCCTGCGCGAATGTTACCGTGGTTCCCCCTCTGTGGCGCTCCATGCATATTAATGATGGTGCATTGCTGAGGGAGAATTGTGGAACTTGGTTATTGAATCAGTGTAGGGAGTGTTTCACTAACTGTGGCCATTGATGAGTAATACACCCCCTGCATTGTCCAAATGCATGATATCAATGTATTTAATATATATTAAGTTTGTGCAGCATGCTGCACAGCAATTGACACTTGACAGACATTTAAAATAGAAACCGGATGCATTCAATTTTTGATTCAAAGGTCAAGTTTAAGCATTGCTTAGCAGGTTTGCTTGGCATGACATGGTGCTTAGCAGTGCTTAAACATGGCTCAGAGGTATATGTAAAGTGTAGCAGCATTCCAGATATCCACATAGCAAAGTGGATACAGTTGTGGCCTTATGTGCAATAGATGTGGGGTTTGAATACATAGAAGAGAAATTAAGCAATTATTTTTGAAATATAAAGTATGCCAATTATTTTTAAATTATGATCTACTGCACTCAACTAAGCTCTGCTAAACCTTGCTAAGCCATGAGAAGCAATGCTTAAACTACCTCTGTTTTGGCACTGCTTGGCAGTGCTTGGCTGTGCTTAGCTGGTTTGTGCACTGCTAAGCACTGTTAAGCATTGTTAGTTTAAGCACTGCTCAGCTGCATTGGTTTGTGGGGTGCTAAGCAATGTGACACATTTTTAAAAATTTCCCATTGGCATGTAAATGCAGGAAAACCGGCTATATTAAGCACAACAGCTGGGAATACAGCATACCTAGTTGGAGTTTGAACTGTACAAGAATTATGGCAGGCATTGGAGAGGGTGCACATTTCTGGGTGCAGCGGTGAGGCATTCAGGAGTCCAGAATCATGGCTGGACTCCTGTTGAAAGACCATGAAGACCGGCTGCTGCAGGGGCAGTTCCAGGGCTCAGATTGCAAGGCAGTGGCCTGGGACCAGTTTGCACACAAGCTCACCAATGCTACAACTATCCCCCACACAGGTGAGCAGGTCTGTCACCACTATGATAACCTGAGGCATAAGAAGGGGGAGCTTCTGGACACCTGGGTCTGGGAAGCTCAGGCTGGGAATGCCCCACAAGTTTGTAAGTACTGTTATCATTATTTTATCAGTACCTATCTGAATGTTTGATAGGCAGGTATGAATAATGGTGTGCTTCTCTCCCTACATCTGTAGAGGAGAGAGCTCACAACCTACAGGAGCATGCAGGGTACCTAGTCAGGTTGTGCCCTGAGTGTGGTGAGTACAGATTAATTTGTAATCTATAGTCAAATAAGCAGGAAAGAGTAAAGCATTAACTGCCAATAGGTACATACAGTAAAGATTGTTGTATTGCAATGAATGTGGATGTAGGCATGTACTGCAATAAGTGACTACTGCTGACTATAGTGCAATAAACAGGGAAGAGTAAAGCATTAACCCTGATAATGTAAATTAAATAAAGTTTCTATTGCAAGAATTACAGCTGTATTGCAACACCTGCATTATTTCAACTGTTGTGCAATAAAGACTTGAAACTATACCATTAAGTGCATGAAGGTACTCCTAATAAAGCTGTGTTGTGAAATGTGTGTGTAATTAGGGCTGTTTTGCATGAAATCAATTATAACAACTGCTCTGAAATAAAAACACAAAAGAATACCATTACCTGCCACAAAGTATAGCTAATAAAGAGTGTTGTGCAATAAATGTAGATTCAGAGCTAAAGTGCAAGAAATGCATTATGACATCTGTTCTGCAGTAACATCTGAAGCAATACCATTAACACCCATGGTATATTGTGTATATCAAGATTATCTTGTGTTAACCATTGCATTTCAGCAGTATGCATTCATGGTCAGAGGTACAGTGCTCCAGGCAAATATGACAGTGTAATAGGTGTACACTGCAAATACACTATCCGCAACTGTATATGGGTGAGCTAGCCAACCCAATAATCTGATATGGCTTGTAGACGTCACAGATATTTCTACCTGTTAACAGTATATTGTGTACACCTGCATTCTATGTAATACTGTATAGTATACCTAATATCTCTGCCATGCATGTATATCATGCATGTGTGTTCAACTGTCACTGCAGTCTAGTATAAAACTGTAGTATTATTATTACAAGTCATATTTTGTTTCCAGGTGATCTCTAGGCAAATGTCAGTCAGCCAGTAGTCAGCAGTGGCTCAGTAGCTCAGTTTTCTAAATACTTTGTCTCAAATACATTTTGCAACACACAGACCAGGGTTCGAATCCAGTGCCATGTTGTAATAAATATTACTGAATCAGTTTAGTATTGATGACAGATGTTCTGTCCACAGGAAATACTGGTAAATGTGTGAAGTACCCCTTATTATGTGTAATTAGTGTGTGTTCAGATGTAACAGACTGTTAAGAGCATTGACCAGGAATCTGATAAGATTTCATAAAATAAAGGCAAAAAGTGCAATAGTAAAAAAATAAAATAAAATAAATAAAATGTGTAATCTTTGTATGGTTGTATTCCTGGAGAGTCTGTAAAAGTTTTCTGAAGTTCTATCCCCATACCTGCCAAGGACAGCATGATAGTTGCTTTCTCTCTGTACTGTATACATACATGTCTCTCAAGTGTCATGCTGTCACAGACTGTAATTACTGTTGTGTAATCTGTCTGTCAGACATGTATCCTCAACATGATTATGTCAATAGCAGTGTCACACTACATCAGCCCACAGTACATCTTGGTAGTTATATAGGTCCACCTGATGTATACGTGATCTCTGTAGATGTGTACCTGCAGGTGTTACTGCTTGGCCCATACTGTCCCATGCGGATAGCTTGAGAGGTATGTACATGCTACAGCAGCTAGAGGGCACTGTTAAACAAAAAGGAAGGGCAGACCTGTATGAGTGTATAGTAATGGACTGTATATATCTCTCTCTCCCCACCCCTTATCTTCATCTTAATATATTACTGTTATAATTGGTTTGTTATTAACATATGTTGTTCTCTAAATTTTAGTTTGAGGCATGTGTTTTATTATTGTTATGTATTACAGTGGTTACATATTAACATATCTTGTTGAATTACTGATGTTTCTGGCCTTATGCCGTAACTGTTATTGACATGCTGTTAATATACTGACTGTTATGTTATTTATTGTTGAGTTCAATATAATATGCATTGATATGTTAATGAGTTATTTCCACTGTTCTGGCATGCTGTTATAACTAACAAACTGTTTTGCTCATAACTAAACTATACACATTACTCTACCTCTATCAACACAGCACTTTAGAGTAGGCCGGTTCCTGCTGATCTGCCTACTCTGCCTCAGCCGGCCATGGCATCGGGTCTTAGCACGTCTGGGACCCAAGCTGCTGGTGCCCCCTCTACTGGCCCTGCACCACCTTCAGGTGGAATCACCTCAGAGGACAGGTCCTGTCCCCCCCAGAAGAGGTGGTGGAGGGGTGTTATTCACCCTGGATCAACTAACGGCCATGGTGTACAAGATTGTGCATAGGAGTTATGAACAATGCCTACACCAGATTGAGAGCAGACTTGACAACCTGGTGGGGCCTGGTGGCCCTGGCACCCAGCCTCCAGCACAGCCACCTTCAGGGCAGTAAAGGAGCAATATTGACTGCCTATGGGTAGAAAGCTTAGTCAAGTTGCTGCTGTCTGGGGGCACATGCATTTCTGATTCCACAACACCTACCCCATCCAAGGTGTTTACCCCCTCATGTGTCACACACCACCCCTGTATGCTGTCTTGTCTGTCTTGTCTGTCTGCAAATGCAACCTCTCCTACCCAACTTACCTCCCCTCATATAATTACATCCCTTCCCCAGCATTCCACTCTCTCCTTAAGAAAAAAATGGGCACCTGTCCCACAAACAAAATATTGCCCCAAAAATAGCTCTCCATTTCTCACATGCGTCCACTGGACACAAATAATTAGGTCCAGTTGAACTGACAACACATTTATGTTGTCCTGACCCCTCGCTCTGGGGTTTGTGGGTCCAAATTCATGTACAAAGTCTGTAAAAGCTGCACAGCTATTTCTGTAAAAGAAATGGAAAGCTATGGTCCTTTCCTAGACTGTTCCTGCTCAACCCTACCTGCCTTTCAGTTTGTTTTCCCCCTGCTTGCCCCATTTCACCACTGTCGTATTACCTCTCTTTTTTCCTTTATTAATTTTTAGTGCAAGCGGTGCACCACTCAAACCTGCTTAAATGTGATTAAAAGTGTCTTAATGATCTTATGTGTTTCTCACAGTGTTAGGCACATCTGCAAAATAACCACACCTGTGATGGCTCGAACCTAGGCTCCTGGCAAAGAGATCATAGTGCATCATCCCACTAGGTCACTCAGCTCTGAATTAAAACAAGCGTTTCCACCAAAATATACTGATTACCACTGACACACTGCAAGTATATTTAATGGGAAAAATAGGAGTGTACCTGGAGCTGTGATGTAAACACTACACCAGTACACAGCCAAATGAATAAAAATGGAGTTGCAGTACATGAGGCCTAGGATAGCAGACATACCTGTTAACTGTACAGATTGCTGCATAATGTTCAGAGTTTTGCCCCCAATTTTGGGCCCAGTTTTCATAAAATCATATTTTTCTGGCAAAGTAGTGGCAAGTCATTAAAGATTGAGGTTAGAAAATCATGACAGACATTTGAGTTTCACACTTCATACCCTTCAGAAAACACATGCTAATGCAAAACCTGCTACCCTATCAACATTCTAAGTTTGTAAGAGCAATACTTACAGATTGTCCCTATTTATGGGCCTTTGTCCCACTTTTATTTATGGCTTTGTCCAGATTTCTTGTTCTAAGAGGTTGCGAGGTATGATAGCAGGTAATTCTTCCCTTTTATTAGCAACATCTTTAAACACACCTGCTAAGCAGTAAATGCAAAGTACATGTGTACAACTGGGACCCTGCTGCACAGCAACTGCCTTTGAAAGCCATGCACATAATGATGGATGCAGACGTGTGTCACAGAAAGAATGTATGCACATATATCTTGCAAAAACACATGTGGCAGCAATGAATCAGTAGCACAGACTGTTAAATGCCTTGTATTTAGTGTATTTTGCCACCCACAGTCCTGGGTTCAAATGTAGTGTGTAGTGCATTGGTTGCATTCTTGTGAACACAGCAAGTAATGACTGAGTCATGCAATTTTAACCCACACAGGTTACTGCTACTGCATTAACTGCTACCCATATTTGCAAGTCAAAAGCCTGTAGGCAGGGACACACTGCACATATTTGTATAGCCAACCTATATGCCAACTACTACTCTGTGAATGATACTGTTACATAACAGATTTGCCTTACCAACATGCCTCAATTGCAATGTAAATGATACCCTTGTCCTGGTTCTGTTCTGATGACACAGCTGACTGCTGCCTCAGTTACACATACAGCTTGCTCTCCTCCAAAGAGTTCACACTCCCCCAGTGTGTCCTAGGAACATACACAGCTGTATGTTAAGCTACCTGCAACACATCTACCATACCTCTCAACCCCCTAGAACAAGGGATCCAGACACAACTATACATAAAAGGTGGGGGGCAAAGGTCCAGTGACAGGGACATGTTTCACATTTTGCCCCTACAAAGATAGTGAGCTGATAGAATAGAAGGCATGGGTATGACATCTGACATTCATATGCCTCCCTCTCCTTACTGACATCAACCCACAATGTCAACACTGACCTGCCAGAAAAATCACAATGTCATGGGACAATGGCCAAACATATCATGCAAAACTGTGGACATACCTCAGAAATCTCAACAGTGGACAGTATTTGTACCAACGGACTGTGATGCTGTAGTCTCCACACTTCACTACTGTCCATCTCAAAGATGAAGAAAGGGGCAATGGCCTACATGAAGGCATTAAATATTGCAATGTGTGCCATGTCATTGGCTAATGAAAGTGTAACCCAGCTGTTTTGGATGCAATTAGCAAGTCTGAGCCTCAGTTTGGTGCACAGGCAATTACCTGTTAATGAGCATTACCTACAAAAGACAATCAACTGCCTATGGGGAACAGGTCTGAATTTGTTTTGCTCACATAGACAATGGATTTGCAAGCTATTTGCAGAGGAACACTTCATAAAAGGAATACTTCACTCTATCAGGTATGTAATAGATGTCCCCATATAATGGGATGCAGATTGGAGAATGGAGGTATGGGGAATAGGGATTATAACAGTAGGCCTGCCATAAATCTATGGTATTGAAATGTTGGTGATACTCTGCTGTCCAACAGCTACAGGCATGCCTCTCCACTGTCCCTACTTTGAGTCAAATCCCAGCTCTGCCCCAGTTACTCCGTCCTACAACAGTCAGCTGTTGTAGAAAAGCAAGTGGAGTTTGTGTTAGACAAAGTGACACTAAGTAAGGATGTACACTCCTGTAACATCAAATGATGTACTGTCATTCACAATCTCTCAGTCTGTGAATGCCACACATAAATAGTGCTGGTATTCTACAGGTGTCCCTGATTGTCCCTGATGTACCCTGGCTAAGTCATGGTTTTGTTGATATTCGTTCCTCATTGGTTGAGAGCTAAGGTTTACATACCTGTTAACCTCCTACAACAGGGATTCAGTCATAGCCATAAGTAATGGGGGGACAGGCCTAACCTCAGTGACAGGGGATACATATTGGCCATACAATGTAAAACTATGAATACACTACCAGATATTATTGTTGCATATGTGTTTTCTGAGGGGTCTGGTGTGTGACAGCCAGATTCCCTATTCTCTGTCAACAACCATCAATGTATGGCCAACCATTTGTCAGAAATCCACATGCTTGTGCCAAAAGGAACACATTCATGAGTCACACATTCACAGTCTGCAAACATCTGTGTAGTGAGGAGGTGGGATGCCTACAGGGAACATATAATACAGCAGGTTTGCATTGCAGTCTGTCATTGTGGCACACTGCTGTTGCTGGATTGTCCCAATGTAGTTGTTGTAATATCACACAGCTATTTGTCTGACAGTGGCTGTATGACATATTAGTGGGAGTTTACCCAGTGGGGATACACCCCAGTAGACTGCAGTAATGGATGTAGAGACATAGAGCAGAATCTGTCACAGCACACAGGGACATACCCAGTATTGCTACTATGCTGGTGACAGCCACACATGTAGTGTGTTGATAGACTGTGGGGTATGACGTGAGAGGGAGTGGTGGGTAGTGAAGTCTGTATTGGTTGTGCAGGGTCTGCACATAATGGATGTCCACATATCTGCTCCTGTATTGTGTCCCTCTGTTGTTTTCTTTCAGAAACAATGTATCACAGGATGCATACCCCATTCACCTCTCCTGAGAATGCTGTTATCCTAGATGGCCTCAGATAGCATCATCACATTCTGCTTTCAAATGGTCACCAACACCGTTACCAGTGTGCAGCATTGTGGGGTGACCTCGTCAAGGTGGTTAACCAAAGTGGACATCAGGACAGGACCTATGAGCAGGTCTGACACAGGGCCACAGAAATGCTCAATGCCGCATGTCAAGAGGCAGCTGTTGTGGCCAGGGTTTTGTGCTGCCACTGGTGGAGGGCCTGCAACAGAACAACCACTCACAGACACAGAGAAATTCCTGGCAAATTAGAATCAACCACTACTCCCATGCATCCATCTCCCCATCTATCCTGGTGATGGGTGCCACAGCGTCCACTTCAGAGGAATGTCCAGGTAAGCTTACTCTGTTCATCAGTGTAATACTGTATCAGTCATTGTGGCAGGCTCTGCATAACAGTACATGGGTGTCAGGTCTATCTGTACTGGGGGTTGTTTTAATGCACAGTTGTGCACACATACTCAGAATTTCAGCAATGTAGGCAGTATCACATTAGCTTCTGTACATGTGGATATATGCACATATTACTCATTAACAGTGCAACATTTGGTATTGCTGACAATCCCTCTCCCTCACATTTTCACAGGTAGGTCAGGTGTGGCTGGAGTTTGTGGTCTTGTAACTGGTAAGTGTGATACCTGTTTTACAACTTATACATATGTATGTATATATATATATATATATATATATATATATATATATATATATATATGCACACACACCATATGAACATTAAGGACTGCCATTTAGCCCGCAGTAAAACTGTTATGCTTAGCCAAAGTGGAATAGCTGTATGTGCCACGTCGGTGCAGTTGACTACAGTGCATACAATGGATAATCACAGCTGTGTATTTGTACAAAACTGACACTTTTGCAGTTATAGTCATGAAGAAGTATGTAGCCTGCTATACAGGAGGCAATGACTCCAGAATGCCTGTTCACTCAGTATATGAAGATGATACATACCAGTGGCAGTGATACTACAGCAGGCATATAATTCTCAGGATAGGTGTACTGGGTATTATGTGAAGTTTTATCACATGTACTGTCATATTGTTTACTCCACAGGTGTCGTGTACTGTAAACATTCACTGGATGTAGCTGACGTCCATGTTAGAAAGGACCTGTATTGTCTGTGTATGTTGTGTGTTTGTGTGTTGTCCATGAGATCAGTGATGAGAAGATGTGTCACTGGTAATGCAGTTGTGGCTCCTCATCTGTATGACTCTGTGTGGATTACCATACATAATAGTGCAGGCAATAATGTACTGATTTTGTCTTCCTTCTCAGAGATGAATGCGGGGGGGGAGGGTTGGAGTCTGTCCCCCTCACAACCTGATGTCAGTGTCCCATCGGGCTCTGATAATGATGGTGGCCATAGTGAGGCACAGGTAAGGTGATTGGGGACTGAATCTTTTCCAAAGGTTGACATCCCTTTTCTGCCCTCATTTTCCTCATACACGGTCAATATGCCCACACATACCCAGACCCCAGAGGCCACAGATATTGGACAGTCACATGGTGTAGACATTGAACAGGAAAGTATGACAACTATGGCATCAGTGAGTGTAGACATTGGCTATAGCCAGTCTGCTGGTGACACAGGCAGATTGACAGGGGTGCTCAAAGGGGGACTGCCGGCCATCCACCTCCTATCACGTATCACATCATGGATCACTCACCACATGATGCAGAGGGTGGCCTAATGGTTAAGGTGTTTGCCTTACAAGCACAAGGTGCAGCGTTTGAGTCTCGCAAGGGATAATTGGCTAGGCTTATAATGGCTAACAAGGGCAGTTAGCTTAGTACTAACCTATGAACCTATGAACCTATCCGTAACTGCCTCCACTGCATTGGTGATGCTATGGATCATTTCACTGATGTAATGGACAGACAGTGGGCTGAAACAGTGATTGTCTTTGCCTACATATTGTCTGGGCTGGAACATCTGGTTGGAGTAGGGCATTGGGCACATGGACATAGGTCAGTAACACCATCTTCTGAGAGACCACATGTCCATGCACTCTCATGTTCCCATAGTGGCAGTACCTCCAGCTGATAAAAGGAAGTGTGCTGTCTGCACCATGATGTGGGAGGCCATCGGCACATGTCCCTGGGAGGTCCTGTGGGGGACATGAGCCCAGCAGATAGCAGTCACTGTCAGGTGCTAGCACCACATCTGACCTTGGGTGTGGTGGTGCTAGTGCCATTCCTAACAGAGCAAGTTCCCATGTTCATGGCTGGAGATGGTGAATTGTCCACTCTGCCATGTATGGTCCACAGCTGTCCAACATACACACGTGTAGGGTTATCACTGGACTTGACTGTGTACACACACACCCACAAACATCACTGTCTCATGCAGGTCACCAACAGACACACATGGCACCTCTCCATGGCACATCTGACCAACACCCCTTCCTGACTCACACACATGCTGCCTACTGTATGGCACAACCTAGGCCTCTGACACCCCCCACACCACACCCTGTGCATGTGATGATACCTGTGCCACATCCCTGCCATCTGTGCCATTAATGCAGAGACATATAAATATGTGTCTGATGCACAGGGTGACAATATTATTTTCAATGTAGTTGTGTAGTGCAGTATTGTTATGCCATGTCAGGTGTTGTGGGCCATGGCAGGTACTGTGTGCTGGCATGTGTCATGACTACACAGCAAACCTAGTGTATATTAGGTGGATGATGTTAGACTGGTGGTATTGTGACAGAATGGCAGCTGTATCATGGACCTGTGTATGTTTCTGTTCCAGGGATTTGAGTGGTTACTCTATGGACACATGGTGGTAGTACAGTGGCATAGAATAGCATGGCAGCACAGCAGAAATATGATGTCAGCAGGGTACGGCAGTATTTGTTAATGATTCCCTAGGTGCATATGTGTAGAAGGTCGTGTCCAGGACACTGGGGATAGCCAGCATAATTATGCATTCATACTTTGTGAGAATGTCTGCTACCCTTTATACATATCACCTGGGTTTCAGGGCTGTAAAATCATAACCTTTGCCCAGAAATAACCCATACAGGCATGTCCATAGTGATGCTAGGGGATATATCTGTAACCACACAAATGGACACACAGAGTTGGCTGGGGAGAAACTAGAACCCCTACTTATCTACTATTACACACTAAAGTTTACAGTTGTTATCGTATGTGCCACAGAGTTTATCTGTTTTGGGGTTGTCAGCTAGTACTCTTAAGGTGGATGACATCAGCAGGCCTTGTAAGGGAGGGAATGTAGAGGCCAGCAGCTAGTCTTATGCCCATAAAATGCCTAACAATTGCACAGAGATTGCCCATATGAACTTGTCCATAGTGTTGCAGATGGATACTTGTATACACACACAGAGTTGGCTGATGTGAGATTAGAACCCCTACATATCTAATAGTACACATTACAGCTTACAGGACTTATTGCATGCACCACAGAGTTTACTTGAAATTAGACTGCCACCCAGTGCTGTTAAAGTGGATAACATCAGCAGGCTTTGTAGAGGCCATCAGGTAGTCAGAGGACCTTAAAATGTATAACCATTGCTCGGAGACAGGCATGTCTGTACTGCTGAAAGGAGTGATTTTTACACACAGGCAACACACACAGTTAGCTGTTGTGAAATTAGAACTCATACCTACATAGTAGTATAGGTTACAACTTGCAGTACTTATCGCATGCACCATGGAAATTACTTGAAATTACACTGTCACCCAGTGCTGTTAAGGTGGATGGCATCAGCAGGCTTTATAAAGGAGGCCACTGTTGAGGATAGCAGCTAGTCACAGGGCCATATAACGAATAAACATTACTGTCACTCAGTGCTGTTAAGGTGGATGACATCAGCAGGCTTTGTAAAGGAGGCCACTATTGAGGAAAGCAGCTAGTCATTGGGCAGTAAAATGAATATCCATTGCACAGACATAGGCCAGATGGGCATGTCTTCACTGCTGCAGGTGATATATCTGTATACATACTTGGACTACAAGCACATAAGGAACCAGGTGAAGAAAGACCACAAAAAGGCACAAGTGCAACCAGCAACGAAAAGTTTAATAAAATAAAGTGCTTTTCGTCCTACCCACTGGTAGGACTTCTTCAGATAAAATGAGTGTGTTACACCCAAGTTTTTATACATTTATAAAATGCTCAATCAATTAAGTAATTACACCATCAATTAATCAATAAAGCTGTGTAACACTCACTTAAAACATATCTCACTCTACCCTGTGAATAATCACCATAACCTCATTCATAAATACACATTTTACACTAAAAATATCATCAGTTACTATTTCATTAAAAAAAATATAAAATGTATAAAGATAAATATATGTATAAATATGTATCATCAGACCATATCTCTAATAAATAAAGAACGTATATATATATATATATATATATATAATATCATAATATATGTAAATAAATAAGTACGCTCACCTACTAAGGTACAATATTTCATCTTTTTAAGCTTCTTAGTTTTAATATACATAATAATAAATACACTTCATTGAGTCCTGGGCAGAAGCAAGCTCCTGTCCGGAGTTGCCAGCACAATTCTAGGTGCTCCAACAATAATGAATCTGGCCACCCCGTCCATCACTTACCACTGAATCTATAGCCCTGAACTTAAAATTATGGTCAGTATTTGCAAGGATAGGTCTTGCCAGAGCTTTCTCTTTGTTATAATGCTCGTGCACACATTCTCTTAATTTGTGATCGGTTTTACCGATCTAGAACACGTCGCATTTTTGACATTGCACCATGTAAACAACAGATTTTGTCTGGCAATTGAACTTAAATTTAGTTTTGTAAATTAAATTCCTGATAGAAAAATCCCTTCCTGTGTCCATATATTGACAGAAATTGCACATATAACATTTCAGCATACCACTCCTTAAATTGGTTACTAACTTCTTTGTTTCCAATATGTTTTTTTAGATTCAAACCCCTCGGGGGGGGGGGGGTTTGGAGTCTGCCAACAAAGTTAGGATCTCTCCTGATAACTTTCCAAATTTTTCTCGGTAGACCAAATTTCATTGGCGTCACTACTAAAGGGGGTAATCAGACTTACCATATGGTTAATGTCCCTATGGGTTGTAGGCAAATGTATTGCATTCCTATTAGGTACACCAGTCAAAATTGGTTTATAAAGACCATTTTTTCTTTTGTTCTGGACTTCCTCCTGTATAGCACAAATAAATGAACTCAGGTAGCCCTTCTTCAGAAACATTTCTTTGGAAGTATAACATTTTTCAAGAAAATCAGTATCCTGTGACACCATACGGGCAGCCCTTATGAGTTGCCCTTTAACTACGGATTTCTTCTGATACTAAGGGTGGTTGCTACTGAAGTGTTGAAAATAATTTAAATACGTTGGCTTTCTGTAAATTTTAGCCAAATAACATTTGTTTATCAAATCTTTAGTAAGGTCTACATCCAAGTAGGCCACCCTACAGGTATCAAAGGACTATGTAAATGATAAAAATTCTGTAGTGCTATTAAAATATAACACTAAATCTTCTGCCTTCTTATTTTCACCATCAAAGATTATAAAGACATCATCAAGAAACTGTGTATAAAAATACATTTTGTCATAGATATCTGTTTATTGAATATAAATTCATGTTCCCAGGAAGCCATAACGAGATTGGTATAGCTGGCACCGCATGGGGAGCCCATAGCTACGCCAATCTTTTGTAAGAAGAACTTACTATTGAAAGTGATGTAATTGTTGAACAAAATAATGTCCAACATCTCTTCTACAAGTGCTACTTCATCAAACAGGGCACCCTTAGACGTAACATATAACTAATCCATTCAATATCTTCAACATGAGGTATTGATGAATAAAGATCTTTTACGTCAATGGTTAAAAAATTCAGATGTTCTTTGAATTCTAAATTGTTGATTTGCACCAAGAATGTCCATGAATCCTTACAAATATATTTTTCTTTTACGACATATTTTTTAAGAACTTGGTCAACCCATTTTGCCCGGGGATATGTAAGCTATCCCTCGCATCCACTAAAGGTCTCATTGGGGGGGTTGTTTATGTTCTTGTGGATTTTAGGGATCCCAAATAATATCGGGAGCCTGGGTGCTGGCATACTCAAATAATTAAACAAATCAAGAGGAATATGTGCTTCAATGAACATGTCATTCAAATGTAACTTAACTTTATTAATTGCTTGGTTAAGTTCATATTTAGATACTTCTTTGTAAGTGATACTATCCAACATTACAAGCATTTTGTGCACATAATCTTCCATGTTCATAAATGCAAGGCCACCACCCTTGTCTGGTGACATAACACGTACAGGTGCATACTGGAGTAAGTCTAGTAATTGATGTTCCTTACTAACATTCAAAATGGAGTTTGTATTACTCTTACCAGATGTCAAAGAATGTCTTAGGTCCAACTCACACATTTGCTCGAACAGTAACAATGAATGATGTGTTGGTGGACAAAATATACTAGGCACATGCAAGGTATTACTTTGTACATTATTGTTCTCAGCAAACAAAAAAGTCAAATTAAGTTTCCTCACATAGATTTTTAAGTATATGAGAGATTTAGCTAAGTCCCCCTGCGAAAGGGCACAAAGGTGTTTCATTTTGCTAAAAGTTCAAAAGAGACGCATCAATGCTGGTATCTGAGTAATTAAAGATTTTAAAATCGTTACCTGCATTTAAAATAATGCCTTTTAAAAGAGTGTCAGGTGTCAGTATATTCACCTCCTCTGTTTGTTGTTCCTGTTTCTGTCGTTGTTGTTGTAAGACTTGGGAAAGGACTGGCATCCTTTCGACCTCAAGTTGTAACCCGAGGCTGAGTTCTGAAAATTTTGAGTTGGGTGTCCATTCACTATAGTGAATCGAGTTGTTTCTCCTTGATTATTTTGTACTTCTACCCTCGAACTAGATTGTCTAGGTTGTTAGTACATGCACTATGCATTGCCTCTTGGCCAAGGCCAGGGTAAACTGGGCAGGCCTACTTCTGCCTACAGGGACAGCATCAGTGGATTCCTCCTCTGAGTACCCCTGTGGGTGTGGTTGTGGGGACCTAGGCACTGGTGGGTCCCTTCCCTGTGATGATCCTGCTGGAGCTCTTTCTACAAGATCATATTGTGTAGCATAGCACATACTGTGAACATCTGTGCACATGTGGCTGGAGAGTACTGCAAGGCTTCCCAAGAAATATCGAGGCATTGGAACTGTGACTTGAGCAGCCCAAACACATGCTCTATGTTGTTCCTAGTTTGTGCATATCCCTCATTATGGCATTCTTCAGTAGGTGTGTGCATTTCTTATGGTTGTCTTCATCTGTGGTTCCAGTGCATAGCCAGCAACCCCCAGTAGATGGCTGTATTGAATGTCTCCTCTGGCAAACATCTGGTACATGTGTGATGTGTGCCAGATATGGGAGTTATGATAACTACCAGGGCTTCCAGCACACACATTCATGATAATGCCCAGGGCATTGTACATGACCTGGCAGTTGATGGAGTGATATACCTTGTGGTTGATGTGGACTCTACCCTCCTCACAGGGTGGTGCTTTGATGTGGACATGAGTGCAGTCTATCGCACCAGTACCTCAGGGTAGTGTGCTACATGGTAGAAGAGATGCATACTGCTGCCCTCTCCTCAGGGGTACTGGGTAAATAAATGTGCTCACTGGCATGTGTCTGCACGGCATCCAGGAACTGGTGGAGTACCCTGGATGCTGATGCCTGTGAAACCCCCATCATGTTACCAGTTGGTCTTTGAAAAGTATCTGTAGCTAGTATCCTAAGGGCTACACATACCTTTTTTCCACTAGGATGGGTTCTCCTCTGTTGGGTCTGGGTCTGAGTTGAGACCGGCAGAGCTTGATGAATTCTTGTAGTATGTCCCTGTACACCCTGTAGTGCTCTACAATTTCCAGCTCATGTAGCCTCTGGAACGTTACCCTGGGCATGAACCCTCTTCTCCTTCTCATTCTAGGCCTACTGTCAGCAGCAGCATCAGGACTGACCTCAGCATCTAGCATGTACAGATGTAGCAGAGCTGCAGCAGCCCCTAGCATTCTCTCTGTTAAAATTCCCAAGCCTGTACTCCAGTGGTGCAGAGTATGGGGGAGAAATTAGATTGTAGGGTGTATGCATACTTTTTAGTGGTCTGCTGCAGATGCAGCCTTTGTGATCGGTTAAATATGATGCATTCCACCTGCCAAGTACATGACTGAGGGGTTGGAATGGGCCAATTTAGGTGGAACAGGGGTCATTAGTAATTTATATGCTTTTCTCAGCCAGTTTCTTTTTTTTTTCTTTTCTTGACAGCCTTCCTTGCTAAGCACTGTGGTGTGGCATGCAAACCTGCCCCGCAGGTATAAACAATGCCACACCATTATGAATGGGTATGCTCATCACAGCTCAAACCAGCTTAAATATGCACCCCAAAGCTAAACACAGTTTAGCAGCACTGGACACACACCCCCTGCTCAGCTCAGTGGCGTAGCATGCAAACAGGCAGCACTGTGCTCCAATGTGCTTAAAGACTTAGAGACACACACTTTTTTGATGTCAGCTACCCTTTCTGTGGACACCAACACGGGTCTGGGGCTACACGGGTTTGATCTGTGGGCATGGATAACCATTTTTGCTATTCAGTAACCCCAGCTCATTTGCATACAGATCCGTGCACATAGCCTGGATGCTACACTACTCCAGGACCTGCCTCCTTAGCAGCCACAGACATCTACCATTGTTATAATGCATTATTGCACATATTTTATTTTTTCGTTTTTACACTTTTAAATATTTTTTTTTGCATAACTGCATATTTGCACACTGCTGCACGCTGCGCAAACATAGTATGGGTATTAAAAAATATATTTTAAATTTTGTTTCATTACTTTTTGAATGCACAGGGCATAGTTTTGCACATAACTATGTCTGCTTTACTATTTCTGACCTTCTCACTGGCTTTTACAGCCCCTGTTCACTTTTTAATTTCATGTACACATACTTTTTCTGTGTATACTTCACAGGATCTGCACAACTGCCTATCTGCTTGCTGTATTGCTCTACACCCTCATTTGCATGCAACTCACCTGCTTATGGTTTTATTTGCATACCACAAACACTTCTGTGTTGGCATGCTCGTGCATGCCTCTTAGCTCTGTTTACTGTATTGCATGGCTGCTAACTTCCATGTAACCTCTGTGCCAATATGCCTACATGGAAAATTAATCCGTGTAGGCTTTAATGAATTTCCCCTTATTTAAAAGTAAGTCAGTCTGATGCATGTTTCATTTAGTGCTGGTCATCACAGGCTGTTTCAAATTTAGTTTATGCTTTGATTTACTACATTGTCTCATTTTTCTTTCAGTTGTAAGTTTCTTGTTGGCAAACCATTGCATTATGTGCTCCTGTGTTTTCAATATTTACTTATATCATCAAAGGAACATAACACTGCTACAGTATATGAAACAAAGATAGAATCAGATTAATGAGAAAGCTCATGCATTTTTCATGGATACAAATGAGAAAATAATTAGCAGGCCATGGAGCTTTCACAGTCATAAGAGGAGCAGTAGCCAAACCTGAAATCTGGAAACAGCTGAAGAATGTATTGCAACAAAGAGAAATGAAAGATAAGGAAGGACATACCAGCATTTGCTATGAGGCAGATTTTAGTGACAAATCCTGCAAGTGCAGCAAATTGATGGGTATTTGCATTATTTAGGTGCATTAAATGATGAATGGAAATGCAGACTGTCCTATTTAGTTGGGGGCTAGGACTTCAGCTCCTGTAAAAGAGGCTTTTCAAGTTAAATATTAAACAATATGCTAATTGATAGTTCAGTGAACTCTTATTTTTCAATGCTACCATTGTATGAAAATGAAATAAAGACTGAAGTTACAGTGCACCCTAATAAAATGCTCAGTGAGGGGAGACAAGCTTAGTTTATTGATAGGTAACAAGGTCATGACCATTGCAATGCATATCTCTCAGTAAGAAAAAGAAAAAATAAAATCTGGAGGACAGATTAATTTGAGTTATTTGATTTGGACAGGATACAGAGGATAACAGATGTGGACACCATAGGGTTAACAGATTTGGTAGATGCTTTATACATACTATGTAGGCCTCAGTTTAAGAACACCAAAGTTAAGTAATCTGGCAATTGGGTTCTGTGCTTTGTATGTTATAGGGCAGTGATTTTAAAGAGACAGACAGGCAAGTTCTTCCTTTATAGAAACATTTTTTCATTGTTATGGAGGCATTCTTTGTCGGCTTTCTTGGTTGTAATATGACCAAAAATGTAGAAAACTCAAAACCGTAGATAAACTTCTAAGATGGGAAGAGATGCACACAGATACATGGCTGAATGTTATTAATGATCAACCTATAGTCAGATTCAAACAATTAGAGTTTATTTTGCCGAGACACAAGTTGAAAAAGTCAAGAATTATTTTTCATTTTTTTTTTTAAATTCTCTTTATTGTTTTATACAGACACTAACAGTAAATGACAACAGACTAAACATACAAGAACTAACTACAATCAAAACTATATACACTTATACAATGCCCAAAATAACAAAAAGGGTGAAACAGTAATCAAATATTCAGTTCAAAATATGTTCAAATAACATTCTCCAATATTCTTTAAGATAAGGTTTCTGGTTAATATTGTGGAACAAGTATCTATGAGCCTTAAGGTGTTTAATAGCAAGAGTCTTGAACCCCTCCCAGGATAATAAGTGCCTATTTTTCCAATTAAGTGAGATATAATACTTTACTAACATAAAAATGGAAATCAGGATTCTGTGTTGCACCTTTGATAAACCTGGGGGAGGACCACTTAGGGCACATCATAGTTTATATGAGCATTTGCAGCTCCAAAATATATGTAAAGGATCGTCTGTTTGATTTTGACAGACTTGACAGTGAGGGGAAGAGTTAGGGTATATTTTGTTAATTATGTCAGGGGTAAGGTTTACATTGTTCATTACCATGAGCTGGGTATATTTAAGTTTTTTTAGGGGTATGAGATTAGAACTAATCTTTATGGCATTTGAGATCTGATTGTGGGTGATTGAGGGATCCTGCTTTAGCCAGTATTTAGAGAAAATGGGCTCCTTATGTGTTTTGGAGGACATGATAACTTTGTAGGTATTTGAAATCATCTTCTTTTTAAGGAGAAGTAGTTTTCACAGTACCTTGCAAGTTGAGATATCTTTGTCTGTTACCATGGTGTGATCTAGGAACATATGAACTAACTCCCTGATTTGTTTTAATATGATTGTATATTTTTTTGGTAATTTCATGCTAATTCTTATATCAGAGACGGTCTGTTGCTTGAAAGGGAAGAGGTCGGAAATGCTTGTATTCTTGAGAAGGGGGTATTGGTCTAAGTTTAACATACGACCATTCATCTTTAAATTAGAGTTGAGATGTAGTGGTTGTAGAGTGTTAAAGGCAGGGGTCAGGTTTAGAGATTGAAAAATATTTTGTAGTGTCTTTATATTAGATTTAATGCCATTATGCAACTTAATTTTACCCAAGTTTTCTTTATTTAAGAAAGGGAGAGCAGAAGGATTGAGGTTTAGAGATTTGACATAGTTATTATAGAGTATAACCCAGGCTGGACACCATGTAGTATAATCCTTATTGTAGGTAGCTATGTTAATGATCCTACTTCCACTGATAATTTCATAATATAGTTTAAAATCTGGCAAGCCAAGACCTCCTTGCTTCTTATGGTATGTAAGTTTAGTGTAAGTAATCCTAACAGATTTAGGGGACCATATACATTTTGAAATGAATGAGATAATATTTTTAAAGAATTTGTTGTGCAGGGTAATATAAGAATACTTTTTCATTTTTTAACAAAGCTAATGCATTTGTATATTCAAGTAAGCCAGTATGGAATCATTTGCCTGTAAATGAGGAAGTCTTATCTGTCTTACTACTGAATTACTCTGAAAATAATTTTAGATTGGGTTTTCAGATTAAAAATAACATTCACGCAAACTCAGCTTCCTGCAAACACTTGCAATTAGTCAAGGGTAAGTAACACATAGCTAAGAGTTTACGATTTAAGGAGATTGCTAAAGGCAGACTAAGTGATCTATTTCGGATTCCAAATTTTTAGTCATTTAATGTCTATTTTCTTGGATTGGTACCCAAGAAAAAAAGATGAAGAACTAAGGTTGCTACAACATTTATTCTTCCCTGAGGGCTCTTTAGTTAATGATGGCATTGACAAAGAAGACAATGAAGTCCAGCACTTTTTGCTAGATGATGCCATACAAGATATTCAGAAAATGTGAAGACCCTTGGCTAGCAAACACGGAAAGGCTGCCTTCTGGCTTCTTCAGTTTGCTGCCAAGGCTGGTACTTAGTAGGCATGCAGTTTGAATGTAAATACTTTTTTGATACAGCTATGCCTGTGGGTTGCTTGGTGGCTTGTGCCACTTTTGAATGCTTCAGTTCAACATTATTATGGTGTTGGAAACAAAACTCTTCAGTACAGGACTGGGTTAACTACTTGGATGATTTTCTTATTCTTGGAGAAAGAGAAGCAGGTGCTGAGGACAGTCTTAGGTCTTACCTGGGTCTTTGCTAGGATCTTAGAGTTTCTTCCAGTCGGGACAAGATTGAACATCCTACAAAGACAATTACCTTTCTAAAGATTGAGATAAGTGCATCTAGTTCTTACTATCATTTGCCAAAGTTTAAGTTAGAGAGAGTCGCTTCTTAGTTCCATTTTTTTCAATCTTGCAAGAACATTTTGATTGACCATGTCAAGCATTGGGAGGATTATTGAATTTTACTTAGAGGACTATCATGTCAGGCAAGACTTTTATTCACATGCTAGCCAACCTTTTGTGTGTGTGGTGGTGGTGGGGTCACAAAAAGCACCATAAAGTTAGAATAAATGGGAGGATTAGACCTGATTTATACCTATGGTCTGATTTTCATTTCAGATTTAATGATTGTTCCTTTTGGCAGGAGGACTAGATATTCAAAGAATCTATTCAGGTTTTTACAGCTACAGCTGGAGGCTGTGGTGGGACGTATGTGTCAGTGGTGAAGTGTTTGCTATCCCTCTGCTTATATTGGATAGAAGAGACAAAAAAGACATAATATTTTTAGAGATTATGCCCATTTGGATCAGCTTAAAAACAGGAAAGTGATTTTTTAGATATGATAATGAAACAGTAGTGAAGTTCTTACTGAAAATATCCTCCAAGTCTTTCTAGGTCAATTTTATTTTAAAATTGTTTGTTTTACTCAGTTTGCATGAAAACCCTACATTTACTGCAGAATATATTTCAGGCAAGCTCTTTTTTTAATGATTTGTTTATTCACTTGAAGCATGGTTAATTAGAGAAGAATAACAAGTTTGTGATTTGGAATTCACAGACTAACATACAAGGAAGGCATGCAGTTTGGCTTCACAGCATTTCTGTCAATGTTATTACTCTCTGTCTTGGGAAGAGAAGGGTTGGCCATGTAAAATCATTATATATCCCTCTGTATCATACTTTCCAAGCAATCATTTAGCATATTGTTACTTTGTGTGTTTTTTTCTCCTTCTATGTTTAGAATTAATTGAACTGCTATATTTAAGCTTGTTTTCTGAGATCTTCATTTTTACAGACATAACTAAGCATGAGGGGTTAGGTAGGATGTTTATAGGACAGGAATGATTAAGAGGTTATCATGCTGAAGGTAAGCACCCAATTGTTTGTTTATTATAAAAGCCCATCTTGTCCAGACTGTGCAGTATACCACTGTTGTATCACAGTTATGTGATCTGGGCTAATCTGTTTACCCTGGATGCATTTGGCACATTCAGAGTTAGTGAATCACTGGGATCTGTCAAGTGGAAACATGTATATTTTGTTTCTAATGCAGCCCTATTGTGGATTCACAGATCTAAAACTGACCAGAAGAGTAGCGATCACCAAGTTATTTTAGAGAAATCAGATGACCATTTACTTTGTCTTCTTGCACTATTACACTAGCTAAGCTAGTTTTCGTCTTTCATACTATGGTCACAAAATACCTAGGGACCCAGGGTCCTGTATTCGTCCCTCTGTATCATACTTTCCAAGCAAAGTTTATCATCATTTGAGTACCCCTCACACTCATTCACCACAGGGCAGGCCTCTGATTTAGCTTTTCAGGGTCAGCCTATCGATGTGTTAAAGAGGAATGGTAGGTGGTCCTCTAATGCTTACTTGAAATACAGTCATTAAACTTAACAAAGAATTTTCTTCACACACACATATATATATATATATATATATATATATATATATATACTTATTTCTTTATCAGAGGTAAGATGCGGTCACAGGAGCAAGTGTTTGCACAAGTGGGAGAAATTTTGACTTACATCTCCTCCATTGTGAAGTAATATGGAAGAGAGTCTCTCATTAAGTGGAGACTATTTATGGTCAGCTTTGTATGAAACTTTGTGGAAAGAAGATTTTTGCCATGGTTTGATAATACAGACAGGAGGTAATGATCTGTTTTTATCCCAAAGCAAAATTGTTAGTTTACATTATGAAACAAGTGAAAATATTTATTTGAAGATTTTATTCATGTTAAGTTCCACAGCCACAACTGCAATAGTCATTATTATGTTTTATTGGGAGAGTGGTAATGAACAACGTGAAAATAGACAAAACGTAACTCATGTAGTAGCCTCACCTATTATTTATCGGACCAAATAAAATGTTGTAGATAAGTTAGATAATTTCATTAATAATTAATAATGATGGTCATAAGAAAAAACAATGACAAAGTCATCAACACCGCTCCCCGCCACACACCCCTAATTAATCCATACTGTAGATGTAATCTATGATGGAATTTTTGACTCACAAGGCATTTGGCCAGAGGTTATGCCATGCACCACCAGTTCATTTGCAGAAGCAATTATTTCTGCCTATTAGGGATCCCTTGTGTCATCAGAATAGTGCACTCTCTTCAGTCAATGCATTTCCTTTCCACTAGGTGTCAATAACATTCCTTTTACCTGGCAAATTTCCGATATAAAAACATGGTTACAGCTGTCATACAGATGTAAAAAATTGATAGGACATAAAGGGAGACAATCAACATTTACTGTTACTTGAACATATGATGTTCTGCATTCTGTGTTGATGGTATTACCTCACACAATAACAGATTCCTTAAAATACTGACATATTTGACTAAGCTGTTTTCTTTTCTACTAGGTACTGTTTTCATTTTGTACTATGAACAAGAAAGGATGCACACACGCGCAGACACACACACACACACACACACACACACACACACACACACACACACACACACACACACACACATACAGACACACACACACACACACACACACACACACACACACACACACACACACACACACATACACACACACACACACACACACACACACACACACACACACACACACACACACACACAAAAATATGCCAAGCCTTCCTTAAATATAACTGAATATGAAAGTAAGATTGTATGCACAGGATAAGTCTTTCACTGAGACAACTTTAGTTGCAACAGGATTTATCAACCATGTTTAAATGAATTTCTTTTCAATAACTCTTGATGATACTGAAACTGAGGAACTCATCTGTGGGCTCCCTTTACATCAAAAGCTGCACAGTTTGGGAGATGATATATGTGAAGAAATTAGATACTGTTATTTGTGCTAGCATGCCTGGCTGAGTTTTTGTACTTAATTTTAGATTGCTGGAAAAGCTCACCCAGACTCTGCCACAGCTTGCTGTGAGGGAAAGGTTAGGTTGCTTTTGATTGCTTGTACTTTGCATTACTTTATTGTCTTTTTCTGTTTTGTATACTGTGATTTGTTTTCTTTACACTGTATTTTTCTTGCATTCTGATTTTAATTGCATATTAAAACTTGAAAAGAGACCACAGCTGTGTCTCTTGTGAGTCAGAAAGAAATCAGAACAGGTCAATTTTGGAGTCACATAGAAGTTAGAACAGGTCAGTTAAGGTTAATCATCTGTGAACTGAGGGGGTGGAGCTAGGAACTAAACCTTTTTAAGGGGTAAAATGAAACATTTCAAAGCTTTGCTGCAAAAGCTCACCCAGACTCTGCCACAGCTTTCTGTGATGGAAGGTTAGTTTGCTTTTGATTTCTTGTACGTTGTATTACCTTATTGCCTTTTTCTGTTTTGTATACTGTGACTTGTTTTCTTAACACTATGTTTTTCTTGTATTCTGCCTTTAATTGCATTTTAAAACTTGAAAAGAAACTACAGCCGTGTCTCTTGTGAGTCAGACAGAATGTTTCCCACCCTTCCTACCCTGTTACTGTTGTGCTCTTAAACACCACTATCTTTCTAGATTGCTGCCCCTACATTAATTTGACCATATATCTCCTTCACTCTCTCCTTCACTGGCTGGTGTAAGCACAAAACTATCCTTTTGTGAAATCATTCCCTTTCAACTATTTAAATTTATTGGCCATCCAACTGCATTCCATAGTACCACAATACAAACGTGCCCACCCCCTTTCAATCTATCATGCTCTGTTAAAAATAGTGGGTGTCCATTTAGACAGCTAAAAATTAAGTTACCCACTTTCATATTTAACTGCTTAGTGTAGACTGTAATGTTTAGGATAAACCCTTTTTTTTCATCTTACCTTTAAATATCTATTGCAAGACCACCAGCTATTGGAGAGCTCACATTCTGCCTGTCAGTAGTCATCTTGGAATTAGTGCTTCTGTTTTCTCCTGGTGAGAGGAGGAGTACAGAGACATTTTTTTCTGGAGACTGCTGATCACCAGAAAGCCTACTAACTGCTTTATAGGTGACAGTTTGGAATATGTGCTTATATTCTGGTCCTGGTGAGAGAAGGGGCAGAGTGCATTGATTCCTGACTGCTTCTGGCTAGAGAGCGAATGTCAGTGCTTAACATTCATAATTGGTCTGGTTGCTATTCAAGGCATCTACAAGGAAAAGGCTACAAGCCTATATACCCTTGCATCATGTGGGACAAGACTGTGGATCACTAAACAGGCTGTGGCCTGCTTCTCATCTTGGGATTGGTGTTAACATTTTGCTTCTGGTGAGAGAGGAAGCAAAGGAGCATTGTATCGCAACAGAGTGAAGTTGTGGTAAGACCAGCATTAGTAGTAGCCAGGCAGTAGCCATTCATGCGACTACCCTCTTTTCATCATTCTTGACAAGCTAATTCTTTGTTTTCAGTAAGTACTGCTTGATTTGTTTCTAACTTCAGAATATCCACCTAAATACTTCATCCTTAAATTTTAAGGGTCTATGTATTAGTTTCCTCTCAAGTGTTTGGAAGTGCTCTGTATAGACTCAGACACCCTGAGTGACATTTTTCCTATAAAAGCACAATTGAAATTTCTCCATTACCTAGCTGCACACAGGACTAGTCTGCAGTGACAAGCACTGTCCCCATAGTTGCAAACCGGATACTCCTGTCAATGATTGATATTCTCACTCTAATCAATAAAAAAGGGTCTGTTGCCATGCATATGAATTTTCCTACTGTCTCCATTATCATTTTGGTGGATATGGGCATGCTAAGGCAATGTAGAAATTACTTCATGTTTACTGAGAGACAGTTAATCCTCAAACAAACTGATATGGTATGTGAGAGGTGTATTTACACAATGTCACTGGAGGCAAAGTTCTCACATAAAAGTATTCCTAATGTCAATAAGGTTATCAGTAGTACACATGTTGCACCCATCATACACAATTCAAAGCAGACATGTTGAACCACATATGCTGAGGCACTTAACTGTAATCTTCCTAAACCACAAAGACCTCCTAGATAAAGTACACATAACAAATACCCATCAGCTGCCTCAAATGCACACTTTCAAAACAGCACCCACATCAACACATAGAGCTACATCTCACGGAGCCTCCACCTCTAAGCCCATAATGCAAGCCACCACACAATCCAACATTCTAGTCTTTGGAGACTCCATCTTGCGGCACACTAACATCCCTCTCACCAGGCTGTGTAAGGAGAAAGTCACAGTCAGTTGCTTATCAGGGGCTAGGAGCTACATTATGCAGGCACTCAGGTCATTGGATAGCAATTACCAATATGACTCAGTCATAGTCCATGTGAGTGTAAATGACTTGAGATGTACCTCTCTAGACTAAATGAAGAGCGATGTCATGGAGGTCTCAGAATATGTGTCTCAGGTCGGTATGAGCATAACATTAAGCAGCATTTTACCTTCTCCAAGGACGATGCCACAATATGAACAAAAGATGATTGACTTTAATAATTGACTTAGTTTCTGGTGTCATTCTTAGGGGGTGCAATATTTGTCAGCATGGAAAGAGATGGTCAACAGACTATGCTGCTTTGCCAGGGATGGTCTGCACCTCTACCCCCTAGGCTTTTGAATATTTGCTAAAACATTGTCTTCTCCCATAGTGCCTTTTTTAGGCAATGCCAAACTGAGAGTACTTCTGACATAGCAAATCAAAACCAAGAAAATCTAAAGGTTTTACTGCTCAATGCTGGGAGTCTACACAAAATGACTCCACTCCCTAGAAACTCTCTTTACTCTATAGAATGCTGATGTCTGTGTGGTCACTGAGACATGGTTTAAAGCTGCAGAGACCACACCAACAGTGCTAGATTAAAATGCCTTCCACACGTTTAGGTCAGCTACTTCACAGACAGGGACTAAATGCTGAGGTGTCTGTATTTACATCAAAGATACATATACTTCAAGGCTGGTCAGACAGGACAATGCACTTGAGCTGCTCTATGTTCAAATCACAATAGGCAAAATAGACATAGACATAGACATAGATAAGTACTAAGCTAACTGCCCTTGCGAGCCATTTTAAGCCTAGCCAATTATCCCTTGAGACTCAAACCCTGTACCTTGTGTTTGCAAGGCAAACACCTTAACCATTAGGCCACCCTCCCGACTTTTAAACAACAGGGGGGTGGGAAGGATTCAAACTCTGCACCCTTGTCTCAGTAAACCTTAACATTAACCTACTGCACTAGCTGAAAATCCATTGCTTGCAAGCTATAGGTCCTCCTCTATGACCCAGAAAGCCCCTACCATGTATTTAAACTTATTATAAATATAATACCATATTCATGGGTGACTTTAATTACCCCACTATTAACTTGGAATCCTATACAATACTAAATGTACATGCATCATGAATTTTGTAAACACAAACTCTGTGGACAAGATAGTCAATACACCAACCAGGGGTGCAACCATACTGGATCTGGTCCTCACTAATATGGGAGAGCGCTGCACACCCCCTCCTGTAATGCCATCCCTTGTAAGGTCAGACCACAAAATGTTCTCCTTTGAAGTAAAAATAAAACCTGGAACCCCGGCTATACCTGGAATATTCAGGAACTATTCTAAGGCTAACCTCCTTAAGTGAGAACCTGGCAAAATTTCAAGCCCCCATTAACCCTGAGAACACTGCTGCCTATGCAGAACTGTTCACAGAAACCCTGTGCAAGCATGTTAAAAGCTGCACAGAGGCAACTGTACCTACCAGGAAGAAGTACAGAACTAAATCAAAAAACAAGTCACCCAGGTAGAATCACAAAATCAATAAGCTGTATAACAGGAGGAAGAAAATAATGGCAACAATTAGGAGGTGCAGCACCCAGCAGGATAAAAGCACTCTCATGAAACTATACAGACAACTCAGAGGACAAATAAAGTCTACCAGAAACAATTTGAAGTATGTTTGGCCTCCCAGGCCAAGGACAACCACAAAGCATTATTTTGGTATAGCCACAATCTCAAAGGCAATACACAATTGTGTGCAGAGCTCATTGTAAATGAAGACAAATATACTGAGCCAGAAGACAACTTTACCGCACTCTCCCCCTCGAGCTTCCCTCAGGAAATATCATCAAATATAACTTCCCCTACTCTCACTAGGGAACAGGTCATTAATGCTCTCTCCAAGACCAAGAACACTGCATCAATGGGCCCAGACAATATCTCAGGATACCTTCTAAATAACATGAAACATGACCTATCAGGGCCTCTGGAATTACTATTTAACTGTAGCCTTCAAACAGGTTTCATGCCTCATGAATGGAGAACAGCAACAATCATCCCTTTGCTCAAAGGTGGGCCATCTCCAGACCCTGGAAACTACAGACCCCATAAGTTTCACTAGTCTTATCTGTAAAGCCATAGAAAGAATCATCATGGAGATGATCAGTAGAAGATATAGTAAACCTCCAGACACTGGATCCAACTCAATTTAGTTTTGTGAAGGGCAGATCATACCTATTCAACCAGGTGGACTTCTTTGAGAAGGTCGCCAAAGCAATGGATCAGGGCAAAATTGCTCACACTGCCTACTTTGACCTGATCAAGGCATTTAACACAATACCCCACTCAGGCATTGTTGACAAACTCAAGAGGTTAGACACAAACCCATATGTCACCCGGTGGATAGCCAACTGGCTCATAGATAGGACTCAGGAAGTTAGAATTGGGGAGTCCACCTCTATAAAGAGGCCAGTCACAAGTGGATTCCTTCAGGGATCAGTCCTTGGACTGCTGCTTTTTGGCATTTACTTCTCAGAAGTCAAGGTCAAAGTCAACGGTCTCTGTCTGAATAAATTTGCTGATGATTGCAAATTAGGAACTGTTATTAAATCTCACACTGACACAGATGTTCACCAGGAGGGGCAGACATAGACAGAAAACTGGTGTCAGAGCCATGGACTAAAACTAAATGCCAAGAAATGCATATTAGTATCCTTTGGGAAGTCATCCATCCCTGGTAACTATCATATTGACAACACACCCCTTAAAGTTGACCCAGCTGTCAGGGACTTAGGGACACACATAGATAGTAATCTAGTCTTTGATCATCATTTGTCTTCAGTGGTAAGGAAATCATTCTATATTGCACAACTTATAAACAAAGGTATGGCATCTAAGTCCAAGGAAGTCATTGTTCCACTGTATTCAACATTCATCAGAACTATCATTAACTGCAATGCCCCCTTTGGAATGTACTTAACCAGACATATCCAACAATTGGAACCTCCACAGAGTTTCCTCACTAAAAGAATACAGGGAGTAAGTAAAATGTCCTATGCAGACTGCCACGAGGCCCTATCCCTGTATTCTGTCTCCTACAAACTTTGGAGGGGAGATCTATACCTGACATACTGGGCATTGCCAGACCTCAATGATGGACCTCCTGCATATCAACAAAACAAACACACTATAATTAGCCATTCTAAAGACTTAATCCTTGTCCATGATATAAATGGGTCTTACTGGAGGGACAGGTATGTATCCCAGAGATTACCATGCCTATGGGACAGACTCCCCATCCATGTGAAGCAGAGTTCCTCCCTAACCCAATTCAAGTGTAACTTAGACAAGTGGATGAATTCATCCCTGGTTTGCCATCTATGTCATTAATGGACACATGTAACCTGTAAATTGTTCAACTCCTAAACCCCTGCTTACACTTATCAAGGGTATCAGAACTTGTCAGAGATTTAGGATGCATGGCTAGGCTTAAAAAGACCCTTGTGTTTATTAGCCTAGTAAACATCTATGAACCTGTGTTTTATATGCCACCATGACTATCTCTGATATTGTAAATAAGTTCTTACATGTTAATTTATAATCTGTTTGTACAGAATATTTTAAACACTCGAACAGTGTTCTTTTGCATTTCTAATTGTGCATATTTGTGAAGAGATAGTCTGAAGGCTCAGATTCAGCTGATTAGCAGTTGATGCCATTGGAACATTGACAGTTGCCATGTGTTACTGTCAAAAGCTGAAAGACAGGAAGGAACTTTTCAAAAACAGCTATTAGTTGATTTTCAAAATATGAAATGAAAATTAGAAAAGGAACAGCTGACAGGCAAGTCTATAAAAGAGCCTGCTGAAGACAGTTAGTTGTTAGTTATAGATGTCAGTAATCAGTAGTCAGTTACAGTTGTCAGTTATCACAGATGTACTGTGCAGTAGACACCAAAAAGGACTCACCAAGAACTGTAAGCCTGCCTTTGCTCTGTTGAAGGAATTTAGTTTAGGTCAGGGACAGTGTACTTTAGTCAGATAGGAAAATTATAACTAATCAGATCAGCTAGAGTTTTTCTGAATGTTGGATTTCTATCCTACATTATTGATTTCATTTTCCTAATAAATGAGCTCTGTTTCTTTATTGGAAATCACTGTTTTATATTTTAATCATTTTGCTCAATATTAAATATTTTTGATAACTTACATTATGACTGGTCAATCAGTGTTTTTCTTTAGTGATTTGAGAGTGCTTATACTTGCTTTGATAATTCCCAGGGTCACTCCAAAAGCCTGGCTGCTTAGGTCATTTGCTACTATTTGTTTTAATATTTAGTTTTCATAATTGGACATCCCTTAAGAAGGGCATGAAAACACTCTGATTGGTGGCAGCATTACCATATTATGTTGGGGGAAGGCACACAGCTGGAAATCTGTGTCAGGCTTTCTCAGAAGTAAGTGTTTGCATGTATGAAATTTAATTTATTTAAGGGTGAGTATATCAGATGTCTTAAACTGCGACACACTGCTCTAAAGTGTATAATAGGAAGTTACATATGAGGTGGACAGAAGTATACAGTCAAGTCCCAGGCTATAGAGTGTGCTCCTGTTGTGCTCTTAGGGGGAAAATTATTAAATATTACTCCTGTTTAATTGACATTCTCACATTGGAGTCAGTAGTGAGGACTGAAGCTCCTTAGTTACTGACCTAGGATAGTGGGAGATGTCACATTATTTGGTGGTGTTTCAGTGGAATATTATCTGGACATCTCATTAATTGGTACCAGCGGTGTGAGGTTTGGCCAAAAAGTGTTAAGCCAGAGGATTGTAGCATGCCAACCTGACTAAGGAAGCAATGATTTCAGCCTTAGTTGCAGCTTCAATTCAGACCAGACGTTCAGAGGCTATCCAGTTTGGTATTAGGGATGTGCAGCCTACCAAGACAGGGCAGTCCACCTTTTCTTAGGATGAGCTGAAAACAAATCTGGAGTTAGAGAGACTGTGGCTGGAAGCTGAGGAAAGGGAGAACAGAGTCAATATGAACTGGAGGCCAAACATCTTGAACTGGAATCAGCAGAAAAACTGGAGACCAAACCTTTAGAGGCCAAGGAAGACAAGAGACAGCACCAGCATGAGGTGGATTCTCTTACCCTTCGAGAGGGTCATGGAGGTAATGGGGAAAGGGAATAACTGGTCCCCAGAAGCTGTAAAGGTCAATAAACTTGTTCCTCAATACAGGGATGGGGATGACTTTGATAGTTTTATTCATATATTTGAGAGGTTATGTAGACAGCATGATGTTGACCTTGAGCTCTGGGTTTGGCTCCTGACTCCGTTACTCCATGGTAAAGCTGTTTAGACCATGGCAAAATTGTCTGATATAGATTGTTTAAATTATGTTAAAGTTAAGAACTGTCTTATAGATTGTTTTAGACTAATACCTGAAGCTTATAGAAAAAAAGTTTAGTAAACACAGACACAAGGCAGATGAAAGTGTATGTGATTATATTGCTGATTTAAGTACTACTTACTTTCACAGATGGGTGAGTGGGTGTGAGGTCACCACTTTTGAGAGATTGGCAGACCTTTTGGTGAAGAAACAAGTCCTCAGTACTTTGCCTGATGACATGAGAATCCAGTTAGCAGACAGAGAGTGTAACTCTGCGAAGGAGATGGGGTAAAAAGGGGATCTCTGCTTAGCAAGCATAGCACCAGTGCATAAGAGAGGGATACCCAGGGCTGCTCATGGACATAAAGGAACCCATGGGAGGAAGTCTGAACCACTCCAACAGACTACACCAGTAACAGGGAAAATTACTATTCCAAGTACATGGTTAGGAAGTAGATGTTTCAAGTGTAACCAGGACTACATAGCAGGCAAATGTCCATCAAGGCAAGGTGAGAAACAAAAGGTGAGGGATCCAGCAAGTGGTGATGGTAAACTGACAGTGGTAAGTTGTTTGGAAACAACAGGGGTGCCAATCTATCACCAAAATATATAGCCTATCTTAGTAGAGGATAAACAGGTTACTGCAAAGAGAGACACAACTTCTGATAATAACCATTGTGAGGCCTGTGGTGGTTAGTGAAGAGAAGTACTTGCTTGGACAGTCCACTCCAGTCAGAGCTTTGTGAGGGGACCCCATTCTAAATACCTTTAGCTAGGGTTTATCTTGAGTGGGAGGGTGGAAGAGGAAGCAAGCAGGTAGGTGTGTTTGAGGATATTCCTGCAGATGACCTGATAGGGAATGGCTTTGATGATGCAGTACCTTGTGTATATGTAGTGACATGCAATCCATTTGCTACTATTTGTTTTTGTAATTAATTTTCATGATTGAACACCCCTTTAGAAGGGCATGGAGACACTCTGATTGGTGGCAGCATTACCATATTATTTTGGGGAAGGGACACAGCTGGACAACTGTGTCAGGCTTTCCCAGAAGTGCTTGGATTTGTAAGATTTAATTTATTTAAGTGTGAGTATATCAGAGGTCTTATACTGGGACACATCGCTCTGAAGTGTGTAATAATAAGTTACATTAGGATTGGGCAGAAGTATGCAGTCCAGTCCCATCCCAGGGTATAGAGCATGTTCCTGTTGTGCTCTTAGGAGAAAATTGTGAAATATTAATCCTGTTTAAGTGACAGTATAACATTGGATTCAGTTGTGAGGAGTGAAGCTCCTTAGTTACTGAGCCAGGAAAATAGGAGATGTCATATTATTTGGTGACAGTTCAGTTGGATATTATCTGGATGTCACAGTATATTTAGAGAAGTAAGGCATAGTTTGCTGGGGTGGTGCCTCACTGCAAAAACAATTGTCATGCAGATTTTGAACACGTGAACATTTCCAGTTATTGGTTTATTTTCATGATTATTCATTGTGTGATATAATTTGGTATGGTGATCTATAATGGGGCTAATATGAATTATTAATTGTGACACCATAGCAGAGTTATTTTCTTTCCAAAAGGAACAGTATAGTATGAATAGAAATCCAGCTTTCCATCAATTAACTAATCTTCTAAAGACATCTGCAGACAACTGAAAAGCTTCAGGCTGATCAGCAAATCAGTGATGAGTTTTATTTCCTCCTATGTCTTCCTTAATCTTCCAGGATATAATGCTGTCATATATCCTTAGCAATATATTTACTTGAATGCATCTGCATCTTCAACAATGTCAAACAATGTAGTGGATGTCTACATATTAAATTAACATGAGCTATAAAATCTGCCTAATATTTGCATAGCCAATCAATCAAAGTGCCTAACTACTTCTTAAATGCTCATGCATGTAAAAGCTATGAACATTGACATCATGTAAATAGGACTGTTAGTGGCCACATAATCTTCTTTTCTACTAGGAGGATTTGCTGGTGTTCTTCACTTCAGAAATTATGAAAATCTAAAGTGAAATCGTTGTCATATTTAATTTATTAAAATTTAATACATAACTGACTTTGTTCTTGTACATTTAATGAACCACAACTTTTTAATTCTTCAAAAAAAAAATTCCAGTTGCACAAATGTGCAAGGTCTGCTTAGATTCAATACCATATTTTATGATAATTTAAGGTAAAGATTTCATCCCACATCATTGTGAGGTCTGTAATGTATACTCCTAAGAAAAACTATAAATACATGCAGTGAAATGGAGAAGTGACACTAGAACATCTAACAAATATCCATCATTTTAAACAGGTATAAGGCTACACTGCCTATTGCTGACAAATTCTAGTCTTATAAAATACAAAGGGTGCTATAAATGAATATTAACTTAGACACTGGAAACCTTATATGCAACACAAGGTCTCCTTTTTAAACAAAGTACCCAGTCATCTCTCCCCATATGTTTGAGCCTTTCATACTTTAAATTGCTAACAGCAGCCTATATTACTTGTGTTGAATCCCAAAGGATATTTTGTCTTCTGCCACCAATGATAATTATGTTTTTCCTCAAGAGGGCATTCTGTCGAATACTCACTGCTGCAATCATGCCAATGCTCATTGGTTTTCTTTGATGCTGTGTGAAAATTCCCTATCTTGAAGAAACAACAGGAATAATAAATTGACTTTTTTGATCTTATTGCAGCCAGCTAAGTTCTATGGGTAACCTAAGGAAAGCAAAAAAGTAGTTATCATTGTCTGAATATATTTACAAAATGTGGCTTTAAGTCATGAAATCACCTTAGTAAAATAATTTAAAAATTGTTGTTAGCTAGCAGTATTTGGTTCAGCACCAGACATTGATATTTTAATTCACTTGCCTACTGCTGCTACATCATTTTACAAAACAACTGTTTTGAATAAAATAGTTACTTAAAAAAGGAAATTTCAGTATATATGACCTGCAAAAGATGTGCTTTGTAGACAAGTGGTACAGATCTGGACGTGCATAAGTGAAAGTTTTACATATAGACAGATACACAGACCTAAAAATAAACAGAATGTCTTACACGTTGTACTTTATTTTCACTAATCTAGAAAATGCTAATTGTGAATGCTCATAGCTGCGCTACGATTAAATTTATTTGGTACAAGATTAATGAAAATCCAATTAATCACACATTTCTTTCCAATGTTGTTATCTTGCTTGCCTTCTAGCTCAATATTTTAAGCATGTAGGTCAGACTTGTTATGGCTTAACATAAAGTGCTTATTTTTTTTACATATACATATGTGAACCATTTCAATATTGTTGTAATATGTCAATGTGTTAAAAGAAAGATTTTGATAACTGTAAGCAAAATTTATTTTATTTATTTATTTAACATTTGTTGACCAGGAAAGTCCGACTAGGTTCCACAGATCCTGTTTTCAGCGGAGGCCCGGGGAGAAATGCTCCAGACGCATGTCTTTAGAATGTGGGAGGAAACCGGAGTACCCGGAGGAAACCCACGCGAATGCAGGGAGAACATGCAAACTCCACACAGAAGGCACCCCGGCTGAGAATCGAACCAGAGAACGTCTTGCTGTGAGGTGACAGCATTAACCGCTGCACGACTGTGCCACCCAGATCATCATATTCCATTGCATATTCTGAAGCACTATGTAACGTAAAGTTTGAAAATGATTTAACCTTCTTTAATGTTAAATGTATTAGGGTGGAAAGCTACTGCACTGCAAAGATGTAACTCCAAAAACAAATCATCATTATCAACTCCCTTTTCCCCATTTTCTGCATGGAGTTGGTGTGATGCAATAACTGTTGCCATCTCTCTCGATTCCATGCTACTCTCCTACCTTTTTTGATATAATCATGCCTGTCTATCACAGTTCTTCTTTGACATACTCCATCTGTCTTTTTGCTGAATGCCATCCCTTCATGGGAGACCCTAAATTTGCCCCTGAGGTGGCACCTATGTTCATCATGGACAGGAACAGCTGGTGCTGATCATAGATTCACTCTTCAAGCAATCAAACCATCTAACAATGGTCAATTAAGGAACTATCTAAAAATGATCAATTAGGGAACACTGGTATTATATGGCTTGGCTTGTAAAGGCCCTAGAGCCATTAGGCTAATAACTTCTTATGAACCTATGAACCTATTTCCTCTTGCCTTCTTCCTGTCTCCACAAATCTCCTTCACCAGATTGTCCTCTGTTTTCTTACATATGTGTCCAAAGCACCACAATTTGTTCTCTTTAACCTTCTCAGTAATTGGAGCTACTTGAGCTTCTGCTCTGATGTCCACATTTCTTCATCTGGCCCACAGTGTGCATACTACCACCTGTCTCAGGCACTTCATCTCCATCACCTGCTCTGCCTTCACTGTCCATGCTTCTATACCATATAGTAGTACTGGTAGCAGCACTGTTGTGTAAATCTGAATTTTTCAACTTCTTTGGAAATATTTTATCATGAACTACTCCTGATACTCTGTGCTATCTCGCTGCAGCCCCTCTGATTTTAACTTTGACCTCCTCATTTGGATTTCTGATCTCCTCAATCATCCCACCCAGATATTTGAAGCTGTTAACTTGTACCACTATGTTCCCTTCTAACTCAATTCTCAGCTGCTTATGATTTCCCCAATTTGCTGCCTTTACAACTATCTTATCTGTACTCAATTTCCTCCTGTGTGCCTTCAGTTTTGCCATTCCATTCTCCTCTCCTTTGTGTCTTTATAGTGATTCTGAGCAATCTTTAAGTGTAGTCAGCTAAAACATGAAATTACCTAAGTTAACTTACTTACCTAGAAATACATAGCCAGAAGCAGAAACATGCAGTATTATAAAAAGATGTCTAAGGAAGTGTATGTTAATTGCCATAGTGATGATTTTCTAGTGGAATGTAGCAATAGCAGGATTGCCGACATGCTAATGTAAAATACAGGAAACTAGCAGAGGTAGACACCAATGGTGGATCGTATATTAAATATACAGCTATCTAACTGAATATCTTTTGAGTCTTGTACTGGCTAACTTCTTCTAGACCATTTCAATTATATTAAATTTTTACATTTTGGTAGACTCTGTAGGTCATTTTATCTTCTATTACAAAATAAAGGATGTGTTTCTTGTGCAGACATTATGCAAGATGCTCAGTGTGAAAGCTATACCAGAACTGACATTAATTGTCAGATATTATGCAAAAACATCTCTTTCTTAGTGAACCAGAATCTTAATAAAATTACTTTTTTCCATTTCTCTCATCAGAGTTAGCCTAGTTCAAATTTTAACCCTAAAAATTCTATTGACAAATACCCATAGCTGAATATATTTAAAAAAATGTGGTTAAAGTCATGAAATTGCCTTAGTTTGCCAGTTCTGGTTTGAAAGTAGTGGTTGATTCTTCATTAGGCAACAACAGTATACAGTTATTCCCATACCATTGCTAAATCATTGTACAAAGCAACTATTTTGAATAGGCTAGTTACTTAAGGAGTAGCAGTTTGGTAGACAAATGGTGCAGAATCTGGAAGTGTATGAATATAAGTTTACACTGGGACAATGACAGTCACAAAAATGAAAATAAACAGATTATAAGCAGTGTACCTTACTTTTATTACTTTACTAAATGGACTTAATACCAATCAAATTGCTAATGCAAACCATCACATTTTGATCATTTATTTCACGAGACAAACATGAAAAGTCAAATTAGCAGATATTTGTATATGGTACTTGTCATGCACTTACCTTCTGGCATAATCCTATAAGTACCTGTCAGTTGGCGCAGACGGATTTGGTTGTGAGCTGTAGTTCTTGTGGTACAGGGTTTTATTCCCTCAGACCATATTTGCCTACTGTATGATATTTAGCATGTTACTTAGCCAGACATTGTTTCTGGATTGCCCCTGAAAAATGATTTTGTGTCCAGTAGGCCTACCTGGTTAACATCTGGTTCATAAGTGATTACTTTGCAAAAGACCCAAGTGGGCCATTTTTAAGCCTAACCAAATGTATTGGAAAAGTACTGATATTTTAAGCAGTATATGCAGGCTTGAGCTTGGGTTGTCAAGCAATTCCAGGTTTCCTCTGTCTACGAGAGACATAGGTGCAAGACCAGGGGCACATTTCCAATTCCCCATGTACTGGACAAAGTTATGCTTGAACTGGCTTCGAGAAGAACTCTAATTAACATGGATGGGAAACCTATTCCAGAGAAAGGGTAGTCTCTGAGACACATACCTGACCCTCAAATGAGTCATATTTATGTTGCAGATGAGGTTTAGGTCCCTAGATCACGTAATTCCAATATTATTTGTTTTCTTGATGTGCAGCAGGTCCATTGGATTGGGATAAGAAGATGCTTTTTAGGCCAGGCATTGATCACCTCTCACAAATCTGTAGGAGACCAAGCACAGGATTGATGCTTTGGGGCAGTCTTCGTAGGACATGATGTTTACACAATGTATTCCTTTTGTAAGTAACCTGTCTGGATGCCCCAGTTTTTGCATATGTCTGGTCAGGTACATAATGATCCAGGAAATTTACTTAATGATTGGCCAAATATGGGTTGAGGACAGCAAAACAATGACATCCTTTTACTTAGATGCCATGCTTCACAGCATAGAATGGTTTCTTTATTACTGTAGACACATGATTTTCAAAGACCAAGTTACTGTCTTTATACATTCCCAAATTCCTGACCACTGAGATTATTCTTAAGGGTGCATTATTAATGTGAATGTTTTTAGGAGTAGCCATCAAATTCAGCAAATGCAGCAAAGAATATGAACTGAAAAGACAAACTGGTTTCAGCACAAGCCTTCATCAGTGCCAATTTCACAAGAAAAGAAAAGAAAAGTGAATCACCCTTATATATGAGGAAAAATACTCCCACTCCCAATAGAAAAGCCCAATAAAAATGTAAAGTATTTTTATACCTTCACCAAGTGGAGTGCTGGACATTTTTATGGATTGAATTTTGGGGTATTTTGGCCCTGCACTTGTGCCGTACTTGAGGAGCATCTCTCTTGTTTTCTAACATAGGCAGTTATACCTAATTTCATGAGTTTGTCTACAATACCCAAGCTAGGTATTATGTCTGGCTTTGGCCAGATCAAGAGAGATGGTATGCTCCATTTTACCTTCATCAATTGCTTTGGTGGTCTTCTCAAATATATCCACCAAGTTAAATAGGAACAACCTGCCCTTGACAAAACCAAACTGGGTTGGTTCCAGAGTCTGAAGTTTTCCTATTTCATTGGTCATCATTTCAATGATATTCTTTCCACCCCCAAGATTTAATAAAATCCGTGTAGGCAAAATGTAGAGTCTACATGGAATGTGTCCATGTAAATGGCCACGGTTCCCCCTTGGCAGTGCAACATGCATATTAATGATGGTGTGCTGCCGAGGGAGCACTGAGGAACATGGATATTGAATCATAGGAGGCAGATGAGTGTGAGGGTCCCTGTAATGCTCCCTACCACTGTTGTAATGTTGTGAAGTGTGATGACTGTATAATATGTCATTTTTATGATGTTATGTGTTTCTTAATTACTGTTTTTTTGTTTTACTGCATGATTGCATGGTGCAGAGCCCAGCAATGCCAAACTGTGCTCACATATAGACAGCTGCCACCTGGCAGACATCTAAGAAAAGAAACCAGATGTAATTAAGTATCATAATTAAATTTTTTATTTTTTATTTTTTTTAAGTTACGTTTGCACAGTGCAGCATGGAGTGCAACAGAGCCAAGTGGAGCTCATACATACATGGCTGACACCTGCTAGACATCTAAAAACAGAAACCAGATGTAATTATTTATTTATTGATTTATAGGTGTGGTTAAGCGTGTTTGAGTGGCACAGTGTGGTGCTCAGCAACGCTGATAGTGGCACAGTGGTATATGTGAATGTAGACTAGTTTTTATAGCATCCAACTAGATACATGGGTAGAATTATGGTCTTATGTGTAGGTATCCTGGGTTTGAATCCATATCAAGCAAAATATGACTGCAATACGTTTTTCATAATTTTACAAAACTATTGTGAATTTTGTCACTCCTGCACTCTGCTAAGCACTGCTCATTCATGCTAAGCAGTGCTTAAACATGCTAATGGCTACCAATGTTTATGCAGTGCTAAGCCTTGCTAAAACCAAAGTCCAGCAGGTTTTTGAGCTGCTGAGCTCTTCTTTGCTGGTTTGCATACTGCCAAGAGACACAGTGCTTTTTTGAATATTGCTGAATGATGTGTACGGGTGGAAAAACACCCTATATTAAGCTCAATAGGTGGGAATTCTGCAACAGTCATTGGAGTTCAATCAACTGTTGGTTTGGCTGGTGGTGTTGGTGAGGGTGTACACTTTTGGGCACAGAGGTGTGGTATTCAGGAGTCCAGGGTCATAATCAGGCTCCTTGTTAAAAACCATGATCCCCGGCTGATGCAGGGCAGAATTCAGGGCTCAAAGTGTAAGGCGGGGGCCTGGGACAGTTTTGTCAGGGAACTCACCAGTGTTACTGGTATTCCCCACACAGGTGAGCAGTTTCAATACCATTATGATGACCTGAAAAGGAGAAATAGTGGAACCCTGGACACCTGGGTCCAGGGCACTTGAGATTGGAATGACCCACAAGTATGTAAGTAGGTCTTCCTCTGTCTAACCAAAATGCAAGCTGAATTTCTGAAAAACTGGTATGCATAATGGTGTACTTCTCTCCCAATGGCTGCAGCTGAGAGGCCTTGAAATGTCAAGTCCCATGCTGGGCTCCTGGCCAGGTTGTGCCATGAGAGTGGTAAGTACGGATTTAGTATGCCAACTGTTGTGCAATAAGCAAAAGAGAGTAAAAGATTTATTGCAATAAAGTATACACAAGAAAATATGTAGTGCTATAAATGGGCAAGTAGAATTGTAATGCAATAAATGGGCAATTAGAGCTGTAGTGCAATATATGAACAATAAGAACTGTATTTCAATAAAAAGAATAACAATACCAATAACAGTAAACAAAATGTTCAGCAGGATTGTGTTGTCAAAACCATTGCAGTAGAGCTGTATGCATTGATTGTCTATGGTAAGGTTGCTGCAATCAAGTGCAACACTGTAATAGTTGTAACCAGCAAATACAATGGCCTGCAAACTGTATTGCTTAACTCATAGTACTGCCCAAGGCTGTCTCCAGGCCACTATTGGTCACATAATGCTCTCTCTTCCTCAGACATCAGGAAATAAAGATATATAGGTGAGGTAGCCCAGTCCATGGGCAGATATTGTGTGTGGACTTCACATATATTTCAAACCAATAACAATAAAATGTGTTCACTACCATTGTTGATTCTAAAATACAGCTTTTTTAATATATGCAGCATGGTTCCATGCATGTGTGTTCTACTGTCACTGCTGTCTAGTATAACACTGTAATAGTACTAGAATGCCAGAGGAGTGCCCTGCAACTTGTATTTCTCAATTCATAGTATAGTTTGAGGTGATTTCCAGGCAAGTATCAGTCACTCAATAATCCGCAGTTACTCAGTAATGCTCACATTTTCTCTCTCATCAAGAACACAGCAAATATACGGGTGAGGTAGCCAATATTTTGAGCAGATACTGCATTTAGATTTCACAGAATGTTAACATCAATACCAAAAATGTGTTCTTCAGCATTGTTGAGTCATAAATAAAGCTATATAATCCCAATATGGCTGTATACCTTCCATGTCTGTACTAAATTGCTGCAGTCAATTATTACATTATTTGCAAATGTCCCCTGTAGTCAAAGCTATTGGGTTCTACTCCCATGCCTACCAGCTAATGCATGATGGCTGTCTAGTTCACTTACTGGACACAAATATGCCTCTCAAGTGTTACAATATCACATAATGTAATTAAATGTAATTAAATGTGCCTAATCTGTCTGTCAAACAATTAGTAGATAAATTATTACCTGCAATGCAAAGTATTACCAAATCCATTTAAAGAACACCTGGGTACTTATATAAGTCCGCATTATGTAAAACTGTTCTGTGTAGTGGTGTACCTGCATTTTTATTGTTTTTCCCATACTGACCCATGCTAACAGCTTGAGAGGTATGTACATGCTACATCAGCTATAGGAAAATTGTAGTCACTGTATTCAAACCTGAAACTACACACCTGTAGAACATTTATTATCAGTGCTTTCAGGGATATAATCTGCAATGTCAGTAATGGAATGTTTTTCTCTCTCTCTCTCCCCACCCCTTATCTTCATTTATTTATTACTGTTATCTATTATTATGATTTGATATTAAAATATTTTGTTTAACTATATTTTGGAAAAATGTGGTTGATTATTGTTATGTTTTATTATGATTTAATAATAACATATTTTGCTAAACTAACTATATTTTGGAAAATGTGGTTTATTATTGTTATGTTTTATTATGATGCAATATTAACATATTTGTTAAACTAACTGTTTTGTTGGCCCTTTGGTTCACTTCATACTGGCATGCTGTTACCATACTGACTATTATGTTACTTAATGTTTTATTGCACTATATACATTAATATGTATTTGGATGACTAAATATGATTTTCTGTTTTCTTAATACTAACAATGGGTTGGTTATTACTAACCATATCTTATTGCTACACCTCATTTACCACAGCACGTCAAGGTAGGCCAGTTCTGGCTGATCCCCCTACTTTGCCTCAACTGGTTATGGCACCAGGTCCCAGCATGTCTGGGAGCCAGACCGGTGGTGCCCCCTTTGCTGCCCATGTGCTACCTGCAGCATTGGGTAGTATCACCCCACGGGACAGGTACGGCACCTCTGGGAGTTGTGGTGGAGGGGTTGTTGTCTCCCGAGTGGAGCTGCTGGTCTTGGTGCGCAGGATAGTTTACCATGGCTATGACCACCACCTGAGCTGCATTCAGTGCATGCTGGCAAACCTGGTGGGGCACCCTTGCCTTGGTGCCCAACTTCCAGCACAGCCACCATTTGGGCAATGATGGACCACTGCTGACAGTCCCATGGGTGGGGACGTGAGTCATGCTGCTGCTGTCTGGAGGCACATGGGACTAAGATTCCACAACACTGCCCCTATCCAAGGTATTCTCCCACTCATGCATCACACACTGCCCCTGTCTGCTATCTTGTCTGTCTTCTCTGTTTGCAAATGCATTCTCTCCTACCCAAGTTACCTCCCCACATGTACCTATGTCCCTTCCCCAACATTCCACTCTCACTTTAAAAAAATGGGCACCTGTCCCAAAAAAAAATATTGTTCCATACATTGCTCTCCATTTTGTACATGTGTCCACTAGACACACATAATTTAGTCCAATTGGTTTGACAATGCAGTTATGTTATCCTCAACCCTCTCTCTGGGGTTTGAAAATCCAAATTCATCTACAAATTCTGTCAAAGTGCACAGTTGTTGCTGCAGAAGAACTGGATAGCAGTGGTTCTTTCCTTCACCCTTCCTGCACATTCCTCCCTGCCTTTCAATATGTTTCTCCCCTGCTTGCTCCCACTTCACCACTTTCCTATCTCTCCTTTTTTTTCTTTTTTTATATTTTTTTTTAGCGAGGAGCTGCGTGATGCACCACATCATGCAGCTTTGCTAAGCTCAGTTAAATAGAGCTATAATAACTATATGTGTTTCTAACATTGTAAGACATGTACAAAATAAAGACCTCTGCCATTTTTCAAACCCATGCCCATCACACCTACAGCACTCTACATTAACCCGCCTCACCACGCAACTCTTAATTAAAGCAGGTGGTTTAAACAAAAAATAGTAATTGCCAATTACAGTCATTAGGAATGTTTCAGCTGAGCTGCACACCGTGCAGCATTGCACAAACTGGAATAAAAAGCAATGGAACAAATGGGAGTGTACCTTGGACACTGTTGCAATAGTACACCACTTGAGAACCAAAGAAATGATAATGGATGCAACTGAGACCTGTGATAGTAGGTAAATGTGCCCTTTTATCAGCAACATCTAGAAAGTCACCGGTAAGACATTCATGGCAAAATACATATTCACTTGGGACTCTGGTGCAGAAATACATCCATATAAAGCCATGCAAATGTTAATGAACATAGAAAATATTTGTCAGAGCCTGTATGTGTGGACATATATGTTGCAAATACACCCACTGTAGCAGTAACTCAGTAGCTCATTCTATTAAATGACTTGCATACATTTTGCCACACACAGTCCTGGGTTCAAATCATGGGTTGTGTTGCATTTCAATTACATCATTGTGAAGACAGCAATTAATGAATGACTCATGCACTCATTATCCACACAAAGCATTGCAAATTAAATAAATTACTTTTCAGTGCTGGAAGTCAAAGGCCTGCAGGTAGAGACACACTTCACATATCTGTATAACATTACTATATGTCACCTAGGACTCTGTTATTGACACAGTTGCCTAACATACATATCTAAACACATGCTGTAACTGGAGTGTAAAAGGAACCCTCACCCTGGCTCTGCCTCTACAGCAAGGCTGACATAGCTGACACAGATACACCTATGGCTTATTTTCCTCCAAAGTGTTCACACTATCTGCCTATGTCTATTACCTGCTGCAGCAGCTTCAGCATGTGGTACACACAGATCTATGTACCCTTTGTGACAATGTAGTCTCCTCACCTTAGTAATGCCCATCTCAACAGTGTAAAAAGGGGCCCTGTTATACATGAAGTCCTTTTATATTGCACAGTGGTTGCATGTCATTGGCTAATTAAATTGCAACACAGCTGTTCAGGCTGCAATTAGCATGCCAGAGTGACAGACTGGTTTAGAAGCAATTACCTGCTAATAAGAAGAATGTTAAAATGCAAGCAGCTGGCTATGGGCAAACATTCTGTATGAGACTTTCCTCACACAGAGCACACCTTTGCAAACCAATTACTAGTAGAACATATCAGCAGAGGAGTGCTGCACTCCACCAGGTATGTAACTGCTTTTTGTGTATAGCAGAATGCAGATGGGAGAATAGAGGAATGCTAAAGAGGAATTACAGCAGTAAGCCTGAGTTATACCTGTGGTAATGACATGTTATTGATACCCTGTTGTCTTACACATACAGAGGACATACAATACATCTGGGTTGCATTGTCTTTTGTCATTGTGGCACACTGGAGTTGCTGGACTGTCCCTATATAGTGATCATAATTGCACACTGCTATTTGTATGGCACTGGTCTTATGACATATTATTGGGTGGCTGGCCTTAGGGACACACCACAGTGGATTGGAGTGTTGGGTGTATGATCATACAGCAGAATCTCTCATTGCAGACAGGGAACTACCTCAGTAATGATACTATCTCAGTTCTATCCACACATGTAGTATGTTATCACACTGTGGGGTCTGACACTTGTGAGCAAGCAGTGGATAGTGCCGGCAATTTTATTCTTACTGTATCTGTACATAGTGGACAGCCATGTATTTGATCCTGTAATGTGTTTCCCTTTTGGTGTATTTCAGATCTAATGTATTGTAGACGGCAAGCCTACTTTTCAGATGTGTATAATGAATTAATACTTCAAGGACTATGGCAGCATCATCATATCCTCCTATCCGGGGGGGGCAAAACAGGGATGTGAATGAGACTGGCTACCAGGACAGGACTTCTGATCAAGTTTGACACCACGCTACAGACATGGTGAATGATGGATGATGAAGGGCAGCTGATGTAGCCAGGCATTGTGCCGTCACCGGTGGAGGGCCTGCAATGGAACAACCACTCACATCTACTGAGGAATTGATGGTGAACCTAGCGACACGCGACAGCTCCCAGGCATCCATCACATCATAAATCATGGAGGTGGATGCCACAGTGCCCACAGCAGAGGAGTGTGCAGGTAAGCTTACTGTGATCACCATTGTAATACTGAAGCATTTATCCTGTCAGGTTGTACATACCTTTACGCAGGTGTCAGGTCTATGTGCTGTGGGGGGAGGGTTTAAGCTCAGTTGTACACTATTACTCATAATGTCATCAATACATCAAGTAACACAACAGCTACTGTACATGTGAGATATATTCAGGTATTACCTTGTTGAGTTGCAACATATGGTGGTACTGAAATTACCTCCCCATTACCTTTTTACAGGTCCGTCAGGAGTTGTCAAAGGTCATGGACCTGCTCCTGGTAAATTTGATACTGTTTTGTTATGGGACATATATATGCTATTAAGGTTAAGGGCCAGGATAATTAACTAAGTACACTTAATGTTGTGTGTAACCAGAGTAGAATGTTTATATGTTCCAGTCTGGAACAGTTACCTAAGTTTCCTAGATGGATAATCACATGAGTGTAGCTGAATAAGCTGAGAATCTTTTGCAGTTATAGTTCATTCAGAGTGAATAAGCCTCTTGGTGTACATGAGGCAATTAATTCCACATGCCTTGTACATACCGAAAGGTCGATGGTACATACCTAAAGCACTGAAACCTGTATTTGTATATATTTATTAAGATAGGTGTACTGGGTGTTATGTGTTGTTTTATCAGTTATAGTGTCATATTGCATACATAAAAGGTACATTATACTGGTCAAGTATCATGTGATTTACCTGACGTGCTTGTTATAAAGGTCTTCAGTCGAATGTGTATTTTGTTGTGAGGAAGTCTATTGTGCATGAAACCAGAGATGCGAAGATGTGAGACTGGTAATGCAGTTGTGGACCCTCATTATTATGACTCTTTGTGAAGATAGGTGAAGGCGACCAGCCTAGCCAGATAGAATTTTGTAGATAATTCTGTCATTTGTAAATATTAATATAAGCCACAGGTTTGTTCTCTTAAATGGGAAAAGATGGTGTTAAATGTGGAACTGCAAAAATGTAAAAACAATGCAATCTGCTGTAACAAAGTTGATAAGTCAATTATTTGATGTCAAAACTCAGAGCCGAGATGTCTATTTAAAGGCAGTCTGCCTATTGTTTTGAGGCAAGAGTTAATGGCTAGAATTTGCATGTATAATTTCTTTTATTGCTCTGGCTTCCTGACCAGCTGCAAGATCAGGGGCTATTAACCATTGAGAGTCTGTTAGCCTGGGAACCAGAAAGAAATGATGTAATCTGAAATGAATCAGTGGTACTGTCTTATCAATTTAAGGACAGAAAGAATGAGATCATTAGAGCATTTGTCTTAAGAACATCTAACTCGCCACTCTGCCTGTGTCTATTTGTAAGCAGAATTTTAGAACCATGTTCTCTCTTAGATATGGCTAGGAAATTGGAAGATTAGACTAATTTTTTTTCTGTGATGTCAGAACTTTTCTACTGCATTATTTTAAGTATTTCTCTGTGATATCTGAACTCTTGACTAGCACTGCGTAGTAAGAAGTACTGTCTTGTGTTTTTTTTATTTATTATTAAATATTTTTAAACCTTTCAACTGTGGCTGTTTTGTGTAGAGATAATTTAAGATATAAGAGTACATTGCATGTATATAGTGATACTGTACCAAGTCACTCCAAATAAGTCTTGACCGTTTGGCTGTACTTACCATTTGGATAATAATATTGCCAGTATAATTGGACACCATTTCATAAGGCCCATTGAGTAGCTGATAAATATTAGCTGGATTGTGGCAGTAATTTCTACCATATAGTCTGTGTAAAAGGGGCACAGCTGGAGAACCTGTGCCAGCCTTCCCCAGGAGTGTATGTGTGGTTGTATAAACTCTTATCTCAAAGTGTGTGTGTGTCAGCTACTTGGGCAGGAACATGAAGCATTGCTTGGACAGAGAGGGTGCTGGAGGTTTTAGCTTGCCCACTAGGCTGAGATCTGGACCGTATAGCTGTGCCAGTGGGGAGTCTGAATGGAGACATGGAGAGAAAGGGAGAAACCAGACCCATACTGACTGTGATCTCTATGTGCTCTTAAGGGAAATTGTATGTTACTGTGTGTGTATTTATTTCCTTTCCCTATATGGACGCCCCTCACTTGTGTTAGTGGTGAGGATTGAGGCTCCTTGACTGCTGGGCCAGTGCATGGGTGTCACATATTAATTGTTTGGCAGTGGTGGAATATTCACACCACATATTAATTGGTTGTCAAATACTAATTGACTTTTAGTGGTGTGGGTAGAGTGGATTCCTGTAGCTTGTGTACAGTGATCACTGAAGGTGTTTTGTGTGCTAAATCAGCCACACAATGAATACTCAAGAGTTCAGATGACAATTGTTTTATTTATTTTGTTAGCTTAGTTAGTCAGGGAGAGCAGGAAGCATGTCAGCAGTGGAGTATGTAAAGCTGACAAGGAGCCAGCTGGCTGAGATGTGCCAGGTTAGGGGACTGGTGCATGGAAACCTGACTAAGGCAGATATGATTGCAGCTTTGGTCACAGCTGGATCAGAAAACAGCAACCAGGAGGATGATCAGACTGGAAGTGGAGATGTACCACCCTCACAGAATGGACCGCTCAACCTTTCTGCAGAGGACTTAAAAATCCATCTGGAGCTAAAGAGACTTGAGTTGGTGGCCAGGCATTTGGAAACAGAAACAGCTGAAAGACTGAGATGTCTGCAGGCTGAGGAGAGTGAGAAACTGCAATGCCTGGAAGCTGAGGAAAAGGAGAGGCAGAAGCAGCATGAGAAGGAGATGCTGACTCTTTGTCAGAGTCATGGAGGTAATGGGGAAGGGAGTAACTGGTTTCCAGAAGCACAAAAAGTCAGTATATGTCTTCCCCAGTTTAAAGAGGGAGTAATTTTGACAGTTTCATTCATATGTTTGAAAGAGTATGTAAACAGTATGATGTTGACCAAAGCCTCTGTGTACGGTTCCTGATCTCCTTACTCCATGGTAAAGCTGTAACTGTATTGTCTAAAATGTCTAGCATTGACTGTTTGAATTATACTATGGTTAAGAACTGTTTGTTAGAATTGTTTAAGCTAACACCTGAAATGTATAGGAAAAAGTTTCATGAGCAAAGACAAAGGCAGATGAAAGTGTGTATGAATATGTTGCTGAACTGCCACTTATTTTCATAGGTGGGTGAGTGGATATCAGGCCACCACTTTTGAAGGGCTGGCAGACCTTTTGGTGAGGGAACAAGCCCTTAGTACTTTGCCTGAGGACATGAGGATCTGGTTAGCTGATAAACAATGTGCTACTTCAGATGAGTTGGGGAAGAAGGGAGACCTATACCTAGCAAGCAGGGCATCCCTGCACAGGAAAGGGACCCCCAATACTGCTCATGGGTCTAAAGGAATCCATGCTGGGCAGCACACACTGCCCTAACAGAATCTGCCAGTAGCAGGGGAAGCCACTAGTCCAGGTAAATGTCCAGGACCTAGGGTTAAATGCTTTGAATGCAACCAGTGGGGCCATGTGGCATATAGATGTCCATGTAGGCAAGGTGGGTAACAAAAGTTGAGGGAACCAGTAAGTGGGGAAGACAACATGTCAGTAGTAGGTTTTCTAAAGACAACAGGAGTACTGAACTACTAACCTGCAGATGTCCTGATAGGGAAGGATTTGGATAATGCAGTGCCATGTGCTCATACACTTACACACAGTCAGGCTTGGAGACATGCATCTGAGTCTGGTAGCCTGGGGGAGACCCAGACAGATGCAATACATCCAACCAGGACTGGTGAGGTGGTTACTTCAGGGAGGGGGCTACTCTGTAGCAGCGAGACTGAATGTGAGTCACAGCTGCTTGTGGGTACTGATGTTCTCTTGGACAGAGTGACTGCAAAGGTAGAGGTGAGTAGTAGTATCCAGGCTGACAGTGAGGCAGCACTGTCAGAGGATGACAAACTTCCTGAGGAAGTGGAGTTGGGAAGGGTTGCAAAGAGAGAGTTGAGACAGGCTCAGCTCTCAGACCCTATGTTGCAAGGCCTGAGGCAAGTTGCTAGTGAGGCACCTGATTCTCAAGGGAAGGGGAAATTTTTATACTGGGACAAAAGGTTACTGTATACAGAATGGACCCCTGAGGGAGGGCTAGAGGGTGAGAGGGTACATCATTTGGCAGTGCCTAGAGCCTTCTGTCTGGCGCTTCTAGCCATAACCCATGATATTCCCTTTGCAGGTCATATGGGCATAAAATGTACAAAGAGACATATTATGCAGGATGTTTATTGGCCTGGAATTTCCAGAGATGTAGCAGGATACTGCAGGATCTGTGAGCAGTGCCAAAAGGTAGACAAGGCAGTAGACAAGGTGACAGCTCCTTTGATGCCTTTGCCTGTGATTGAGGAGCCATTTCAGAGGGTAGCTATGGATATTGTGCAGCCTGTGAGTACCCCAAGTTCCACAGGGAAAAAGTATATCCTAGTGGTAGTGGATTATGCTACACAATACTCTGAGGCAGTGGATCTGTCCTCCACTAAGGGAGAAAAGGTGGCGAATGCTTTGTTAGAGGTTTTCAGCAGGGTAGGTTTCCTAATAGAAATACTGACTGACAGAGGTGCCAATTTCATGTCAGACCTGCTGGCCTGTCTGTGGAACTACTGTGGGGTGAAGTACATCAAGACCACCCCTACCATCCCCAGACTAATGGTCTTATTGAGAGGTTAAACTCTACACTCATGTCCATGCTACGGTCATTTGCAGACCAGTTTAAGAGGGAGTGGGACAAATATTTGCCCCATCTGTTGTTTGCTTATAGAGAGGTTCCCCAGGAATCCACAGGTTTTTCACCCTTTGAGTTGTATGGGCATAGTGTGAGGGACCCTCTAGATTTAATTCGGTATGAGTGGGAAGTTGAGTGTGAACCGCACAAGGTGTCTGTTGTGGCATATATCCTAAACCTCATGACAAGGTTCAAGGAACTCATGGGCTTGGCCCAGGAGAACCTGGCAGAAGCCCAACCACAGAAAAAAAATGTGATATGACAGGAATGCTCGAGCTAGAGAGTATGCTGTGTGGCAGCAGGTAATTTTTCTCATTCCTGTCAGACACAACAAGCTGCAAGCAGCTTGAGAGGGACCCTACAAGGTGATAAGAAAGGTAAGTGATGTCAACTACATGGTGGAACTGCTAGGCAGGAGGAAGAGGCACAAATTTTACCATATTAACATGATGAAACCTTACCATGATAGGGAGGCCCTTGTGCTGAGCATTTGCAGTAGATTGCAAGAGGAGTCTGAGGGAGATCTGGTGACTGATCTCCTCAGTGAGGCTCGGACCGACACCTCAGTGGATGGGGTAGCAATGTCACAGCAGCTATCTCCTACCCAAGTTCAAGGAATCTGAGCTGAGCAGTGTTACAGGAGTCTGGGGACATGTTCACTCGGAAACCAGGGTGCACCCACCTGGTGCAGCACCAGCTGGATACAGGACCCCAAAGGCCTATTAGGTAGGCCCCTAATAGGGTGCCTGAGGGAGTCAAATAGACCCTGAGGGAGGAGATACAGGAGATGTTGGAACTAGGGGTTATTCAAGAAACCAACAGTCCCCGGGCGTCCCCAGTGTTGCTGGTGCCAAAGAAGGATGGCAGCACCAGGTTCTGTGTGGACTATAGAAAATTAAATAGTCACACAGAGTCAGATGCTTACCCCATGCCTAGGACAGACAAGGCCATAGAGCAGCTGGGTGGGGCTAAGTATCTTACAACTATTGATCTTACCAAGGGTTACTGGCAGGTGCCCTTGACTCCCAGTGCTAAAGAGAAGTCAGCTTTTGTGGCTCCTTTTGGCTTGCATGAGTTCACAAAGATGCCCTTTGGGATGCAAAATGCCCCACTGACTTTCCAGAGACTTGTAGATCATATCCTAGTCAGAGCAGGAGGGTTTGTCCTTGCTTACCTAGATGATATTTCCATCTGCAGCCATTCCTGGCAAGACCACCTTCAACATGTCAGGGAGGAGCTGGGAAGACTACAGAAGCCAGAGTTGACCATTAAGCCCAGCAAATGTCAGGTGGGTATGATAGAAGTCTTCTACCTGGGACATAGAGTGGGGAGTGGTAAGATCAGGCCAGAACCTGCCAAAGGCATGGCCTGCACCTGTTACCAAAAAGCAGGTGAGGGCATTGTTAGGGACAGCAGGGTACTACAGAAAGTTCATCCCCAGTTATAGTACCATAGTTGCTCCCCTCATAGACTTGACAAGGAAGAACAGACCAGATAAGGTAGTATGGACCCCAGCATGTGAGCAGGCATTCCAGGACCTTAAGGAAGCTTTGGGCGGACCCCCTGTGTTAGCCAGTCCAGATTACAGCAAATAATTTGTTGTGCAGGTGGCTGCTTCAAACCATGGGGTGGGGACTGTACTTAGCCAGATTTCTTCAGAGGGAGGAGAGGACCCAGTGGGTTATCTCAGTTGAAGGCTCCAACCCAGGGAGGAATGCTATGCCGCATTAGAAAAGGAAGGTCTAGCCATAGTGTAGACACTGCAGAAACTTCAGCCTTATCTGTATGGAAGAAAATCTACTGTACTGACAGATCACAACCCCCTAACATGGTTACACAGAGCCAGCCAGCAAAATGCCAAGTTGCTAAGATGGAGCCTATGGTTGGAAGCATATGAGATGTCAGTGCAGCACCAAAGTTATATTAGCAATGCCAACACAAATGGGCTCTCAAGACAGGGAATGGGGTAAGGTATATTCAGATAGACATAACCCTCTCAAGCAATGTTTCTCAAGGGTCACTTGAAAATCTAGCTTGAGTTCCCCCCGGGGGGGTATATGAAGATAGGTGAAGGCTGCCAGCCTAGCTAGATAGAATTTTGTAGATAATTCTGTCATTTGTAAATATTAATATAAGCCACAGGCTTGTTCTCTTAAATGGGAAAAAATGGTGTTAAATGTGGAACTGCAAAAGTGTAACAACAGTGCACTCTGCTGTAACAAAGCTGATAAGTCAATTCTTTGACGTCAGAACTCGGAGCCAATATGTATAGATAAAGGCATTCTGCCTATTGTTTTGAGGCCAAAGTTAATGGCTAGAGTTTGCATGTATAATTTCTTTTATTGCTCTGGCTTCCTGACCAGCTGCAAGATCAACTATTAACATCTGAGAGTCTGTAAGCCTGGGAACCAGAAAGAAACGTAATCTGAAATGAATCAGTGGTACTATATTATCAATTTAAGGACAGAAAGAATGAGAACATTAAAGCATTTGTTGTAAGAACATCCAACTCGCCACTCAACCTGTGTCTATATGTAAGTAGAATTTTAGAACTGTGTTTTCTCTTAGATAAAGATAGGAAACATGAAGATTCAACTAGTTTGTTTTTCTGTGATGCCAGAACTTTTCTACTGTATTATTTTAAGTATTTCTCTGTGATCTCTGAAGTCTTGACTAGCACTGTGTAGTAAGAAGTGTTGGCTTGTGTTTTTTATTTATTATTAAATATTTTTAAACCTTTCAACTGTGGCTGTTTTGTGTAGGGATAATTTAAGCTCTAAGAGTACATTGCATGTATATAGTGATACTGTACTAAGTCACACCAAATAAGTCTTGACTGGTTGCATTTACCATTTGGATAATAATATTGCACAGTATAATTGGACACCCTTTCATAAGGGCCTTTGAGTAGCTGATAAATATTAGCTGGGTGGTAGTAATGATTTCTACCATACAGTCTGGGTAAGAAGAGCACAGCTGGAGAACCTGTGACAGCTTTCCCCAGGGGTGTCTGTGTAGTTGTATAAACTTTTATCACAAAGTGTGTGTGTGCCAGCTACTTGGGCAGGAACACGAAGCACTGGTTAGAAAGAGATGGTGCTGGAGGTTTTAGCTTGCCCACTAGGCTGAGATCTGGACCCTATAACTGTGTCAGTGGGGAGTCTGACTGGGGACTTGGAGAGAAAGGGAGAAACCAGCCCTAAACTGACTGTGATCTCTGTGTGCTCTTAAGGGAAATTGTACTTTACTGTGTGTGTATTTATTATCCTTTTCCTATATGGACGTCCCTCACTGGTGTTAGTGGTGAGGATTGAGGTGCCTTGATTGCTGGCCCAGTGCACTGGTATCACACTCTTTATGGATTTTCCATAAATAATAGTGCAGGTAGTAATGTATTGCTTTTGTCTTGGTTTGCGCAGATGACTGAGGGGGTTGGGATCTCTCTCCTACACAACCTGATGTCAGTGTCTCTTCAGACTATGATGATGATGGTGGCCACATTGAAGCACAGATAGGGTTGTCAGGGGGCTGCATATGTCCCAGAGGTTGACATCCCTCTTCTGCCCTCATTGTCACTGCACACTGGTCGTATGCCCACACATATCCAGTCCCCACAGGCCTCAAATATTGGATAGTCAGAGGATGGAGACATTGAACAGGCCAGTGTGGCAACTATGGCTTCAGTGAGTGTAAACACTGGCCATAGCCAGAGAGCTTGCGATGTCCCACACAAGTGTATTGACAGGAGTGTTCATAGGAGGACTGCTGTTCATCCACCACCTGTTGCAAGTATTACATCATGGGTCACTCAGCACATGTTTTGGGCCATCTTGGAAACATAGGCACTTTCTGAATGGACACCAGACGTATGCTTAGGGTTGTGGATGCAGCATAGTCTGACATCAGTGACTGCCTCCACCACATCGGGGATACCCTGGATCGGTTCACTGATACAGTGGACAGATGGTCTGTGATAGTATCTGTCTTGGACCACACGTTGTCTGTGCTGGAAAATGAATGTATGGTTGGAGTTTGATGTCAGACCTATGGACATAGGTCAGCAACACCATCTTCTGGGAGTCCATGCTGCTGTCCACAGTTACACTCCTGTAGTGGCAGTACATCCAGCGCTACAGAGAGGAGTGTGATTTCCACACCACAACATAGTAGGCCATGGGCACGTGGTCCTGGGCAGTCCCATGGGGGACCTGGTCCCAGTAGACAGCAGTCACCGTCAGGTACTAGCACCACATCTGACCTTGGGCATGGTGGCGCCAGAGCAGATCCTGGAAGAGCCAGTTCCCATGTTCAGGGCAGGAGACGGTGAACTGTCAACTCTACCATGTATGGTCCAAAGCTGTCCAACATACACACGTGTAGGGCTAGCACTGAGGTTGTCTGTGTACACATATACACTCACACACCACTTCACATGCAGATCATCTACAGGCACACACAGCACCTCTCCATGCTCCATCTAACCCTCTCCCCTTCCTGACTCACACACATGCTGTCAACCATTTGTGCTAGCCATGACTTCCAGCATCCCCACACATCACCCTGTGCAAGTGATGATACCTGTGCCACATCCCTGCCATCCTTTCTATTGATACAGGGGAATGAAGCTATGTTTCTGATGCACAGGCTGACTATATTACTTGACATATACTTGTTTAATGCAGCATTGTTTTGCCATGCCACTTGTAGTGGTCACCAACATACACTGTATGCTGGCATGTGTCATAAGTATGCCACTTATTTTTGTGGACCTTATTTTGTATGATGTTGTACTGGCGGTATTGTTACACAATGACAGGTATGTCATGGACCTGTGTATGTTTCTGCTCCAGGAGTCTGATGGGATAACCTATGGACACACAGCAGCAGTGAAGTGGCACAGCATGGTGGCACAGCAGAAATATGACTTCAGCAAAGTACAGCAGTATACGTGCATGGCTCCATAGGTTCACATCTGTATGACAGTCTACTATGGACAATGGCAATAGTCAGTGTACTCATGCAGTCGTAATTTATGATAAGGTCTGCTACAGGGCAAGGTGTGACCTTGCTGGAGTGCATAGGCTGCATATCTGTAGGGAGCATAGTGGATGGATGACTCATTGTAAGGGCATTAACTTACTATGTGACGTTAGTACTACGTGCTTGTGGGAGACATTAGTCTAGCAGACATAAACAGACTCTTGCAACAGTTCCTGCCTAACGGTATACAGAGCACCTCAGTGCACTCAGCATATGCTAGCTGTTTGACTGGTTGGGCGGCCATCATCTCAACACATGGCATCTGCCTGAGTCCCTCTAGAACAATATGTGCTGGTCCTATACTGAGGGGTATACAGATGTCCCTGATTGTGAGGGCTTTTCGGCCATTATGCAAGTTAAGTTCTCATGTTCTATGGCTCCATAACATGATGTATACTGCTGTAACAGCCTCACACACAAAGATGGCCACATTCAGGCTAACACCACTTCCACTCACTGCATACAGAAGATGACAAGGCACACATATACTGCAAGTTGGCTGTATGTAGATTAAAACACTTACCTATGTACTGGTACACACTACAGATCACAGTACCCAATGCATGTAACACAGTTCATGTCTGCTCGTACTATCAGTTTAGAACATATAATGCTTGTTGATAGCAAGCCCTGTTGTGGTCAGTCATTTGGGACGCCACATCATCTGCTACAAATAAAATGATGCAAAACCCTAGCTATGTCTATGTTGCAAAGGTTATCATATGCATGCCATATTGATATAAATACACATCCCACATTGGCAGAGTAAGATTAGAGCCCCTACTTATCTAGCCTTTTACATTATAAATGACAGTACTTATCGCATGTGCCACTGCTTATATCTGATACTACACTCTCAGCTAGTAGTCTTCAGGTGGCTGACATCATCAGGCCTTGCAGAAGAGGGCAATTTAGAAGCCAGCAACAAGTTACTGGCCCAAAAATTGCATTACCTTTTCTGCTGAATATCCCATGAGGGCATGTCCATTGTTTTGCAGGGGTATATACACACACACACACACACACACACACACACACACACACATACACACACACACACACACACACGCATGCACGCACACACACACACACACACACACACACACACACACACACACACACACACACACACACACACACACACACACACACACACACACACACACACACACACACACACACACACACACACAAAGTCACACCAAGTGGACTGCAGTGAAATTAGAATCCCTACCTAACTAGGTTTATATACTACAGATCACAGTACTTATCGCATGAACCACAGGTTAAGTCTACTGTATATGGGACTGCAGGCATGATACTTGTGCATTACACAAAGTAGGCTTGTGCTGAACAGCATCTGTGGCCTGCAGAGTGATATTGCTTCGTACTGTTATCTAGTATCCTAGCAAGTAGGTAACTGTTGCTATCCTAGCTATGAGTACAGTTACCAGTATGGCCATGTTAGATAGGTGACACTGTGGGCAGGGACAATGTGCTCTGTCCATATGTGTGTTGACACCATTATACATTACACCACCTATTCACCTGTGTCTGTTTACATGGTGGCATCCAGCAGGCACAGGGGTCTGTAGGTAAGTGGATTATGTACTGTTGCAACCTTAGTCTGGATCCTTTGAACAACATTATGGCTGCGTGATAGTGCAGTTTACTCACCATATTATTGCGTGTTGGACAATGCAGACATTGACACACATATTTCTGTATATAACAGGGATGTATATATAAATATAGCTATATATAGCTATGTGTGTGCACAATACGTATTTGTGTTATGTATATATATACATATATATATATATATATATATATATATATATATATATATATATATATATATATATATATATATATATATATATATATATATATATATATATATATATATATATATATATATATATATTTATATATATAGCTATATATATCAATATATATATATTTGGCACTACATAGTGATAGATATACTATGCACATGAGAGAGCGATACTAACAGACAGATATTTATACATATATGTCTGTATGTATAGAAATTTATACATAACAGGTCATTTCAATAAAGGGCCAACAGAATTGCCTTCATTTTTACTGTGTATGGGCATGCCCAGTGGGACTGTCAGTACTTATAATGTGACTCCAGGCCATACATAACTGTATTCCAGTCCAGGATTTTTTTATGTTTCAGACATTGACATCTGCCCCTGTTTCTGCAGTACTGCACTTCACTCAAAATGTCCACAACATTCCCCAGCTGTCTGTTGTACTAAATATGTGACTAAGGTTGGTAATGTTACACCACCAACAGACTGGAAGTCTGGATACCTCATAACTGTCCTGATTTTCATGGAATGTCCAGAGTTTTGACTCATATGTTTGCTCAGTTCTTCACGCATTTGTGGTCTTCTGGTGCTTTATTGAATGTTGATATAAATACATTCTACTAACTACAGACAAACAATTGTGTGTCAGACTTTGTATCCATCAGACAATATGTACTACTGCAACACCTTTAATTCCAGCAACTGTCTAGGTTTATGTGATCAATATTTAAACACTGTCCCTATGTTTGGGCTTATGTCCCTCCAATCTTTTTGGCTTTGTCCAGATTTCTTGCACTAAAAGGTTGGGAGGCATGACATTTTGTGAAAAGACCAATATAGTACTAACTCACATGCAAAGGATGTGAGTAATTCCAGATTAAAACCATCATCACCATCACCTGTGCTAGCTTCCCTAGTTCACTGAGCCACACAGGTCGCTGGACAGAAAGGGGTCATTCATCACACAATCGACAGCATACATATGTACATTGTTGTCCTGCATGAAGAAAGGCATACAATGTGTGAGCACTATCAATGTTACAGCCCTGAGATTGCCTGGGCCACTGATATGCCATAGCTGATTTTCTGTTAAAGCAGTTATATGAGTACACTCCTATGTTGGGGGAGGGGGAACAACAGCTTTGGTAGACAGTAGTCCAAATATCATGTGCGCCCACTGTTTAAAATCTCCCTTGCCTGATGTTGTGAATATTCCAACCATAAGGCCTAGTGAAAATTAAAGAAGACATACTAATGGACTGGGTATCAGTAGTCACATGTGGATGTTAACTCTGACCAAATAGCCCACTATATTTACTTGCATAACAGCAGCAGATCCATACATACAATACCATATTATAGTAATCCTTACAATTACTGTGTAGGTTAGAGACTTACCTTGAGAATGCAGCAGTTGACCGAACTGTAGTTCGGGGCTTACTCTGTGTGATGCAAGCAGTACACAGCCAATACATGGATAGGTACAGGTTGTGTGGGTTGTCAGACATCAGCTATTTTAATATATGTGTGTGAGTAAGTGTAAGGTGTCAGTCCCTAGGGCCCTAGCTTGTCAGTGAATGTGCTACGTGCTGTCTCTTAGGCAATGTCAGGGCATACTGGGCACATCTATGTCTGCGTACAGGGACAGCATCAGGAGGCTCCTCCTCAGAGTTCTCCTGTGAGTGTGGCTGTGGTGACCTAGGCACTGGTAGGGGGTGTATCCTTTCCCTATGCTGATCCTGCTGCAACTGCTTCCACAGGATCATATTGTGTAGCATGGCACATACTGTGAACATATGTGCACATGTGGCTAGAGAGTAGTGCAGGGCTCCACCAGATATATCGAGGCACTGGAACCGTGACATCAACAACCGAAACACACACTCTATGATGTTCCTAGTTTGTGCGTGTGCCTCACTATGGCATTCTTCTGTGGGTGTGTGTGTGTGCATTTCTGATGGGTGTCATCATCTAAAGTTCTAGTGCATAGCCAGCATCCCCACTAAATGGCCATGTGGAATGTCCCCCCAGCAAACATATGATACAGCTGTGATGAGTGCCAGATATGAGAGTCGTGATAGCTGCCAGGGCTGCCAGCACACACATTCATGATAATTCCCTGGGCATTGCACATGCCTTGGCAATTGATGGAGTGGTATCCCCTTGCAGTTGACATAGATTCTACCCTCCTCACCAGGTGGCGACTTGATGTGTACATGAGTGCAATCTATAGCACCCAGTACCTCAGGGTAGTGTCCTACATGGTAGAAGTGTAGCATATTGCTGTCCCTCACCTCAGGGATGAGGGACAAATATATGTGCTCATTGGCATGTGGTAGCATGACATCCAGGAACTGGTGGATGCTGATGCCTGTGAGACCCTCATCATGTCCTCAGTTGGTCTTTGGAAGGTACCTGTGGCTATTATGCTAAGGGCTACACGTGCATTTGTTTCCACTAGGATGGATTCCTGTCTGTTGGCTCTGGGCCTGAGATGAGGTCTGCAGATATCAGTGAGTTCTTGTAGTATGTCCCTGTCCACTCTGTAGTGCTCTACAATCTCCAGCTCATGTAGTTCCTGAAGGTTACCCTCGGCATGAACACTCTTCTCCTTCTCAGTCTAGGTCTATTGTCAGCATCAGCAGCAGCAGCAGCAGCACTGACCCCAGCATCTAACACATACAAATGTAGTAGACCTGCAGCATCTCCTAGCTTTCTTTCATTTAAAATTCTCAAGTCTGTACTCCAATGGTGCAGAGTATGGGGGAAAAAATCAGATTGTAGGGTGTATGTGTATTTTATAGTGCTCTACTGAAGGTGCTGCCTGGGTGATTGGCTACCTATGATGCATTGCATTTGCCTGATATATCACTGACATCATTTAATGGCCCTAGTTTAAATTAAGCAGGGATCAGCACTAATTAATACACCTTTGTCCTTTTAGATACTCCGAGCATTGCAGCATACTGCACAAATGTGTACCCCATAGGTAAACAATGCTTAGCAGTCAGTGCACACACCCCCAAACTTGCACTCTCAGCATGACATGTACCCTGAAAACAGGAGCAGCTATACTCCAATCAGCTCAGAAGTTAGTGGGCAGACCCTCTCCTGATGTCAGCTACCTCCTCTGTGGACACCAACACAGTTCTCTGCCTACATGGAGTGGATCTGTGGACAGGATTACCCCATTATGCTATTCAGTAACTCCACCTCATTTGCATAGGAATCCATGCTCACATCCTGGATACTGCACACTTCCAAGCCCTCCCATGTTAGCAACACCAATACACCATTGTAGATACTGCACCCAGGGTCCTGTAATACATTTCTCTCTCTTGATATTAATATTTGATATTTACACTTTTTTATTATTATTATTATTTTTAATAAGGCATGTTTGCGCACTCAGCAGCGCTTACTGAATCTAAAACTGTTTGTGGCCATGTTAGCAGTTCAGCATGATGCCTACATGAAAAAAAAATGTAGGCTTTATTATATTTTCTCTATGTCACTGCTTATGAGACTAGTCAGAATTATGCAGTTACCAGGGTCCATAAGTGGCCTATCTTTGTGCAGAGGGATGACAGTCGCTGTCCTCCATTTGCTTGGCAGGAAGCATGTCTGAAGGTTAATGTTAAATAGTGATTCTAGGTGTCCTGATAGGGCATCTTTAATGTTGTTAAGAAGACATCCAGAGGTATTATCAGTGCCCACTGATGTAGTGTTCTTGGCCTTGGATAAGTACATTGAGGACCTGTGGACCTGTTCCCTAGTGATGGTTAGGAAAATTATGGTTGAAGGTATTTCCTGAGAGGTCTCTTGGGGGGAGATGGGGGTAAAATTGGAGCTAAATTTGTAAGTCAGTAGATTTGCCACATCTTCCAACATAGTATATGTGGCTCCAAATAGATATTATTATTATTATTATTATTATTATTATTATTATTATTTGTTTCATATTTGCTATAATGCCCTTCAACATTCCTTATTACCTTCATATTTAAATCAATTAAATCTCATTGTTTTGCACAAATGGTAATTTTTAAAGACAGACCATAATGAACATGAAAATTTGGGTTCATGGCATTCCACTACAGATCACACAGTCATTTCACAACTTACAGAGCTAAAGAGGCCATGAAATAAAGTAGCCATATATAGGAAACATCAGTGTTATATGCAGTGGAGGAATGTAGGGGAAGCGAATTAGCATGTGCTGTAGCATCTGTTTGAGGCATAGAAACTGGAGATGTTAGCAGTAATGACAATATTGATGGTTATTATTTACAAGTGTGTTTGAAGTACTGTACAATGCACTACTTGACAATAGGTTAAGAAACTGCATAAATAAACTTGTTTTGATATGTTAAGTGAGGTCATTGCACAAGTGTACTCCCAAAAACTCAGAATAAGCAATGATAGGTAGAAAAATGGAATATTACAAAAAATAACTAAATAAAAAAGATGATTTGAACTGTGTATGCTAATTAAAGGTGTATGCTAATTGCCACAGTAAGGCTTCTCTAATGAATGGCACCAACACTAAGATTACAGACAGACTGCTGTAAAAGGTAGGGAATTATCAGTGTAGGACAGAAACTTAACCCTAGGTGGTGGTAGATCTCACAATAGCTAGGTGTGTGAGCTTTTCACAAAGTATACAGACTTTTAAAATGCAGAAAGATATTTCCTGTCGGGGAAAACATACAGCAAATCATTTCTAAGACATACAGATACAGTCTTTTGGTCATTAGCATATGATTGACTGCTTTAATGTTTTCCTGCAGTGCTAAAAACTATGTTACTATGACAAAATCAACTTCTTTGGCTACTTTAATTGCATAATCCAGCGCCATATATCAATGACACTTATTGTTTGTTTAGCGTTTTATGCATAAACAAAACTCATTATCTGCACAGATTCCTTTATGCTGAAAAAATATGCTATACTCATAACAGAACACTGTCACAGAAGATATTAACATTTATAGTTACAGCTATATTCTGGGTCGCATTTATTCACCATAAGCAGGCAGTACTATGATTATTTATTTTGCTTACAAGTGCATTTACATTGTAAATGTTACATTAGCTGTATTAAAATTCCTATCTCTATAATTCTTTTGCTCTTTGCGAAGATTCAAACAGTTTTCAGTAAAAAAAAATATATACATTGCTATGAATGGCAGTAAATGACAAACATTTAGTGTGAAAATTAAATGTATTTAAATATTCTGAATTATAGTGAAACGTGAACTAATGAGGTTTCTAGTGATGAGCTGTGTTTTAGTGATTACTCCATGATATGTCATGAAGCCATACAAATGAACATGACTAGGAAATCATATGCATATCATGGTTCACTGTACTGAAAATTCCCTTATCTTTCTCTCTAGTGAATTCAGTTACTTTATAGCAGAAAACATTATATAAAATATACTCAACGCAGTATTAAGGAAAGGCAGTTTTTTATGTTTGTTATGGACCATTTGTTACAGACCATTTTGCATTTAGGAAGAAATATTTTTTAGTAATGTTTTCTTTAAATAATTTCACTGTCTAGCATCCATATTCTATAGAACATAATAGATTACAGCTGGGAGTAAAATAAATTACTGCTATATAATTCCAATAAAATATTAAGAACACAGTGCACAGTATAAACTACCTAAGATATAAAGGATGGTAGATGAATCACACTCACATCTCTGTACTGGAACATACCCCTTTAGTTTTTCTTGATGTTCTTAATATTGATCACTGCTGCAGGAGCCTTAGCTATATGGGTTATATCCTGCCAAGGATAGAAGAGCTGGCCAGATTTCAAAGCTCCAGGCACCTTCTACGTGCAGAAACTGTCAAGCAGCTTGAGCTGAACTGACTAAAATACAAGTTTGCGGATAAGCCCTTCAGTGCTTTCCTGCCGCTCAAGAGGTTACGCCTCTGATGCTTGAAAGGATCAACGATTGGCATGTGCTTTCCTTAGCTGGGCAAATAAGTTCTCATTTGGTGAAAAATATTTCTCTTTTCTTATTTGTACTAATGTTTTATTACTTTCTTAAGGAAAATTATTTTAAAGCTAGGAATGTTTTGTTTTAACAGATTGTATAGACTCTGTAACCTACTTTCAAATGGAGCACTCATTGTTTCTGTCAGTTTAAAAGAAATGTTAACTAAGTGATAAAATATTTTCTGTGGAGAAAACTTGTTAATTTTTCCACCGTGGAGATGCTGTAGTGCTTGAAAATGTTTTTACTCTGTTTTTTTTTTCTGTCAAAAAAGCAACTTTTGTGGACTGGTAGTTTTACCGGCATTTGTTGCTTGCTTTAACCAGGATAGGTGCACCATTTTCACTTTGACCATTGAACATATTGTCAGTCATGTGGTCAGTCCTTTTTGCAGCCATAAATAGAAAAAGTTAAGCAAATAGCCTTTGCCAACACAGCAGGCTAGCAATTTGCCTCAGCCACAGGTGGGTGACTCTGCTGTGGCCATTTATTGTACCCCAAACCACTCACCTTTTACCAAGAACCCTCTGGTGTAGCGTCTATAGCTACTATGGACCGGTGGTTAGTCACTTACTCTGTGGCTGTTGGGGACCCCTCAGTGGGCAAAGGAGAGCCAATCTTGTCAGTCCCAGGAGAGGGAGCAAGGAAGGTGTCTTTGTTGTGTCAGAATGCTGTGGCCATCCCTAGAGAAGCATTGGTTGCCGTTAGGAAAATAGTAAGCCTTATTTTTCCTTTCAAAATGAAACAGCAAACCACACATCTATCTACTCCTCAAATTTCTTTGGATAGGTGTAGTTTACTGGGACTGACTCAGGGCTTGATTCAGGATATTAATCCTTTTTGTAGAGTAATTTCTTGTAAAAGAAAGAAGGTTGCCTCCTTTCCTGAAATGATTCATGATTCAGGCTCAAAGGAGAGCTCACTTTCTGATTCTCCCTGTGGGGATTTCTCTTTCTCTGATACTATTGCTAGAATGTCCCAGTGTTTTCAGTGGGAGAACACCGAGGTTTCTCAGTCCCTCAGAAAATACTATGAGTTGTTATAGGATTTTCCAGAACTTACACCCATTCCTCTTGTCCTGTCTGCTTTAGAGAATGTGTTTTACTGTCTGCAATTTTCCTGACAGTCAGCCAGCTGTCCCTAAAAAGGCAGACAGGACGTATAAAGTTATTGGTCTTTTAAATTGTTATACTCTATTCCCTAACCTGACCTGGGAGATTTAGCATTAGTTGACTCTTCTGCTGCTAAACACTTAGTTAATTCCAATCCTACTCTTTCTGATAAGCATAGGGAAATTATTGATAGGTAGGAGCAAAACAGTATATACTTCTGTATCTTTGAATTTCAGAATTTTAAATTGTCCGGCTCATACATTAAAGTTTTTTCTGACTTGTTTTGAAAGTATGAGGAATATTTTATCTACAGTTTCTTCTGCTTTAAATAACTTAGTTTCTATTATTGCACAGGTCACTACTCATTGTTTTCAGTGTGTGTATGACTCTGTTGATACCTCTAGGGCTATGGCATTATGGCATTTGATATTCTTCAAAGGAAGTTTACATGGCTGCATTCTCAGAACCTCCTAGATGATTAAAAAATGATTTTTAAATTCTCCCTTGGATAGAGATTTAATGTTTGGCCCCTCTGCTGCAGAGGCAATCAAAAAGTGTGATTGAGAGGGCAAGCTGATCCAGGGAATCTGTAAAAATTTTCCATCCATGCTTTTCCAAATTATCCAAGGGATTTTCTTCCTCCTCATCCAATTTTGGCAAAAAAAAGCATAAACAGACTCAACAGAATTTAGGTAAAAGACATTTAAAAAGAAACAGAAGGGTTGTTCCCAATAGAAGTCTCAAACCTCTCAAGACCAAGGAGACCCAAATAAGTCTGAATGACCATTGAAGGGACCTTGTGACCCCCTCCCGCATTGGCCCCTTTTCTCTTACAGAAAGTCTAAATCCACACTTTTCTTTTTGGCAACAGATTGTTTCAGACAAATGGGTTTTGCAAATCATTCATCAAGGTTACAGATGGCAGTGGGAGGAAATTTCTTATTTTAGGGGGTCATTCCTCATCCTGCAGATGAGATTCTTTTGTTTCCACTTGTTCTTTAATACATGCTGTCCCAAGGATTGATAGAACCAATTCTTCCTTCCCAGATGAGGAGGGTTTCATTCAAGGATGGTCTTTGTCACAAAGAAAGAAAATGCTTGGAGGTCAGCTTTGGATCTTTCTTTCCTAAACCTGTATGTGATCATGCCCAAATTCAAAATGGTGTCACTTCATAACCTGTTAACTTTTCTTCCTCTTTCAAGTTTCCCATTAACACTAGACTGAAAAGGTGCTTATCATCACATTCCTATTTGTCTAGACATTAGGTGTTTCTTAAGGTTTTGTGTGGCTAGATCACATTATCAGCTCTCTGCCTTACCCTTGGGACTATCCATTGCACCAACAGTTACTAGTCTCTAACTCAAGTTACTGCTTGTTGCATGCTACAGGGTATCCACATTTTTCTATATTTAGATGACTTGCTTATCTTTGCAGATTCTTTCTGAATATGTTAGGAATCTCTATCTTAGGTGACAAATCTCTTGAAGAAGCTGGGATTTCAAGATAACATTCAAAATCTTTCTTGACTCCCTCATACAAGAATGTGTTCATGAGATGTCAGCTAGACCCCTCAGTTCAAAGACCATATCTTCCATAGGAAAAAAAAAAAACAACTCTTAACATCTATTGCTAAGGTTTTCTACTCAGATGTCAGTCACTGTGAAATAATACCTCAGGATTTTGGGTCTCATGACATCTATGATTGTCATGATACCCCTGGCAAGATTCCACATCAGAAAGATACAGTGACATCTAAAATCTATTTGGTCCCCTAATCAGCACCCTTTATCTTTTCAGATCCATGTACTGGGGTTAGTCAGGATAGAAACCACTCGGTGTAGACAATAGATATCCTTAAATCCAAGTCGCCCTTATCCCTGCCTGCTCCAAAGCAGTCACTCACCACAGATTTTTTGGACTTTGCATGAGGAGCAGTTTCAGGAGAGATTAAAGTGCATGGGGTGTGGGGCACAAAGGACAGATGAAATCACACAAATATCAAGGAGATGCTTGCCCTGATCAAGGAACTCAATTCTCTGAACCTTCTTTGGTCCCTGGAACCTTTTCAGGTGGTTACAGACAATACCACAGTCATGTAGTACATCGACAAGCAAGGGGTAACCAGGTCATATGCCTTTGCAAACTAGACATGTTAGCTTGGGATACAGCTCACTGCACAGTCTCAGTCTACAGCATCCTACGTTTTGTCAGAGCAAAATTGTGTGGCAGAAAAGCTGAGTATGACCAGGGTAGACCTCACGAATGGAAACCAGATTTGGGGGTCTTCCAAGATTTGATCTATCTGTGGGGCATTCCTCAATAGACCTCTTTGCCTCTGAAGAATCAACTGGCAAAATACTGTTCCAAAACTCCATGCAAAAAGGCCTGGAAGACAGATGCCGTTTCTTTTCTTTGGACAGGAATGCTCCTGTATGGCTTTCTGCACTTCCCACTAATATCCAGAAGGCTTCTCAAGATTCAGATGGAATCCTCCAAGATCACTGTGGTGACTCCCTTCTGGTCCAGGCAACCATGGTTCTCTATTATTTTGGAAATGGCCAAGGGCTATTACCACAAGCTTCGTTGCAGAATGGATCTACTCACACAAGAACAGGGGTGTTTGATACACCCCAACATCAATCTTCTTCAATAGACTGCCTGGATGATAAGGTCTTAACTCCTTTTAGACACCTGTTTACTGAGGATGTGCAGCAGGTACTAATGGAGGCATGAAAGCCTGGTACTAGGATACTATACATTAGCAAATAGAAAACATTTTCTAATTGGTGCCAACACATAACCAACACCCATTCAGTGCTAGTTGTTCTCTATTTTTAAAACCTTTGTGTGAGTTACTTTCCTATGGGCTTTCTTATTCCTCTGTCAAGGTTCATTTATTAGCTGTTTCATCATGTCTGCCCATGGATCCTCCTCTTTCAAGGCTGTCACATGTCAAATTGTTCTTGAAAGCGGTTTTGCTAAAAAAAACCCAAGTAAACCCATGGCCTCTGCTTGGACTCTTAATTTTGTGTTAAATGAACTAACACTTGCTCCATTTGAGCCAACTAAATAGAATGACTTCAGGTTCTTAACATGCAAAACAGTTTTACTGGTTGCTCTGACCTCTGCAAGAAGGGTGTCTGTGTTACAAGCTCTTATGTTGAGTCAACCCTACCTCATTTTCCACAAGGAGAGGGTTTTTTTGAGAAGTTATCCTGCTTTAATGTCTAAAGTCGTATCCTAGTTTATGTTAAGCCAAACTATCCATCTCACTATTTTCTTTAATGAACCTACAAATGAGGGAGAAAGGATACTCCATTCCTTGGATGTCCACAGATAACTTGGGTTCTATCTTGACAGAAGTAAATCTTTTAGATCTTCAGATCAATTGTTCATTTCTTATGAAGGTAAGAAGAAGGCACAACTTGTGTCAAAATAGACTATTTCTGAATGGTTGTCTCAGGCTATTTATTACCTTTTGTTATACTCACCATGTCAAATCTATTCCAGGCAGGGTCAGGGCCCACTCTACAAGGATCTTGGTCTCTTCTATGGCTTTTTTGAAAGGGATGGATTCTAGAAGCATTCTATAAGCTGCTACTTGGTCCTTTGTACATACTTTTACAGAGCACTAAAAGCTTGATTCCTTCACTAAGTCTAGATCATGCTTTGAAAGGACCATTCACCAGGGCCTCCTAGACTCTTCTCCTTCCACCTCCCAATTAGAGCTAGCTGTGGTAATCTACCCATACAGCTAAGGCTTCCGCATCAGTGATCAATATGAAGAACATAGTACAGTTATATAAGCTGAACCTACTATAACAGCTGATGTTCAAATGATCACTGCTGTAGCATCCGTTCTCTCCCTCCACCCCCCTTGTTTTTTATGGCAGGGCATAGACATTTCTTTTTGTTATTCCTAACCTTGTCCTTTCATGGCTCAGTATCCCTGTCTCTGCTGGCAAGAAAGCTCTGAATTACTTCACGACCAAACTTCTCTTTTAGTTAGGTCAGTTCAAGGTGCTTGACAGACCGTGCACATGTAGGCTGCCTGAAGCTTTGGAAGCTGGCCAGCTGTTATATACTTGGCAGGACACAACCCATATAGCTAAGGTTACTGCTGCAGTGATTATTTGACCACCTACTGTTATGGAAAGTTTAACTTACACAACTAGTACTTTTATTTCAATGCACAACTCAGGTGCTTTTAAAGCAATGATAACAAACTCTTCCTTGCATTCTCTCTCAGGTATTGTTGTTGCATTTGATTGGTTTCTTTCTTTCTTTTTTTAGTTATCAACATATTAATTTTTCTGAAAATTAATAGAATCTGTACTGCAAAACATATTGTAAAATATATCTAAAAAGTTTTAAATTTTTATCTTTAGGCATTAACAGTCACCAGACAACCTAAACACTTGCTTGAATGATGGTGAAATAAGCAAATCATTTCAGATGTAATTTTATACCTCTTCCTCCCAAAGCAATGGAACTATATAGTAATAACCCATTCCTGGGTGTGGTTAATGCTGGATTTACCCACGGTTGGTGTGGTTTGGTCACGAAGGTGAAGCCCGAGTGGCCAAACAAAGCCAACCGTTGGTAAATCCAGCATTACTCACACCGAGAAGTGGGTTATTGCTATTATACAATGACATTATTTAAGAAAAAAAAAATTACTTTTCTTAAATAATAGCATTGTATAATGCCTCCTTGCTGCCCTTCCGCAACTGTCTGGTATTCTGCGGCAGTTCTGATGTACTGTGCATGCGTATGCCTATGCAGTACATCAGAGCTGTGGGCAAAAGCAACGGAGAAAACAAGATCTCTGTTGCTTTTTACAAACAGTTTCGCTATGTTAAATGGGTTTAACATAGCGAGACAGCTTTAAAAAAAGCAACAGAGAATCTCCGTTGCTTTTTTTAAAGCTGTCTCACTATGTTAAACCCATTTAACATAGCGAGACAGTTTTGAAAAAAGCAACGGAGAAAGCAAGATCTTCGTTGCTTTTTACAAACTGAATCACTATGTTAAAGGAGTTTAACATAGCGAGACAGCTTTAAAAAAAGCAACAGAGAATCTCTGTTGCTTTTTTTAAAGCTGTCTCGCTATGTTAAATTCGTTTAACACAGTGAGACAGTGTGAAGCAATGGAGATCTTGCGTTCTCCTTTGCTGTAAAAAAAGAGCTATAGTAATGGAAAAAGTCCAGGCGACCGGACCTTTTTCCATTACTATAACTCTGATTTACAATGTGCACGCTGAGCAATCAGCGTGCACGTTTTTGAATATTAATGGGGGGTCGTTGTATAATATGTTTTTTATGAAGGCTGGTTCTCAGTGCAAATGCATTAGTTTTGTGTAGTGTTGTTTTGAAAATAGACATTATATTGAATTATACAATGACTGGCCAGTAACATCATAAAACGAGCATGCTGATTGGCCAGCCCAACCAGCATACCCATTGAGAATATACAACGGAAAAAGGTCTGGTCGCCCAGACTTTTTTCCATTGATATATTCTTTCATTTTTAAGGTTTTTTTTTTTCAAAAGGAAAGAAAAGAGTAGCAACGGAGATCTTCCTTTCTCCATTGCTTACTTCCCCGAGCACTGATGTATTGGCTATGTGTGGGAATGCAAGTTCCAAATGCATGCGGAGTACATCAGATAGGGTGAAGAGGAGATATCCAGAGGCAGAAGGACAGCACGGTGCCGTTATACAAGGACATTATTTAAGAAAAGTAAGTATTTTTTTCTTAAATAATGTCATTGTAAAATAGCAATAACTCACGTCTGGGTGTGGGTAATGCTTGATTTATCCACCATTGTCTTTGTTTGGCCACTCGGGCTTCGCCCTCGTGTCCAAACCACACCAACCGTGGGTAAATCTAGAATCACCCACACCCAGACATAGGTTATTTCTTAAATCTATTAAGACTTTCTGAATCCTATTTTTGATTTTTAAACTTCAAAACAACAGATTCAGTTTCTTAACAAGTGATACTCTAGTGTTTAAAGCCAAGACAGAAACTTCTCCATTCTATGCCAACACCAGTTGCTTGCATTTATTTTCTAATGCAGACACTGTTGTGGAACACGGGGTGTGAGGTAGGCTGCATGTCTGAGGTAATAGACTACAAATGAGATATAAAATAAAGTTTCTAATTGCCTTGAGTTGCTGGCTGGCCAGATAGATGTAAATTATCCCATGGGAACTTAACTGCAAATAATATGAGTGGTTTTATTACAGTAAATTTAAGTATGTTGCATTTCTACATAATTACAAACTACTGCTTAGTCTCCTCTTCCCTCAGCTTTATATGCAAAGTTTGAAACACTTCTGTTTCTCTACATATTATATAAGTCCATACAATTTCCACAAATAACATACTAACAACTTGTCACATATGTTTACATTAACACTACTCATGTCTTCATAATAACTGTAACAGCTGATTTCAGTATATGTATATACATATATGTTTTAAACAATCTTGAATTGCTATCATGTTCTGCAAGACTTTTAATCATTTGTGGTAACATTTTCTATGATTTTCTAAGCATTACAATCTTTATATAATCAGTCCCTCTTAGCAAAACATCTAGGTATCATATTTGCCTTAACTGGCAGTCACTTATATTAACCCCCCCCCCCAAAAAAAAACAAAAAAAACAGTAACTTGCTTTTGCTCGTTTTTCTATTTTAATTTTATGTATAGCAGCTAACAAAATTAGTTGTTTCTAAGTAATCTGTACTTGAGCTATGTGTATTGTACAGGTGCAATTAATTTGCTGGTTTTACTTCTACATTGATAACCAGCATTTATTTGCAGTATATGAATCTATCTTTTTAATTCATACATTGACATGTCACTTAATATATTTTTTCCCTTCCCCATATTCTTTCCTGGACTACCCTTTGTGTAATGTTTCATGATTCAATAGATATGTCTGCTTTTTTGCCACAGTTGTTGAGAATGTAATATAAATTGAATGAGCCATAATGTGAAATAGGATTTACAAACCCAAATCAGCTTTCATGCTCCTTATTATAAATTATTATTTATTTAATGGGGAATAGACTCAAACCCACAAAATAAGGGTAAAACAAAATTATTGAACATTTATTTCTGAGTCCTATGAAAGATCAAACAGACCCTATATAACTGCCTATTCCCAAAAATGCAGCATTCATTAAGACGCCATTCTTCTTACATCACATATTAAATAATGAACTGATGTTGTCGTTTTCATTCGTTCTTCAACCTGTCGGTTTGGATCCAAACCTTGGATCCAGCTATCCCACTTTTATAGCTTAGGATCTGACTCTCAAGCTTCTCCCTTAACCATAATGACCCAAATGTCCTACAAATTATCCCAGATCTCTTTTGCTATGTTTCAAGCAAGTTGGGATTTTCTTCTCTCATAGCTCCACATGGGTCATGAGTGAATTTAAAGCTAAATTCTAATATTTTTTGTCCTCCTTTTAACTCTATCACCCTTCCTTACCCTTCTATGACCTTTTGTATTTTCAGATGTCTCTATTTATCTATATAGACCTTTATATACCATCCTGTATATTTCCCTCTCCTACCATTACTGGTAGTTTTCCATTTTCTTCCCTTTCTTCTTCTTAACAAAAACAAAAAAAAAGTGTGTAGGGGGGTCTTCTCTCTCCTTTAAAATTGTGGTTCTTTATCATGGCTGATAAACCTGATAAGCCTGCAGGGTTAAAAAAATGCACTTTCTTTGGGCACAAGATTCCTCAGTCTGATGCCCACAGGGAGTGCATTTACTGCTTAGGCCCTAATCATTTGGATGTGAATTGTAAAATTTGTGTGGGTTTCAAGGCCAAAGCACTTGTTCATTTTAAAGGGTCTTCTCCCTCAGTCTGCTTCTGTTGCTAGAACATCTAAAGAATTAGAAGCTCAAACCCTTACAAAAAAGCATAAGGAGCCCAGGGACCACAGAAATTGCTTTCCTGAACGGTCTCTGAAAAATTCTACTTCTGAGACACTGGTATACCTCTCAAATTCTTAGTGCAGGAAATCTGGGAAAAGCCTGACAAAATGGGGGGACAAAGGCCCACAAATTGAGATAGATTTTAAATATTGCTCTTAGAAACTTAGACATTTGCTAGAGTAACAGGGTTTGTGTTAAAATACATTTTCTAAAGGATTTGAAGTCTGAAACTCTAATGTATGTCATTATTTAGTAACTTCAGACCTCAGATCATCCCAGTGATTTGTCAGAAAATTACAAGTTTTTTGAGGAATAGACCAAAAATTTGAGACACAATCTGGACATTCTACAAAAATCTGGACAGTTGAGAGGTATGAACACCAACCAAGTCTTTAAAACTGTTGGAACCAAATTCTTTGCATCAAATACAGATGTTATTGTCACTGCCTTAGTGCCAAACTCATAGTTTTTCCCTGGAGGTCGTATCTCCAACCTTGAGGTTTCCCTTTCTTCAGGGGACCCCAAAAAAGTCTTTAGAACTCCCTCTGCATCATCTTCTGTTAGATCTTCCTGATGTCTTTCTGAAGCAGAGATGGACAGGAAGATGAGGAAATTCCTCAGGGCACAGATACAGATGGGAGTTTACCTGCTCTGTCCTGCACCAGATCTGTGCGCCACCATCCTTCCTTTGTGCCTTTGATTACTCCATCTTGATCTGACCTCCTGTTTCAGAGTCCTCAGATCCTGAGGTAACCAAAGTAGAAACATCAGATCTCATGGCTCTTCCATCCTCAGTTCAGACAACTTTTTTGATCTGACTGGCTCTGACTCTGTTGGAGCATGACAGATCTTGGAACTGAAGCATCAGTATCAGATCTGAGTGGATGTCCTTGACTCTGAAGTGCTTGGAGCTGTCACTTTCCCTTGAAGCATTGGCACTTGACAGCCTGGCTCCAGTTCCCCCTTCAGGGTAGGGGATCCATGAGAGTTTGGAGTTTTCTGCTCCAAGAGCTATGGTTCAGGAGAGATTGCTACTCTTCTCTCTGGTTTCTTCTGCTTTAGAAGTGGTAGAAAGGGTGCTGTCCTAGCCAAGAATTGCTTCAGCTCTACCTACTTTGGATCCTACTCATATTCTAACTTCTATACCTGAGCAGGCTTATCCTCCACCTCAGGGACAGCCAGACTCTAAGAGCTTTGGAGTAGCTCCCCCTGACAAGCTCACTTTCTCTTCCAACACCTCCCAGAACATCCTATGTTCCTCAAAAGAGACTTTGCAAGAGAATACACCTGGATTTCCCTCAGGAATCATTGACAGAAGACACAAACTTTGATGAAGGGGAAGGGTCCCCAAACATCCACCTGATGATGCCTCCTTTGGAAATCCTATGCCAAAGAGGCTGGGATACCCAAAACCCCTCCTCAGAGAAGTCGGTGTTTCTGGAGACCTTCAGGTCTGGCCTATCTACATCTTGTGTGACCCCTGCTGAAACCGATGGTGATGAATTGACAAATCTGTCTGGCTGTACTTTGAGGGATTTTTTTATTTATCTTTTTGTTGACTAGGTTTGTCTCATTAGGCTAGTAGACTCTTTTCAGGAAAGACCCAAAGAAGGAATGTTTTTTTTTTTTCGATACTGTAACAGGAAGACCTTACTCCAGGTGATCAGAGGCAATTGTTTAACCTGTAGCAGGGATGGCTTCTGGGGAGAGGTTGGGAGGGTGGCTCAGTGGCTAATGTGTTTGCCTTGCAAACACAAGGTGCAGGGTTTAAGTCTCACAAGGGATAATTGGCTAGGCTTAAAATGGCTTGCAAGGGCAGTTAGCTTAGTTCTAAACTGTGAACCTATAATAGTATTTTTTTTTTCATAACAGATTTTGTCTGCTCAATGTGATGCTTAAAAGATTAGGCAATATCCAGCCACTGACTAATGAGGTTGGACTGCGATACACAGAACCATAGCTAGGTTAGCTAGCACCCTATGAACTTCGTCAAACCTGTACACATGCAACTCAAAGTTAAAGGAATAAGTCTTCTTAAAGTAACAAAAGATAATCTTCATCTCTTCAGTGCTTCTTGCTCTTGCTGCAACTGTAACAAACAACTTGCTACAGTTACTCACATAGTGAGTGCTGCAGTACTTCAACCATGACCACAGATGCAATGTTTGAATTCATTTACAAAATGTCAGTGTTCTCACAGCTTCAGAAATCAATGCTGCAGTCCCACACTCAGCCCCCAAGCAACTTGTGTCCTAGACAGCTGCACAGTTGGATTTGCCCTAGTTACAGTTGTAACAATATGTACTATTGTTCCTTAAAGGTTTATCGATGAATCATTCCTTGGGGGTTTGCGTTAACTAGGTGTTACATCCAAAGACCATTTTTAATGTTTTATTTGCATTAATTAACAACCCATATGAGCAGAGCCAAACAGGAAGATGGAAGAAATCATTTTAAAGCTGTTTTTTTTTTAATTAATGTTGAGGTTTGGGTTGATCTATGAATAACTATGTTATCAGCACAAAGTATTATATCATTTGTGGAGACAGCAGCAGGAAGTGTTAATAATGATCAGTAAGAGAGGGCTTCTTGTTGAGGGCTGATACACATTTAGATGAAGCAGTTGAGCAGGCCTCTTCTCCTATAGCACTGCCAACAATACTCATTCTTTGAAAAAATACTCTGGAAGCTCTGTTAATCATTGAGACATTGTTTCTCTTTAGTGTTCCAGCTATCTGTCTAACACTTACCTCTTGTGCTCAGCTTATGATGGACTGCTTGGATAAGAACAAAGTAAAAATGTGGTCTTCTCCACAACAAATCATTTTCTCCCACCACTAGCTAAAAATAGCATAGGAGAAAACAAAACAGAAGAGCATCTATTCTTTGAGCAAGGCAGCTGTCTAATTTTCCAAAAGAAAAAAAAAGTAGTGAAAACAACTTCAAATAATGTCCTTCCGACTGAATCACAATTTATGCAAGTTAATTTTAACATGTATTCTAAACTTGGACTATCCTGACTTGCCATGACAGTGCTGACCTCTAAATGTTCAAAAGCTTCCAATACCTATGTCAGTAATTCAGCTGGTAATTATTATTATCTGACAGCACAGTGACCTGAGCCAACCATCAGGAATATTAGTTTGCAGTGGGTGGAGTGGATCTCAGAGGTGTTACTGGTGCTCACTTTGGCTGGATATCTAGGTGGCTAGTCCCTTGTGTGCTGACAACATATATGTAGGATGAGTGAGAAATGAGGCATGGATTTGGGAAGGTCCCCACAAAGACTCTAGCTTGGCAATGCCTACAAGGCCATCACACTCTTCAGCTTAGTGATTCTGTGTCCTGGTTTCCACTGAAGCTGCAAAGACCAGTCCATCACCACCTACAGGTCATGTTGCATGCCTCAACATGGAGAAAGTTAAGTAGATATGACTCATCACTTCTTTTCCCTCACAACGCTCATTCATGCAGGTTCTCAAGCTGATAACCAAAGCAGACTAACTTTTCTAACCATCAAGGTTTCAGCTTTATGTGTCAGTAGCATTAATTAACACAGCTGAAAGACACAAGTGATGGTAATAAAAGATAGCAACTGTTAAATTTGGTCATGATGATTACATCTAATCAAGAAAGAGTGAATGAATGGAAAACAGTGAAAATACTTCCAGCAACCACTTTTAAGATGATGGAACTTAAGATCAAGGGCAGATATTGATATATCTTTTTTTAACTGAACAGGAAGAAGGCAATACTGTGATTCATTTAGACATCATGCAGCAAAAAGATAAGGAGAATATTATTTCCACTTCTCATAATATTTTCTCTTTTCTCCAAGACTGAATTATGATTCCTAGAGAATTTTCTTGGGACAGCATGGAAAATGTGGACAACTTGGAAGATATAAAATGCAAAGTGGTCAGAGAAAGGGCACACAATGTCTTGCATGAATAACAGATGGTAGCCAATCTTATTGCTTTTGCACAGAAACTTCTGAAGGAAGTGATGGGCCCATGAAGCATGCTTCATCATAGATCACTGAGCCATCATAGATCACTGAGCTTGCATATCAATGCTTGCAACCTAAGCTTGCAGTTACAGCTTCTCTTTGCCAGTTTTTCTTTTTTGTTTTATTTTCTCCTTAATCTATGAAAACAACACTATAATTAAATTTATTTGCCTCCAGTATGTCCTACTGGGCACCACTAAACTACAGTTAGTACCACACTTTTCATCAGGTGTTCAATCAAAAAGAAACCCTTTTTCCAATCTAATAACAGCTTATCTGAAATTCCATACTTTGAAAAAATATTACTGTTTTCTGCTTGTTTTCTTGTGGCTTGCTACAGATCACCCACTATGTCCCAGGACCCCCATTCCACATTTATGGAAACACTGGGAAACATAAAGGTATTACCAAACACTCTGATATTGGGTGATTTCAATTACCCAAACATTAACTGGGAGAACTACTCAAGTACTAACTCCCTTGCTCAACATTTCCTAGAATTTATAAACTCAAACACCCTGAATCAACTGGCCAACACCCCCACCAGAGGTGACAACATATTGGACCTGGTCATCACCAACATGGGAGACCAGTGTTCCACACCAGAGGTCAGCCCCTTGCTGGTTAGATCTGACCATAAACTAATCACTCTAGATATCCATATTCCGCCCCCACCCCCGGTGAAGGAAACCACCGTGAAAAACTTATCAAAAGCAAACTTCACATTACTTAAGACTGAGGTGGAAAGTTTCAAAGCCCCAATACTAAAGGATAATGCTGCCCAAGCTGCAAAATCCTTTACTAATGCACTCCATGGGCACCTACAAGAATGCATGGATCATGCTATCCCAAGCAAAACCAAGACTCACTCCTCCAAGAAAAGGAAACCAGTATGGTGGACCCCCCCTGCCATAAACAAGCTATACAATAGAAGGAGGAAACTAGTACAGAAAAGAGTAAAATCCCAAGAAGGGAAGACATCCCTGATCAGTATCAGCAAGAAACTTACAATCCCTCATAAAATCATCCAAGCTTCGAAAGAAAAATTGCCAAGGACTCCAAAGATAACCACAAGGCATTCTTTAGCTATGTCAAGAATCTAAGTGGCAATTCTCAGATCTGCTCGGAGTTAGTGCAGAATGGCACAGAATACACTGAACCAACCGATATTACCAACATCCTGGCAGACAGGTTCAGTGCAAACTTCACCCCCTCTTACCCCCAAAAGGGCCCATAACCATACCAGAAGAATGCAGTGCCCCTGAAATCACAGGCACTCAGGTTAAAACAGCCCTCTCCAAAGCCAAAAACACAGCATCAATGGGACTGGACGGTGTCCCAGGCTGCGCCCTACACAAGATCAAAGATGAATTAACCCCTCACCTAAACACACTGCTCAAACTCAGCCTTTCCACAGGCTATGTGGCCATAGAGTGGCGCACATCAACGGTTATTCCACTCCACAAAGGTGGAGCCACAACAGACCACAGGAACTATAACCCTATTAGCCTGACTAGCTTGGTCTGCAAGGCCATGGAGGGTATAATTATGGATCTCATTAACAGTGACATTGGGAACCTCCAAACACTGGACCCTACCCAGTTCGGCTTTGTTAAGGGCAGATCATGCCTCCTAAACCTGGTGAACTTCTTTGAGACAGTTACCAAGGCTATAGAAGAGGGAAAGGTGGTCCACACAGCCTACCTGGACCTCGTAAAGGCCTTTGACACCATTCCCCATTTTGGTATTATAGACAAGCTCACCAGCCTGAACATAAACCCCTATGTCACGAGATGGGTTGCCAACTGGGTCACAGACAGAACCCGCATGGTAAGAGTTATGGGAGCTAGGTCTGACTCTAAACCAATTACAAGTGGCATTCTCCAGGGCTCAGTCCTAGGACTCCTCCTATTCAGCATATACTTCTCGGAGGTACAGGCAAACAAAGGAAGACTATGGCTGATCAAGTTCGCAGACGACTGCAAACTGGGGGCTGTAATTGACTCTCCAGCTGACACAGACATCCTCCAACCTGGTGTCAAAACCATGGCCTCAAGCTAAATGTCAAAAAGTGCATAGTCATCCTCTTTGGAAAAAAACTAAGTACCCACAAGCTACCACATAGGTGGTAATCCCCTAAATAGGGAAGACGCAATAAGTGATCTGGGGACCCAAGTAGATAATCTCTCCTTTGATAATCACATTGCCAAAGTGGTTAGAAAATCATTCTATGTGGCCCACCTAATCACAAAAGGGTTTGCATCCAGATCAAAAGAGGTAATTGTGCCCCTCTACTCATCATTCATCAGACCCATCATAGAGTACAATGCTAAATTTGGGATGTACCTTACAAGAAACTTGCAGCAGCTGGAAAGACCACAGAAGTACCTCACCAAGAGGATCACTGGCCTCAAACAGATGCCCTATGCAGCTCGACTGAAGAAACTCCAGCTGCACTCAGTTGCATACTGCCTACTCAGAGGTGATCTCTGCATGACATACAAGGCCATGTCCAACCCAGAATTGATGGACATGCTCCACCTAAAGAAAACCATATCCCCTCGAGCCACTTGCTCTAGGGATCTAAACCTCACCACAACAGTAAATAGGATGTGCTGGAATGACAGATTCCTGTCCCAGAGACTTCCCATGCTTTGGAACAAGATTCCAATCTACATTAGGCAGAGCTCCTCGCTAACACTCTTCAAGAGAAACCTTGATGAGTGAATGAGAAACAAAAACTTTACCCCAGGGATCACTTCAATGTCTCTGCTGAACAGAGACACAGGGAACTAAATCTAAGGTGACGGCAAAAGCCAACACATTCTGGCTAGGCTTATAAATGCCTTCGGGCAGCCTAGTACCTACCTATGAACTTATGAACTTATGAGCTATACCCCCGGACTGAAAAAAAGTACTTATGTGAAAAAACAAGTGAATGGTAATGTCAAAGACAAGAGATTTAACACTAAAAATTAACATAAACATATGGAATAATGACATATGCTAGAATAACAGAGAATAACAAGGAGAATGACAGTTTATGAACTGAACTGAGATGGCCTACCAGCCACAACTCTAAGCTGAGATACCAGACTTTTAGAGGCTTTTGGGCTTCCCAAAACCACAAGTTGCCCATTTTTTTTTTTTTTTTTTTGCTTAATTATACTATTTACTGAACTTTTTATTGCCTGCAGCATACTTTAATACTGTGTTTAAATACTATGTACTAAACTACACTGCTGTACTGCAATTGTCTGCCTTACTGTGCCTGTTAAATCATGTTTTATTGCTGATTTCACTGTTTGCAAAGCTCTTTTTACTATTTTCATTGTTAAGTATTTGCTGGTGTTTTTCACAGTTGCAAAGCAATCTGCTCTGCTTGTTCTGGTTTACCGACCAAGCAGTGTTAAAATAACTGACTTGTTTGCTGTTTAAAACATTCTTCAAAGTCTTCTTGCTGCTTTTCTGCTCTTTAAAACATTTTAATATCTCACTGACATTCTACTGCTGTGTTAAACATTCTCTAGTGTTTCCTGCTGAAACTAGGGTACCTAGTAGCTGTAGCATAGTACAGATGCAGGTTTGCTGCATCTGGGTCTGTTTGTAGTGGCTGTTTGTATTGAACACATTTTCCAGGCCATCTTTGATTAGAAGGGGCCCTTCTGCACTATAGTAAGAGAAGTGTGCTAATTAGAACCTGTCTGGGGAAGGGTGGTTGGCATACTTCTCAACCTGGAAACATCAAAAATCTGGACAAGGGCCCATGAAAAGTAGGTACAACTGGACAAAAATCTGTATGCTGATTAACATAAAAGTGCATACATAATTATGTAACCCCACCCACTCCAATGGAATTGTGGGATACCAACATTCAAAAGCAAATTGATGAACAGACAAAATATTGAACACAAAATATAACCAGACTGCCATATACAGATATTAATAAAATCTGTACAAGCGATGGTTGACTATCAAACATATCACATAAGCATTGCTAAATAACCACAAGAATTACACAAAGATGCTGCTAAAAAAAATAAAAAAATAAAAAAAAAAAAATATATATATATATATATATATATATATTCCTGAACAGTAGCACTGTACAGATATATTTGTAAATGACAAATGGCAGCAAGGATTGTGCAAGGCTGCATGATGATCATAATAAGGAGATTTATGTAGCAACAAAAGATGACACTGAAGGCAAGTTCTTAAGCTACCATTAACACAACAAAGGCCAAAAGACAGACTTCCAAAAGGACATGTTTGCATATACCAGCATTTTTTAACTGCTTAAGCAGTCTGACAAGTGAATAAAGTGCCACAAGGGAGTGATGCATGCAAATCCACGGGCCGTTTTACTGAAGGTTTGAAAAACAAATGATACGTCATTGGAAATGTGGTTAAAAAATTTGGCATGCAGCACAAGCAAGCAAGGCACACTATACACAGTTTTTGCACTGTGTAAAAAGGATACAAGCACACAACTACACACTGCAACTGTGTCAGTGGTGACATATGCTTGTTACATTAGCAGCTAAGGAATCAATTGCAGACTTTCAGTGTAAAAATGTTAGTATATAACTTCACCTCTAAATTTAGGATATAAGTCACAAAAATGACAACTGATTGAAGGGGGAAAAACTGCACAGACATTTAGTTTTACAAGTCAGAAATATTTGTTTACCCTCATCCTGGGGGGGTTGGGGCAATTGTCAGTCTGAAGTTAGTGTACGTTTTCAAAACTCCTCCCTACACCCTTACTAGGTTACTATATGTTGTAAGTTTTTCTTAAACTGTTTGAGCACAATTATACACACATCTATAAGCAACATAAGGATTTTAAATGACTATGTGGCACTAGCACTAATTACACAGAACCAGATACCTGAATGCCCACTCTTCAGGAGCAAAGGAAATACCCAGTAAAACTTTATGATTTCTTTTCATCAGTAATTAAAGCACTGATTTTGCCACAGTAAGATTTAATTTATGTGCACATGTTATAAAGTTCTGTGGCATACAGTACTGGAGAATAACATGCTTTAGAGAGTAAACGTCCTCCTTCTACCCTCTTGCCCGCAGCAAAACCATTAAGAAGGTGCATACTAACTCCCACATCCTCTATGAAAGTAATAAAAACAAATCTGTCAACAACAGAGCAGTATACCATATTTGAAGGAAACTTACTTCCTTGACCTACACAAATCAAGATACACCCACTTATTTACAAGCATATGAAGAAGCAACTCAAAACAACAAAAAGATAAACAAACTGACTGAAAATAGAATCTATAGCTCAAGACAGATCCAGTCAAAGTAATGAGATTGTGAAATGTTAAGCAAGACATTAAAGTTTTGGCTGGCTTAACATCTTCACAATCTTGCTACTTTGATAGTTCCGTGCTGAGCTGCATGAAGAAACAAGTTGATTCTGCTTAATGATTTTCCCTCTCTACATATCTGAAAGCTAAAAAGCCAGCAATCATCTGCCATTCCTAAATACACATTACAAATACTTCAACTGTGAAATTCTTAAAACAAATATGTGAAAAAGTCACGTCCATTTCTATTCTCATAGCCCAAAACAATGGTAAAGCATTTGTAGAGGAGAGGACATCTGATGTTTGGTCTGGTCTATCGAAATACAGTAGGGGGAATTTAATAAAGCCTACATGGTCTTTTTTACCATGTAGGCATCGTGCCACACTGCTTACAAGAAAGTAAGCAACTCTGCGATCCAGTAAGCACTACAGGGAAGCTTGCATGCATGCAGCAATAGAGGAAGTTCCATGCCATGCAAATCACCTCATAAGCAAGTTTATCTCATGTAAATGAAGTTGGTAGAGTGATCCAGCAAACAGATAAGCATGCCATGCAAATCACCTCATAAGCAAGTGTATCTCATGTAAATGAGGCTGGTAGAGTGATCCAGCAAACAGATAGGCAGCCCTGCAGACCCCATGTCAGTGTCCATAGTGTACACAGATAAATTCTGTGGACAGGAATGTAGACAGACAAAAGGGGCTGTAAAAATATAGATAGATGGACAGAAATGGCATACCACACACAGATAAGAGTGAAAATATCCTCTGTGTGTCTCAGAAGTTATAGAAAATATGTACATTTTTTTTAATAATCTAGGCATGTTTGTGCAGCATGCCACAGTGCACAAATGTACCTTAAAAAAATTGAAATAAAATTAATATTATGAGAGAGAAATGTATTACAGAACCCTGTGTAGAGTATCAACAATGGTGAATTGGTGCTGTTGCTAATGTGGTAGGGCTTGGAAGCATGTAGTTTCCAGGTTGTGAGCACAGATCCCAATGGAAAATGAGGTGGAGATACTGAATAGCATAATGGGGTAATCGTGTCCACATATCCCCTTTGTGTAGGCATACAACCATGTTGATGTCCACACAGGAGTTAGCTGACATCAGGAGAAGGTGTGTCCAATAACTACTAAACTGATTGGAGCTTAGTTGCACCTGTTTGCATGACACACCACCATGCATGAACATGGAAGTCTGGGTGTGTGTGTGTGTCCAAAGCTGATAAGCTTTGTTTACCTATGGGGTGCACATTTGCACGGCCATTTACTGGGGGATGCTGGCTATGCACTGAAACCATGGATTATGACACCCATCAGAAATGCACACACCCACAGAAGAATGCCATAATGAGGCACCTACACAAAATAGGAACATCATAGAGCATGCGTTTGGGCTGCTGAAGTCACAGTTCTGATGCCTAGTTATACCTGGTGGAGCCCTGCAGTACTCTCCAGCCACATGTGCACATATGTTCACATTATGTGCCATGCTAGACAATATGATCCTGCGAAAACAGCTGCAGCAGGATCAGCAAAGGGAAGGGATACAGAGTCCCCAGCGGTGCCTATGTCACTACAGTCACATTCACAGGAGGACTTGGAGGAGGAGCCCCCTGATGATGTCCCTGTAGGTAGATGTAGACATGCCCAGTATGCCCTGTCATTGGTTAAAAGACAATGCATAGCACATTTACTGACAACCTAAGGCCCTAGGGACTGACACCTTACTCCTACCCACATATATATATTAAAATAGATGATGCCAGGTAACCCACACAACCTTACCTGTCCATGTGTTGGCTGTGTACTGCTTGCATCACATAGAGTCACACCTAAGCTACAGGTCTGTCAACTGCTGCATCGCAAAGTAAGGCTCTAACCTACACACTAATTGTAAGGAGGACTATAATATGGTATCTTATATGGATCTGCTGCTGTTATGCAAGGAAATATAGTGGGCTATTTGGACAGATGTAACATCCACATGGGACTACAGATACCCAGTCCAATAGTATGATTTCCATAATATTAACAAGGCCTCATGGTTGAAATATTTTCGACATCAGGCAAGGGAGATGTTAAACAGTGGCCACACATGATATTTGGACTACTGTCTACCCAAGCTGATCATGTGCTGTTGTTCCCCCACCCCACAACATAGCAGTGTACCCATATAACTGCGTTAACAGAAAATCAGCTATAGTATATCAGTGGACCAGGCAATCTTAGGGCTGTAACATAGATATTGCTCACACATTGTATGTCTCTCCTCATGCAGGATAAGCTGCTGCTTGTGTGATGAATGATTCTTCTCTGTCTGGCTGGTGACGTGTGTGGCTCAGTGGACTAGGGAAGCTAGCATGGGTGATGGTGTTGATGGTTGTAATCTGGAATTACTCACATGTTTTGCATGCGAGGTAGTACTATATTGGTGTTTTCACAGACTGCTCTTAGTGCAAGAAATCTGGACAAAGCCAGAAAGAATGTGGGGACAAATGCCCAAACATAGGGACATATTTTAAATATTGTTCCCATAAACCTAGAAAGTTGCTGGAATTAAAGATGTGGCATTATTAAATATTTTCTGAAGGATCTAAACTCTGAAACACAAATGGTTGTCTGTATTTAATATAATATAGTGACCTCAATATTCAATAATTCACCAGAAGTCCACATATGTATGAGGAACAGACCGAACATATGAGGCAAAACTTTGGACATTCTGTGAAAATCAGGACAGTTGTGAGGTATGTAAACTGTCAGTCTGTTGGTGGTGTAACATTACCAACATCAGTGACATAAGTACAGCATGCAGCTGGGGAATGCTGTGCACATTTTGAGTGAAGTGCAGTACTGCAGAAACAGTGGCAGATGTTAATGTCTGTAACAAACAAATACTGGACTGAAGAACAGGTATGTGTGTCCTGGAGTCACTTTATAAGTACTGACAGTCCCACTGGACATGTCCAGACACTTAGTTATGTTGAGTGCAATTCTGTTGCCCCTTCATCAAAATGACCTGTTATATATAAATGTCTATACATACAGACATATAGATATACATAGCCATCTGCCACTATCTCTCTCTCACATGCAAAGGATATCTATCACTATGTAGTGTCAAATAGATATATACCGATATATATATATATTAAAATGATAAATACACTAGCCACATATATCTGCATAACACATATACATAGCATACACACACAACTACATTTATATATAGATCCCTGTTATATGCAGAAATATGTATGTGGATGTCTGTACTGCGAGACATACCCTAATAATGGTGAGTAAATCTGCACTATCACACAGCTATACTGTTGCTCAAATAATCTAAACTAAGGGTGCAACAGTACATAATCCACTTACCTGCAGACCCCTGTGCCTGATAGATGTCATCACATAGACGGACACAAGTGAGCAGGTGGCATAATGTATAATGTTGTCAATGAATGTAAGGACAGGGCACATTGTCCCTGTCCACAGATTCACGTATGTAACTGCAAGCAGCCACATATGGCCACACTGGTAACTGTACACACATAGCTAGGATAAAAACAGTTATCTATCTCACTGCTAGGATACTAGATGCATATAACAGTATAAAGTAATATTACTGTGCCAGCCACAAATGCTGTTCAAGACAAGCCTAGTTTGTGTATTGCACAGGTACTGTGCCTGCAATCACATATACAACACAATCTGCGGCACATGGTATCATAATGTGATCTGTACTGTACAAAACTAGATAGGTAGAGGTTCTAATAACACTTCAGCCCAGTTGGGGCACAACTGTGTGTTTATATTCCACTGCAAAACAACAGGCATGCTGTCATGGGCTATCCACCTGCAATGGTTATGCACTTTTTGGGACAGTAAATTGTTGCTGGCTTTCAAACTGCCCTCCTCTACAAGGCCTGATTATGTCAGCCACCTCAAGGCTATCAGCTGAGAGTGTTGCATCAGACATAAGTCGCGGCACATGTGATAAGTACTGTGGTCTATAGGGTATAAAACCTCCTAGATAGGGGTTTTAATCTCACTCCAGCTCATGTGGTGCATGTGTATGTATATTCCCTTTTGAAACAACAGCTATGCCCTCATGGGCTATCCACCTGCAATGGCTATGCACTTTTTGGGTCTGCAACTTGCTGCTGGCTCCTGAACTGCCCTCTTCTACAAGACCTGATGATTTTAGTCACCTTAATACTGCCAGCTGAAAGTTTAGTATCAGACATAAGCCATGGTGCATGTAATAAGTATTGTGATCTATAGCATATAAAACTAGATAGATGAGGGTTCTAATCTCATTCCAGCCAACTTGGTGCGTCTGTGTATATTCCCCTGCAAAACAACAGACATGTTGTCATGGGCTATACACCTGTGATGGTTATATACTTTTTGGGCCTGTAACTTGCTGCTGGTTTTCAAACTGCCCTCTTCTACAAGGTCTGATAATGTCAGCCACCTTAAGTGTACCAGCTGAAAGTGTCACATCAGACATAAGCTGTAGCACATGTGATAAATACTATGATATATACTGTATAAGACTAGATAGGTATGGGGTTCTAATCACACTCCAGCCCAGTTGGTGTGTGTGTGTGTGTGTGTGTGTGTGTGTGTGTGTGTGTGTGTGTGTGTGTGTGTGTGTGTGTGTGTATCCATACAACATGACTTTAGTAACCTAAACATAGGTAGGGCTTTGCAGTGTTTTACTTGTAGTGGATGATGTGCCTACCCCAAAGGACTGACCACAAAAAGGCCTGCTTATGTCATCAAGCATAATATGTCCTAAACTGATAATACTAGAAGACATGAGGTGTGTTGCATGCAACACGTACTGTGATCTGTAGTATGTAGCATTACATAGGTAAGTGTACACATCTACATGTAGCCAACTTGCAATACATGTGTGCCTTGGAGTGTTCTGTATGCAGTGATTGGAAGTGGTGCTAGCGTCAACATAGCCATGTATGTGTGCAAGCCTGTTGTACATCATGTTATGGAATCATAGGATGTTTGAATTGAATTACAATAATGGCTATACAGCCCTCACGATCATAGACATCATCATACCTGAAGTTACAGGATCAGCACATATTGCCTCAGTCCAAGAGGGACACAGGCAGATGCCCTGTGTTGAGATGGTGGTTACCCAGCCAATCAGACAGATGGCATATGCTGAGGTGCACTGTGGTGCTCTGTATGCCATTAGGCAGGGTTCTGTTCCAAGGGTGTGTTTCAGTCTGCTAGACAACTCTCTCCAACAAGCATGTAGTACTAACATCACATACTAGATTGATGTCCTTACAGTGAGTTATTTATCTATTATGATATATAGCCAATACAGCATCAAACAACATAAGGTTCACAAGTATATGTGATATACTCATGACAAATGTCAGCATACAGTATCTGTTGGTAACCACTACAAGTAACATGGTAAACCAACACTGCCTTACACAAGTACATGTGAACTAACATAGTCACCCTGTGCATCAGACACATAGCTTCATTATCCTGCATCAATGGTGAGGATGACAGGAATGCGGCACAGGTATCATCACTTGCACATTGTGTGGGGGTGTAGGAGGCCTAGGCTGGCCCAAACGGTAGACAGCATGTGTGTGAGTAAGGAGGGGAGCATTTAAGATGGACCATGGAGAGTTGTCACGTGGGTCTGTAGGTGACCTGCATTTGACAGTATTGTGTGACTGTGTGTGTGTGTGTGTGTGTGTGTGTGTGTGTGTGTGTGTGTGTGTGTGTGTGTGTGTGTGTGTATACACATTCAAGCTCAGTGCTAGCCCTACACTTGAGTATGTTGGACAGATTTGGACCATACATGGTAGAGTTGACAGTTCACCATCACTGGGCCCAAACAAGGCAACTGGCTCAGCCACGAGTTGCACTGGTACCTCCATGCCCAAGGTCAGAAGTGGTACTAGTACCTTATGGTGACTGCTGTCTCATGGGACCATGGCTCCCATGGGAGTGCCCAAGACCATGAGCTCATGACCTGCCATGTCATGGTGTGGACAGCACACTCCTCTCTGTAGTGCTGGATGTACTGCCACTATGGGACCATGAGTGTGCACGGCCATGTGGACTCCCAGCACATGGGGTTGCTGACCTACCTCCATGGGTCCAACACTAACTCCAACCACACATTCCAGCACAGAGAATGTGCAGTCCAAGACAGACACTGTCTCAGACCACTGTCTGTCCACTGCATCAGTGGACAGACAGGGGTCTGTCTGTCCACTACATCAGTGAACCAATCCAGGATGTCCCCAATGCAGTGGAGGCAGTCACAGATGTCAGACTGTGCTGCATCCATAACCCTAAGCATACATCTGGTGTTCCTTTCAGAAAATGTCTGTGTCTCCATGACAGCCAAAAACATGTGCCGAGTGACCCATGATGTGACACCTGCAACAGGTGGTGGATGGACAGCAGGCCTCCTACAAGCACTCCTTTCAATCCACCTGTGTGGGACCTTGCCAGCTCTCTGGCTATGGCTAGTATATACATTCACTGGAGCCATAGTTGCCACACTTTCCTGTTCAATGTCCCCATCCTCTGACTGTCCAAGATCTGTGGCCTCTGAGGATGGGGTATGTGTGGGCATACAGACTGTGTGCAGCAACAATGGGGGACAAAGAGGGATGTCTACCTCTTGGACAGATTCATCCCCTGACACCCCCACCTGTATCTCATTGTGGCCACCATCATCACCAGAGTCCATAGAGACACTGACATCAGGTTGCATAATGGACAGATGCCAACCACCACAGTCACCTGCAATATGAAAGAAAAAGGCAGTACATTAATACCTGCACTATTCTGTATAAAAATGCTCCAAGACTCATAACAAAGAAGACCCATAACTGGATTAACGCTCAAACAACTTTCTTCTCCACTGATGTCCACAAAACCCTTCCTCAGAACAAAATACAAATTCAACTCAGGACCTTTATAACAATTACTTGAAGTAAATCAAGTAAAACATGACCAGTAATATTTACCTATTAATTACTCAGTTTGACACTATACTTGAAAAAACAGCACTTTAAAATCCAGTACAACTCTCTTAACAATAATATGAAAATCCACATTTCACTGCCTAATGTATTTACCTTCAACCTGTTGTATTTTAAAAGGCATTTAAGATTCTTTGCATCATTTAAACCAGGTGCTTTATTTGCTCTTAACTTTAACTGCCAAAGTGTATCTCTTTGTTGAACTACACTCCTGTGACTACCCCTTCTAGAAACCTTAGGCACCTGTTCCAGACTGGAATTTAGAAACATCCTACTCTGTTTACACACATAGTTATGTTTACATAGGACATTATTCTGTCCCTTAACTGTACTAGAATATAATTGTTCCTTAAAAAAAAAAGTGCCATTCTTACTAGGAGCAGGACCACAGCCTTGGGCAATACCTGACAGACCTGTGAAAAGTTGAGGGTGGGTTAATGTTAGTACCACTATATGTTGCAGCACAAGGTAATACATTCATATATCTCACATTTACAGTATCCACTGTGTTACTTGTTGTATTGATCACAATCTGCATATGAGTATATAACTGAGGTTAAACTCCCTCCAAAGAACAAAGACCTGCCATCCACATAAGAGTATCTACAGCCTGACACACTATCTGTTATAGTATTACAGTTATGATCACAGTAAGCTTACCTGCACGCTCCCCAGCTTCACAGACTGTGGCAGCCACCTCCATGATGTATGGTGTAATGGATGTCAGGGAGCTGTTGTGTGTGCCTAGATTTGCCAGGAATTCCTCAGTGGCCTGGAGTGGTTGTTCCACTACAGTCCCTTCACCAGTGACAGCATGATTCCTGGTTACATCTGCTGCTCTTCGTCATGCAGCATTTATCACGTCAGTTGCCTGGTGTCGAACCTGCTCACATGTCCTGCCCTGTTGGCCCATGCCGTTCACATCATTGACAAGGTCTGCCTATAATGCAGCCTGTTATTCCCTGCTTTGTCTCCCCCTGGATAGTAGGATGTGATGATATTGCCTTAGTACGTGCAGTATAATTTCATTCTCCACATCTGAGAAGGGTCCTTGCAGTATAATTTCATTTTCTGCATCCAAGAAGGGTGCATGGCATCTATGGTACATAATACCTGAAAAACAACAAATGTGAGACACATTACAGGATCACATATGTGAACATACATTATGTACAGATACAGCAAGGCCAAAATGGCTGGCACTAACCACTGCTTGCTCACACATGTCATACTTCACAGTGTGCAAACAAAGTGTGTGGATACAACTGAGATAGTAGCAATAGTCAGGTATTCCCATGTGTGTCATGACAGCTAGTGCTGTATTATCATACTCCCAACACTCAGGTCTACTGTGGTGTGTCCCCTAAGGACAACCCCTCAATAATATGTCATAAGAACAATGCCACATGAATAGCAGTGTGTTATTACAGCCACTATAAAGGGACAGTCCAATGAGACCAGTGTGCCACAATGACAAAAGACAATGCACCCTTGATTTTTTGTACATCCTGTGTAGGTGTAAGAGAGCAGGAGGTCATTGACATGTCATTATCACAGGTCTAAGACAGGCTTAATGTTGTAATCACTATTCCCTGTAAGTCAATTCACTCATCTGCAACCTGTTGTACATAAAAATATTTACATACATGATGGAGTGCTGTACTCCTCTGGTGGTATGTGGTGATAGTATAGTTGTCACAATGGCATGCTCTGTGTGAAGAAGATTTCATACAGAATGGTTCCCCATAGCCAGCTGCTTGCCTTTTAAACATGCTTCCCAGAAGCAGGTGATTACCTCTAAACCAATCTGTGTTTCTGAAATGTTAATTACAGCCACAATAGCTGATTTGCACTATCATCAGCCAATGACATGCAACCACCGTGGAATATATAAGGCCTTCATGTAGTTTAGGGCCCCTTTCTGATACATTGTGCCAGACATTACTGGGGTGAGGAAACTACATCATCGCAGAGAGTAGGTCTGCAGCAGACACCTTTACATAGAGATGGGTGTGCTACAGGCTGCAGCTACTGCTGCAGGTAATAGACATAGGTAGAAAGTGTGAAGACTTTGGATGACAACAAGCTGTAGGAGTAACTGTGTAAACTGTGTCAACCTTGTTGTAGAGCCAGAACCAGAGTGAGATTACCCTCTACACTCCAATAAAGGCATGTGTTTAAGGTAACTATGTTAGGCAATGGTATCAATAACAGAGTACTAGGCAACATGTTTGGTGTGTCCTTGAGCAAGATGAGGTATATATGTGTATATGTGTCTGTGTGTGTGTGTTTGTGTGTGTGTATTTGTGTGTTTGTGTGCGTGTGCGTGTGTGTGTGTGTGTGTGTGTGTGTGTGTGTGTGTGTGTGTGTGTGTGTGTGTGTGTGTGTGTGTGTGTGTGTGTGTGTGTGTGTGTGTGTGTGTGTGTGTTTGTGTATGTGTGTGAATATATCCACCATTTGGTCATCTGCCAGGCCATGTATTACAGTCTGGTAGTAATTTGCAGTATGTATGAGGGCAGTCCTTGTTACAAGCAGGGACTTTAAATGTGCATGTTCATTGTTCAGCTGTGGTAATCTGCACTGTTACGCTGAAAGGATTGTGTAGTGCACTCTGATTTTGTGGCCCTCATTCACAGTACCTGAGCTGACATTCTCTGTGAATGCATATTACTGCATGATATGACAATTTATGCACACATACATTTGCTATAGGGATACATGAAGTGTGTTCCTACTTGCAGGCCTGTGACTTCCATCAGTTAAAAGCCATGAATTCATTTGACATGCATTGTGCGGATAAAGAGTGCATGACTGTCATTAATTGCTGGCTTCACAATACTGAAAATTCAGTGCTACACACCACTAGGACTGTGTATGGCAAAGATGTACTGTTTATGAGGCATTTAACAAACTCAGCTACCAAGTCACTGCTCTAGCAGGTATATTTGCAAGACATATGTGCACATCTACAGGCTGTAACAATCATGTTCTACATCCGCCAGTATGTGCAAGGCTTTATATGGATGTATTTCTGCACAAGGGTACCAGTTGCAAATGCATTCTGCCATTAATACCTTAGCAGGTGTCTTTCTACATGTTGCTGATAAAAGGGCACATGTACCTGCTATCAGAGGCCTCACTTACTTCCATTATTATGTATTTGGCTTTGTAGTGGTGTACCATTGCACCACAGCCCCAGGAACACTCCCATGATTTCCATTAAGTTTTATACTCCTACCCCACCTACACCGTATTTTGACAAGACTCCTCTGGAAATAGCAACCCTGCTTAATAAGTTCTTCATTGACACTATTGAAAACTTAACTGTAACTAATTTCTCCACCCACACCTCTTTCAATCCAACTACATCTTCATCCACCTCTGATTCACCTCTTTCACCCTCACTCTCATTCTCATTATCACCTGTTCCCACCTCTTATATCAAGTTGCTCTTAACTAAACTAAAACCTGGTTCACCCTCAGCTGATAATCTTCCTCCATTATTCCTTAAACATGCAGCTGCATCTCTAGCTTACCCCATATCTATTCTGATTAATAGATCCATAAAAAAAGGCAAAGTCCCTGAAATTTGAAAGAATTTTTTTGTAGTACCTCTTCATAAAGGTGGAAACTCCACTGAGCCAACCGATTTCAGACCAATTGCCATACTGACTCCTCTCTCCAAAATACTGGAACAGTGTATCCATAAGCAAATACTTAATCATCTGCTACACGAAAATCTACTCACACCAACTCAACATGACTTCTGCCCCGCGCATACCACAGCTACCGCTCTTGTATCCTTTACTAATAACATTGCTCAAATCAGGGATAATAGCAAAATAGCATCAGCCCTCTTTCTGGACCTGTTGAAAGCATTCAACACCGTATCTCATACCATACTTCACCATAAACTCTCCAACCTAGGCTTCGCAGACTCCACCACCTCCTGGTTCTGTGATTACCTCACAAATAGACACCAGGCTGTTAGATGGAACTCTTCCTACTCCCCCTTTCTAGCAGTTAGGACAGGGGTCCCACAAGCATCAATATTGGGCCCTCTCCTCTTCAATGTATTTACCAATGACCTTTTCTCATCCTGCCCCCAATCCAATCTTATTCAGTATACTGGTGACTCAACCATCATCAACTCTGCTGACAACATAGTAAACCTTCAATCCCTTACACAAAACTCACTCCACTCAGTTGAAAACTGGCTACAGTCGAACCAACTCCTGCTAAATGTGAGCAAAACTAAGCTACTACTTTTCCTACCTAAAAATCTTGAACATGCAAAACAGAACTTTTCCATAACATCTCTTAATGGAACTAAAATTTCTGTTGACACCCAAACAATACTCCTTGGAGCAATAATTGATGATGAACTTAAATTCAACCATCACATTCATAGCTCAATAAAAAAACATCAAAATTTAGGTCTGATTTACCATCACAAAAACTTTCTTATCTGTGCATCCAGGCCATCCCTTACCCAATCCCTGTTCTACCATCCCTACTCTATGCTTCACCTATTCTTATCCCTCTACAGAGTAACCTAATATCCAAACTAGAAACCACATATAACAAAGTAGCCAGAGTTGCTGCAAATCAACCTTACAAAACCCATCACTTCCTCTCATTAAAGGCTTTACACTGGCCTGAATTTTCCAACTTACTGCCTCAATCCCAACTCCTTATAGCCCACAATATGCTAAACAATCCTAAATCCTGCCCATCCCTTGCAAATTCTCTGACACTTTATACTCCTCAATGGCCACTAAGAAGTACTAATCAATACTTTCTTGAAGTTCATAAACCAAACAAAACCTTTGGGAAAATACTCTATTGTCACTCATTTGCAAAAAAATGGAACACACTCCCTTTAGCCCTTAGACTACTTAAAGACAAAAATGCCTTTAAGAAACAGCTTAAATCTTTTTTATATCAAATTGGATATGTTCATGCTCTAAACTAATATCCAAGAAACATTCAGAGATAACCTAACTTAACTGTATCTCTTCTAGCTCTCTCTCTTACTACTACCTACACATTTTTTCTGTCATATTCCACACTAGTTAGCTCATGTTACCCTCAATTCCCATAATCCCTTATTACTGTTCTTTAATTTATTTATTAACTTTCAAAGTGCACACAACTTTATCTGTATATTTACTTACTTCATGCCTAGTACCTTGGTTCAGCAATGTATTGACCTTAGTCTTACCATATTTCTGCTTAGTTTCTTGCCATACTACGTGAGCATTTCCATATATGTATTGTATTGTATTTATATCCATTCTATATATTCCTTTATTGCATGTTATGTAATTATTTCAGAAGTATGTATACTTAAAATGTGATCTGTGTTTATCTTTGTTCTTACTATTTGTTTACTTAAACATTTGTTGGGAGCTTTTCTCCTTGGGTCTCTGCTGAAAAAGGGCTTCTAAGAACCCAGACAGACTAACTCAGTTAACAAATGTAAAAATAAATAAATAAATAAAATTCAAGTTTGTGAGGCACAATGCACCACCCAGCTACTCTTAAATGTGCTTAATGACTGTAACTGGCAACTATGTTTTTAAAGCAGCTGTTTTATGTAAGAGTTGTGTGGTGTGGCAGGTTAATGCACTGGTCTGCTGTTGTGATGGTCTTGGGATCAAATCATGAGACAGGTCTTTATTTTATAAATGTGTAATAGAATTTTAAGGACACGTATAATCAATATAGCTTTATTTAGCTGAGCTTAGTGATCTGAGTGATGGGGCATGTCACACAGCATCAGGCTAAAAAAATATAAAGAAAAGAAAAATGGGGAGATAGGAAAGTGGTGAAATGGGGTGCAAGCAGGGGGAAAAACATAATGGAAGCAGGTAGGGATGTGCAGGAAGGGTGTAGGAAACAATCATAACTATCCATTTTTTGTACAGCAACAACTGTGCACTTTGCCAGAATATGTACATGGATTTGAACTCTCACCCACAGAGAGAGGGGTGAGGACAACATAACTGCATTGTCAAGCCAATTGGACCAAATTATATGTGTCTAGTGGACTTGTGAGATAAATGGAGAGTTATATACGGGGAAATATTTTTTCTTTGGGACAGGTGCCCCCTTTTTTTAAGTTATGAGTGGAATGCTGGGGAAGGGAATAGGTACTTGGGGAGGTAAGATGGGTAGGTGAGGATGCATTTGTAGACAGACAGTGATGGTGTGTGAGAAACGAGGGGGTGAACACCTTGGATAGCAAGGGTGTTGTGGAATACAAGTCCCATGTTCCTCCAGATGGCAGCAGTGTGACCCTCATCCTCTTCCATGGGTCTGTTGGCACTAATCCTTCACTGCCCTGAGGGTGGCAGTGCTGGAGGCTTATCACCAGGCAGAGGCTGCCCCAACAGGTCAGCCAGCATGCCCTCTATCCAGCACAGGCAGAGGTCAAACCCAGGGAAGACTATCCTGCACACCAAGACCAGCAGCTCATCCCGGATGACAACACCCCCTCCACCACCACTCCCAGAGGGGGACCTGTTCCTGTTCTTTAGGGTGGTACAACCTGATGCTGCAGGTAGTGCAGAGGAAGCAGAGTGGGCATGACCAATCTGTATCCCAGATGTGCTGGGACCCAGTGTCATGGCCAGTTGAGGCAAGGTAGGAGGATCAGCTGGAACCGGTATACCTTAACATGCTGTGGTGATAGATGTATAGCAATAGGTTATGGTTAGTAATAACCAAACCATTGTTAGTATTAACAGAATGGAACATCATTCTAATTCATATAACTACGTATTACTGTATAGTATATGTAACACAACCGTAAATAACATAACAGTCAGTATGGTAACAGCATGACAGTAAGAAGTAAGGGCAACAAAACAGTTAGTTTAACAAAGTATGTTAATAGTGAATCATAATAACACATAATATTATATCACATTTTGAAAAAATATAGTTAGTTTAACAACATATGTTAATATTAAATCATAATAATAAATAACAATAATAAATAAATGAAGATAAGGGGTGGGGAGAAAGAGAAAAACATTCCATTAGTGGCATTGCAGACTATATCCTTGAAGGCACTGATAATAAATGCTATACAGGTGTGTCTTATCAGTTTTGATACAGTGACTACAATTCTCCTATAGCTGATGTAGTACATGCATACCTCTCAAGCTATTAGCATGGGTCACTTTGAGCCAAGCAATGACAAATGCAGGTACACAACTACTGAGAACAGTTTCACATAATGTGGACTTATATAACTACCCAGATGTTCTGTAAACAGATATGGTAATACATTGCATTACAGAGACAGATGGATTAGGAAGTTTTAATTACTTTATGAGAAATCATGACACTTGAGATGCATGTTGTGTATAGTACATAAACTAGGGGATAGAACCCAATAGATGAGACTGCAAGGGATATCTGCAAATAATGTAATAATTGACTGCAGCAACTAGTAGAGACATGCAAGGAATGCAGCCATACTGCAAATAAACAGATTTATTTATGAATCAACAATGTTGGTGAACACTTTCTTGCTATTGATTTTAAAATTCTGTGAAATCTAAATGCAGTTATCTGCACATAATATGGGCTACCTCACTCATATACCTTTTGTTCCTGGGGAGAGAGAAAATGTAAGCATTACATGAAAAGTTAGGGTTACACAACACTGGATTTGAACCCAGGACTGTGTGTGGAAAAACACACTGTGAAGAAGGCATTTAACAGACTAAGCACCCCTGCACTACCAGGCTATAACTCATACTACACATTTCGGCCATGTAACCTGGACCAAAACACCAAAGGCGGAGGTGTGTCCATATTCATTAAGGATATCCACACCTCCAGGCTAGTTGCTCAGCATAATGCATCCAAGGTTATCCAAGTGCAACTAACTCTGGGCAAAACTGCAATCCAAATTGTAGCTTGCTACAGATCTCCCACTATGCCCCAGGATTCACACTCCTCTTTTTTGATGTACTGGAAAATATTAGGGTTCAACCAAACACCCTAATAATGGGTGACTTCAACTACCCCACCATTAACTGGGAAAACTACTTGTGTACCAACTCCTTAGCTCAACGCTTTCTGGAATTCATAAACTCCAATGCCCTGGATCACCTTATCCACACCTCCACCAGGGGCAACAATATCTTAGACCTAGTCATTACCAACATGAGTGACCAGTGTTCCACACCTGAAGTCAACTCCTCATTGGTCCGATCTGACCATAAGCTTATCAACCTTGATATCTACATCTCGGCCCCACCCTGTATAAAGGAAACCACAGTAAAAAATTTATCCAAAGCCAAATTCATGCTTCTTAAGACAGAAGTGGTGAACTTTATGACACCCATGCAGATGGATAATACAGTTACAACTGCTGAATCCTACACAAATGCACTCTATAAGCACTTACACGAGTGCATGGATTGTGCTATCCCAAACAGAACCAAGACGCTATCCTCCAAAAAAAGGAAGCCAATCTGGTGGTCCCCTGCCATAAACAAACTGTACAACAGAAGGAAGAAACTGTTGCAAAAGAGAGTAAAATCCCATGAGTGAAGTGGCTCCCTGGTCAGCCTCAGTAAGAAGCTGAGATCCCTTATAAGATCCACCAAAGCTAGCTACGAAAACAAAATTAGCACTAAATCCACGGACAACCACAAAGCATTCTATAGCTATGTCAAGAATCTAGATGGCAACACCCAGATCTGCTCTGAGTTACAGCACAAAGGCAAAAAAATTACAGAACCAACTGATATTGCCAACATCCTGGCAGATAGGTTCAGTGCTAACTTTACCCCCCTTTCACCCCCTAAACAACCCATATCTATACAGGAAGAATGCAGAGTCCCTGTAGTCACAACTATGCAGGTAAAATCTGCACTCTCTAAAGCCAAAAACACAGCATCCATGGGACCTGACAACATCCCAGGGTGCGATTTACAAAAACTTCAGAATGAACTGGCTCCCCAATTAAGCACCATGTTCAATAATAGCCTCGCATCAGGCTTTGTACCCACTGAATGGTGCTCAGCAACAGTTATCCCACTCCACAAAGGGGGAGCCACCACTGATCTCGGGAACTATTGACCTATTAGCCTAACAAGCCTGGTCTGCAAGGCCATGGAACGTATCATCATGGAACTCATAAACAAAGACATTGGTAACATCCAAACTCTGGATCTCACCCAGTTCAGGTTTGTGAAAGGCAGATCATGCCTCCTGAACCTGATTGACTTCTTTGAGGCAGTCATCAAAGCCGTTGCTGAGGGTAAGGTGGTTCACACAGCCTATCTTGACCTTGCCAAGGCTTTCGACATGATCCCCCATTCAGGAATTATAGCCAAACTCACTAAACTAGGCATAAATCCCTACATCACAAGATGGGTTGCCAACTGGCTCACTGACAAAACCCACACTGTAAAAGTTGCAGACTCCAAATCTGACCTCAAAGCAGTGACAAGTGGAGTACCACAGGGTTCCGTCCTGGGACCTCTCCTGTTTGGTATCTACTTCTCTGAAGTACAGGCTAACACAGAAGGCCAGTGGCTAATGATGTTTGCAGATGAATGCAAACTAGGAGCCATAGTCAAGTCCACAAATGATCTGGACATCCTACAGAAGGGCCTCACTGAGACAGATGCCTGGTGTCAGAGCTATGGCTTCAAGCTCAATGCCAAAAAGTGCAGTGTCATCCCCTTTGGTAAAAACTCTGTACCCATGGACTACCACATAGGCAGCAATCTACTTAACACCGAATGCGTGATAAGAGACCTTGGGACCCAGACGGACAGTAGTCTCTCCTTTGATAGTCACATCACCACAGTCATCAGGAAGTCCTTCTACATGGCACACCTCATTATAAAAGTGTTCTCATCCAGGAAAAAAGAGGTCATTGTTCCCCTCTACTCGTCACTCATTAGACCCATTATAGAGTACAATGCCTCTTTTGGAAAGTACCTCACAAGACATCTGCAGCAGCTGGAAAGGCCACAGAAGTACCTCACAAAGAGGATTACTGGCCTCAAACAAATGCCCTACACTGACCACCTCAAAAAACTCCAGCTTTACTCCATAGCATATCACCTACTCCGAGGTGTTCTCTGCCTAACATATAAAGCTATGTCAAACTCAGAGCTGTTGGACATGCTACACGTAAAGAAATCCCAATCCCTCCAAGCTACATGCTCTACAGACCTAAACCTTGTCACCACAATAAACAGGACATGCTGGAGGGATAGATTCCTTTCCCAGAGACTTCCTATACTCTGGAAAAAGCTACTCATCTATGTCAAGCAAAGTTCTTCATTAGCACTCTTCAAGAAAAATCTTGATGAGTGGATGGGAAATAGGAAATACACCCCAGGAAATCACTTCTGTTTCTCTGCTTGACAGTGGCACAGGAAAATAACTTTCTTGGGTGGCGTAAGCTATGGAACCTTGCTGGCTAGGCTTACGTAGGCCCTTGGGCCAATAGCCTAGTACCTACCTATGAACCTGTGAACCTATGATACTGGTTAAGAGATAACCTGGTACCATACTATGAGCTGAGCAATACAAGTTACAGGACATTCTTCTTGCATTCTAGAACTATTAAATTGTTAGAATTGACTGCAGTGACTGTAGAACACACATGCATGGAATACAACCATACTGCATGTATTAATACAGCTTTATTTTAGAATCAAAAATGCTGGTGAACACTTTTTATTGGTATTGCTTTGAAATATCTGTGAATTCCACACACAATATTTGCCCATGGAGTGGGCTACCTCACCCATATACCTGTATTACCTGAGTTAGGAGGAACAGAGAGCATTATGTGATCAATGTTGGCCTGGAGACAACCTTGGACAGTACTATGAGTTAATCAATACAGGTTGCAGGCCATTGGTTTTGCATTTTACTGCTATTACACTGTTACACATGACTGCAGTAACCTTACCATAGACGATTGATGCATACAGCTCTACTGTAAGGGCTATGACAACACAATCCTGTTGTACACCATTTTGCTTACTGATATTGGTATTGCTTATTGTTTATTGCACTACAGTTGTTATTGTTCCTTTATTGTACTACAGCTTTAATTGCCCATTTATTGCACTACAGTTGTACATGCCCATTTATTGCACTACAGTTTATCTTGTGCATATGTTATTGCAGTAAATGCTTTACTCTTTCTTGCTTATTGCACTACAGTTAGTATAATACATCTGTACTTACTACACTCATGGTCCAACCTGACCGGGCATCCAGCATGGAACCCAACATTGCGAGCCCCCTCAGCTGCAGCTGATGGGAGAGAAGCACACTATTATGCATACCAGTGTTGCAGACATTCAGCTTGCATATTGGTAAAAACAGAAGAAAAGTTACTTACATATTTGTGGGGCATTCCCTGCTCTAGCTTCTTGGACCCAGGTGTCCAATGTTCCCCTCTTTCTCCTCTTCAGGTCATCATAATGGTGAAAACACTTCTCACCTGTGCAGGGGATACCAGTAACACTTGTGAGTTTCCTGGCCAAATGGTCTCAGACCTCTGCCTTACACTCCAAGCCCTGGAAACCATCCTGCAGCAGCCTAGGCTCATGTATTTCTTACCAGGAGGTCAGCCATGACCTAGACTCCTGAATACACCACTTCTGCACCTGAACTGTGCACTGTGCCTTCACCAGCACTGTCTGCCATATCAACAGTTGATGGAATTTCAAAGACTGATGCAGAATTCCCTACTATTGCACTTAAAATAGGCTGTTTTATGCCCTTACACGTCATTGAGCAACATTCAAAAAAGTGCTGTGTCATTTAGCAGTGTGCAAACCAGCTAAGCATAGCTGAGCAGACTGAAAACTCACACAAATGAGATTTTAGCTAAGCTTAGCACCTTGCAAAATTGGTAGCCATTAGCATGTTTATGCAGTGCTTAGCATGGTTGAGCAAAGCTTAGCAGAGTGTAGCAGTGCCACATTTCACAATTATTTTATTAAATTAAACAAAACTTTGCACATTACATTACAAACATTTTCTGCCTGCCATGGACTTGAACGCAGGACCTACTATACATAAGGCCATAACTCTACCCATTTAGCTACTTTGATATTATGCAAAGAAAAGCTCACCCAGACTCTGCCATAGCTTACTGTGAGGGAAAGGTTAGTTTGCTTTTGATTTCTTGTACTTTGTGTTACTTTATTGCCTTTTTCATTTTTGTATACTGTGATTTGTTTTCTTTACACTGTGTTTTACTTGTATTCTGCTTTTAATTGCATATTAAAACTTGAAAAGAGACCACAGCTGTGTCTCTTGTGAGTCAAACAGAATTCCTACCCTCTGACCCTGTTACTGTTATGTTCTTAAACACCACTGTTTTTCTAGTTCCCTGCCCCATATGCTAATTTGACCATATATCTCCTTCCCTCTCTCCTTTCACTGACTGGCGTGAGTAAGCACAAAATTATCATTTTGTGAAATCACTCCCTTTCAACTATTTAAATTTATTGGCCATCCCACTGTATTGAATAGTACCGAAATACAAAATTCCCACCCCCTTTCAATCTATCTTGCTCTTTTAAAAATAGTGCCTCTCTGCTTAGGCAGCTAAAACTTAAGTTACCCACTTTCATAACTAGCTGCTTAGTGCACAATGCAGTGTTTAGGATAAACCATTTATTTTATCTTACATTTAAACATCTATTGCAAGACCACCGTTACTGGAGATCCCATATTCTGCCTCTCAGTAGTTATCTTGGGTTTATTGATTCTGTTTAACCCTGATGACAGAAGGAGTAGAGGGACATTATTTCCTGGAGACTGCTGATCACCAGAAAGCTTAATAATTGATTTATTAGTAACAGCTTGGAATCTGTGCTTATATTCCGGTCCTTGTAAGAGAAGGAGCAGAGTGCATTGATTCCTAACTGTTTCTGGTTCAAGAGTTAGTGTCTGTGCTTAATGGTCCTGATTGGTCTGGTTGCTTTTCAAGGAATCTACCAGGAAAAGGCTACATACCTATAGGCCTTGCATCTTCTGGGACAAGACTGTGGATCAACAAACAGGTGGTGGCCAGCTTTTCATCTTGGGATTGGTGTTAACAATTTGCTTCTGGTGAAAGAAGAAGCAAAGGAGCACTGTATCCCAACAGAGTGAAGCTGTGGTGATACCAGCATTAGTAGTAGCCAGGCAGTAGCCATTCATGTGACTCCCCTCTTTTCATAATTTTTGACAAGCTAATTATTTGTTTTCAGTAAGTACTGCTTGATTTGTTTCTAACTTCAGAATATCTGCCTAAATACTTCATCCTTAAATTTTCACGGTCTACAGTATGTATTAGTTTCCCCTCAAGTGTTTGGTAGTGCTCTGTACAGAATCAAATACCTTGAGTGACATATTTCCTGTAAAAGCAAAACTGAAATTTCTCCAATACCTAGTTGCACATAGGACAACTAGTTTGCAATGACAAGCACTGTCCTCATAGTTGCAGACCGGATGCTCCTGACAGTGACTGATATTCTGACTCCAACTGTCTAATCAATAAAAAGGGTGTGTTGCCATGGATATGAACTTTCTCACAATCCCCATTGCCATCTTGGTGGATATGGTTATCCTGAGGCAATGTAGAAATTGCTTCATTTTTACTGGCAACCAGTTAATTCTCAAACAAACTGATATGATATGTGAGTGATGTATTAACACAATGTCACTGGAGGCAAAGCTCTTACATAAAAGTACTCCTGTTGTCAATAAGGTTGTCAGTAGTACACATGAGGCACCCACATCATGCACAATTAAAAGCAGACATATCGACCCACATATGCTGAGGCAATTAAATGTAACCTTCCTAAACCACAAAGACCTCCTAGAGAAAGCACATATATAATTACCCTCAGCAGCTCTGAATGTGCTCTTTCAAAACAACACCCACATCAACACATAGAGCTAAATCTCATGGAGCTTCTACCTCTAAGCCCATAAGGCAAGCCACCACACAATCCAACATTTTAGCCATTGGAGACTCCGTCATGAGACACACTGATGACCCTCTCACCAGACTGAGCAAGGAGAAAGTCACAGTCAGTTGCTTATCAGGGACTACAATCCAACACATTATGCACACACTCAGGTCATTGGAACACAGTTACCAATATGACTCAGTCATAGTCTATGTGGGAGTAAATGACCTGAGATTTATCTCCTTAGGCTGTATGAAGAGAGATATCATGGAGCTCTCGGAATATGTGTCTCAGGCTGGTATGAGCCTAGCATTGAGCAGCATTTTACCTCCGACAGTGATGATGCCACAATACAAACAAAAGATGATTGACTTTAATAATTGGCTTAGTTTCTGGTGTCATTCTAAGGAGGTGCAATATTTGTCAGCATGGAAGGAGATGGTCAACAGACCACTATGCTTTGGCAGGGATAATCTGCACCTCTCCCATCTAGGCTTTTGAATATTAGCTAAAAGATTGTTTTCCCTATAGTGCCTTTTTTAGGCAATGCCAAACTGAAAGTGCCTCCAACCAAGCAAATCAAAACCAAGAAAATCTATAGGTATTACTGCTCAATGCTAGGAGTCTAAACAAAAAGGTCCACTCCCTATAAGCTCTCTTTACCCAAGAGAAAGCTGATGTCTGTGCTGTCACTGAGAGATGGTTTAAAGCCGTGGAAAACATGCCAACAGTGCAAGGTTATAATGCCTTCCACACATTTATGCCAGCTACTTCACAGGCAGGGACTAAAGGTGGAGGTGTCTCTATTTATATGAAAAATAAATATACTTCAAGGCTGGTCAAACAGGAGAATGCACTTGAACTGCTCCATATTCAAATCTCCATAGGCAAAATTCAATACCACTTCCTTGCAAGATATAGGTCCCCCTCCATGACCCAGGAAACCCATACCATGTATTTAAACTTATTACAAGCACTAACCATCCAACCCAATACCATATTTATGGGTGACTTTAATTACCCTTGTATTGACTGGGAATCCTATACCACACCAAACATTCATGCACAGAGATTCCTGGATTTTGTAAACTCAAACTCCCTTGACCAGATAGTCAATACACCAACCAGGGTGCAAACATACTGGATCTGGTCTTCACTAATATGGGAGAATGCTGCACACCCCTTACTGTAATACCTTCTCTGGTTAAGGTCAGACCCCGAAATGGTCTCCTTTGAAGTAAAAATAAAACCTGGACCCCAGCTAAACCTGGAATATTCAGGAACTATTCTAAAGCTAATCTCCTGCTATTAAGTGAGAACTTGGCAAAATTTCAAGCCCCCATAAACCCGGAGAATGCAGCTGCCTATGCAGAACTATTCACATAAACCCTGTAGAAGCATGTTAATTGCTGCAAAGAGTCAGCTGTACCCACCAGGAAGAAGTACAGAACTAATTCAAAACACAAGTCACTCTCATGGAATCACAAAATCAATAGGATGAATAACAGGAGGAAGAAAATCATGGCAAAAATTAGGAGGTGTAGCACCCAGCAGGATAAAAACACTCTCATCAAACTAAACAAACAACTCAGAGGACAAATAAAATCTACCAAAGCCAATTTTGAGGTAAGTTTGGCCTTCCAGGCCAAGGACAACCACAAGGCTATGTCCACAGCTTCAAAGGCAATACACAATTGTGTGAAGAGCTCATTGTAAAGAGAGCAACCTATATTGAGCCAAAAGATATAGCAAACCTCCTGGCTGATAAATTCTGCTCCAACTTTACCCCTCTCTCCCTCAACCTTCCCTCATGAAATATCATCAAATATAACTCCCCCCTACTATTACTAAGGAACAGGTCCTTAATATTCTGTCTTAGACCAAGAACACTACATCAATGGGCCCAAAAATATCCCAGGATGCTTTCTAAACAGCTTGAAATATGATCTATCAGGGCCTCTGGAATTACTATTTAGCTGTAGCCTCCAAACAGGCTTCATGCCTCATGAATGGAGAAAAGCAACATTCATCCCTCTGCACAAAAATGCGCCATCTGCAGACCATGGAAACTACAGACTCATAAGTCTCACTAGTCTTATATGTAAAACCATAGAATTAATTATTATGAAGATGATCAACATAAATATAGTAAATCTTCAGGCATTGGATCCAACCCAGTTTGGTTTTGTTGAGAGCAGATCATGTCTACTCAACCTAGTGAATTTCTTTAAGAAGGTCACCAAAGGAATGGATGAGGGCAAAATCATTCACACTGCTTACTTTGCCCATGCCAAGGCATTTGACACAATACCCCACTCGGGTATTGTTGACAAACTCATGAGGTTAGGTACAAACCTGTATGCCACCTGGTGAATAGCCAACTGGCTCACAGAAAGTTAACAGGAAGTTAGAAATGGGGAGTCCACCTCTACAAAGAGGACATTCGTAAGTGGAGTCCCTCTAGGATCAGTCCTTAGACTGCTCCTTTTTGGCATTTACTTCTAAGAAGTCAAGGTCGATGTCAGTGGTCAATGGCTGACTAAATTTGCAGATGATTGCAAATTAGGAGTTGTCATTGAATCTCACACTGACACAAATGTTTTCCAGGAAAGGTTGACACAAACAACTGGTGTCAGAGCCATGGACTAAAGCTAAATGCCAAGAAATGCATAATAGTAAACTATGGGAAGTCATCCATCCCTGGTAACTATCATATTGACAACACACCCCTTACAGTTGGCCCAGTAGTCAGGGACTTAGGGACACACATAGATAGTAATCTAACCTTTGACCATCACGTGTCTGCCATGGTGAGGAAATAATTTTATGTTGTACAACTTATAAACAAAGGTATGGCATCTAAGTCCAAGGAAGTCATTGTTCCATTGTATTTGGTATTCATCAGAGTAAAATGCCCCCTTTGGTATGTACCTAACCAATATCCACCAACTGGAATGTCTACTGAGGTTCTATGCAGACCACCTCAAGGCTCTATCCCTGTATTCTGTCTCCTATGGGTTTTTGAGGGGAGATCTATACCTGTTATATAGGGCATTGTCAGACCCCACTCTGATGGACCCCCTACATATCCACAAAACAAACAGCACCAGAATTATCCATTCTAAAGACTTAAACATTGCCTGTGATATAAATAGTACCTGCTGGAGAGATAGGTATGTATCCCAGAGACTACCCCATCTATGGAAGCAGAGTTCCTCCCTAACCCAATTGGACTGGAAACTGGAAATTCATCCCTGGTTTGGCAGCTATATCTCTAATGGACACAGGTAACCTGTAAATGGTTCATCTCCTAGGCCTATGCTTACACTTATGAAGGGTATCAGAACTTGTCAGAGATTTGGGATGCATGGTTAGGGTTAAAAAGGTCCTTGTGGTCATTAGCCTAGTAAACACTTATGAACCTATGAGAACTAGTATACCTTCACATATAGGCTACTTGTTAACATTGCTGAGCACCAAGTAGTGCTATGCAAACATGTGTAAATAAACCTATAAATAAATAATTAATTACATCCAGTTTCTATTTTTGGATGTCTGGGAGGTGTTGGCTATGTAAGTATAAGTGGTGCTCGGGTCTGCAGCGATCCATGCCGTGCCACGCAAACGGCAATTGCAAAAAACAATTACAGCAGAAAATTAAAATAATTAATTATGATAACTGATTACATCCAGTTTCTATTTTTACATGTGTGGCAGGTGTCAGCTGTCAATATGTATTGGCTTGGCATTGCTGGGCTTCACGATGTGCCACACAAACGTGCAGAAAAATAATAATAAAAAAAAAATAAATAAAACCATATAATTTATATATTACACATTTAACACAATTCACAACATTTCAACAGTGGCAGGTACATTACTGGGAGCTTCACAAAGTACATAACATCTGACCAGGCATACACAACCATGGGTAACCTCTACACGTCTCTCTACACTGGTTCAATATCCCTGTTCCTATGCTCTCCATTGGCAGCATACCATCATTAATACGCATGGGGCACTGCTGAGGAAGAACCATAGCCGTGTACATGGATACATTCCCTGAAGGCTCTACACGGAGCCTACACAGATTTTATGAAATCCTGGGGACAGTAGAACTGAAAGCTCTGTGGTAGGCAATACTTACCTTTATACAACAGAAATCTTTCCAACTTTTAAGCAGTTTCATTTTCAGAATACAACATTAACACCACATATGAAACACAGCAAGATAAAAAGTATCAGAACATTTTTAAATAGTCACTAATGGTATAATATAAATCGACATGTTCTGTTATCACAAATAGTGTATAAGCCACCATCCTACTGCTTTATAGAAAAAAAAATGGGTGCAACTAGCTTATCAGTAGGCAAAACAATGGAAACTAGTGTACACTTTGTGATGATGTGCAGGTAAAAAGCCCAGACCCTGTGCGCACTTCTCTATAGTATTGCCTGAAAAGTACATGAGTCTCAAGAACAATTTTATTCAATGTAATTTATTGACATACTTCACATGGATAAAAATACTGCAACTGGTTTTCTCACTTATACTAATACAGAATATGTGCCTGGCATAACTTTAAGGCATAATGTTCTTCTTTTTTTTTTTTTAATCTTTTTTACTTACCTGGAAACAGAAGTTGAACTCAAGCCAGAGAAAGTAACTTTTCTCATCCTGAGACTAGAAGTGCTGACTGGACTCTGTACTGCAGTCTGCAGAAGTACTTTGGGTATTGGGTTGGGCTTGCTTGGCTTGGGTGCTTGGCAGAAATTCAAAATTTTAAGTTAAACTTAATTAAATTGTAATTGTAAACACAGCAGCGTGGAGTCTGCTTGCTTGCTGCTGCCTGGCATGCTGTGCTTCCCTGCTGTATTCCAAATTACCAGATCCAAACAGGAGCATACAGTGCGCTAAATGTATGTAAACACATTCCCAGTGTCTCCGATGGGATGGCAGACTGCCTGAGTGCTACAAGTAGCTGATGCGTGATGATGTCAGCCACAACTTGTAAAAATAAATAAATAAATAAATCCACAAAAAAAAAAAAAATCAGGAATTAAAGGGACCACCTGTGAACTTGAGGCACTCCATTATTTTACCCTCAAAACTGGTAAATACCAAGGAATTCGGTATGGTTGAGATCTATGGTGGTTGGTCTAGGGCTTAGTGTAAGTATCCTCATTGGTCCTTTTGAACCATTTGAGCAGGTTTCTTCTTGTTTGCATGTCACACAACACAGTGCATTGCCATTCAATTCTGTGTCATAGCTGGACAGATAAATTCGACAATTTTTCCTTTAGATACAGCTGTAGAACATCAGTGTAGTCCTCATCCTTGGTACTTTTCCCATCAAAGAAATACTGCTAGTGAGCTGTGACCTATTAAACCACCAGCAAAAACAAAACAAAAAAAAAACAGCAGAAATGTCCATCCACTGAACACCTCCTTGAACAGTCCTGAAAAGCCCCCCCTTTGTGATACCAGTTCTTCAACCTAGCATTATGGACAGTTGGGCTACTCATGTTTATCCTGACAATCTTGTTGACCTAGGTCTTCTGAGACAGTGTAGCAATTGCCTCATGCATACTGGTAAGCCTTTACTAATAATTCACTGTAGTACAGAGTGCAAGAGATTTGTCTACACCAAAAATCTTTAATCCCTGCTCTCTCGTGCTTGAAACAATAACACTGAAGAGGTTGTCAACCCACCCACCACTACTTATGTACATAGTACCACTAATCATACATATAGTATGCATCAAACACAAAAATCAACATATGCGGAGGTTCTCTCAAAAAACTTACCGAAGCACCACAGACCTCCAAAACACAAGACTGCTACAACTAGCACATTTTCCACAGCACCCATGACACATAGTAGCACCAGTGTCTCACCTACAAAACCTTTAAGGTGTAACACTCAAAAAAACAAATGTTCTTGTCATTGGAGACTCCATAGTGAGGCAAATGGATGTCCTGTTCATCAAGTTGGACAAGAAGAAAGTCACTGTCAGCTGCATATCCAGTACCAGGATTCATCAGATCACACATGCACTCATGCCTCTCAGCAACAAGTACCATTATGAATCTGTGATAGCTCATTTTGGAGTGAACAAACTCAGATGTACCTCACTGAATTATATGAAGAGAGAAATTATTGAGCTCTCTGAGTACGTGTCCCAGGCAGGTATGCCCCTAGCCTTGAGCAGCATGCTACAATCACCTGCAAAAAATGATTGATTTCAATAATTGGCTTAATTTTTGGTTTCATTCAAAGGTAAATTCTAGGAGCTTAAACAAAAAAACTGTACACTCTGGAAGCACTTCTATCACTGGAAGATGTAGATGCCTATGCAGTCACAGAAACCTGGTTCAAGGCCTCAGAGAGTACTCCAGCCTTGCAAGGTGAAATGCCTTCCACACCTTCTGACTGCAAAACAAGCATGTGAGAACCAAAGGAGGTGGTATTTCTATCTATATTAGAGATAAATTCACCTCCTGTGTAGTTAGACTGGACAACTCCATGGGGTTACTCCAAGCTCAGGTTACTGTGGCTAAGACCCCCCCCCCCCAAGGGATCTATATTATGTGATCGAAGAGCTTACTAATGGAACACATAATAATCAACAAATATACAACGAATGCTATAAACCACGAATGGCCATGTCTGCGAATGTTATCCTCTGGAAAAAATTCACGTGGGCGTAAAAAAAAAAAAAAAACTTTAAAAACTGATCAAGTGGGGGCTTCGCCCACCACACCCCCCTAACTAAATATGCTAATTCTGAGATTGCTGTACATTAAAGTATAGGGCAATTCCTGATAACAGCCAATTGAATTTTTTCCTAAGGAAAAAATTCACAGATGTGGCTGTTCGCAGTTTGCAGTATTCGCTGTGTATTTGTCGATTATTATGAGATCGAAGAGTAGATTCTTCAATCACATACTATAGACCCAATTCAAGTCATAGCCAGTTATAGATCCCCCTCCATGGGTCATGATGCACATGAAGCCTACTTGACCAAACTAGAGTCAATCCGAATATTTCCAAACACTCTGGTTATGGGGGGTTTCAATTATCTCACCATCAGCTGGGAAACCTACTCTTGCCCTAACTCACTAGTGCAAAAGTTCTTTGACTTTGTTAACTCAAATGCACTGGAATAAATTTTTCATATCCCGACAAAAGGAAAAAACATACTAGATCTGGTCCTCTCTAACATGACAAACAAATGTACTTCTGGAACTTTTTGACCCTCATTAGTTAAATCTGACCACAAATCAGTCACTTTCAAGCTGGCACTAACACCATAACTCACAAAGTGAGAATTTAGACTAAAAAAAAGTCACCAAGATAAACTACACCCTCCTAGGGGATGGTATAAATGCAGTCCAAGCCCAACCTCCAGTTAGAAGTGGTAACTACACCAGATCTTACACTAAAGCCCTGTATAATCACTTGCATAAGTGTATAGACTCGGCTGTTCCAGAAAGAATCAAATCCTGAGCCCCAAGTAAAAGCAAGCTGCCATGGTGGACATCCAGCATCAACAAACTTTACAACAAACACAAAAGGTTGTTGTTCACGAAAACAGAGGGGAGGCCCAAAAAATGGAAAAGCACCTTCCTTAGCCTCAACAGGCAAATAACATAACATGTCAAATCCTCTAAAGACATCTTTGAGAAAAACATAGCAAGCGCACCCACGGATAACTGTAGGGCCCTTTAGAGCTACATACGTAGCCTAAAAGGTAGGACCCAAGCATGTGCAGAACTAGTGACTAATGCTATCACACACACTGACCCCACAGAGATAGCAGACTAGCTAGCAGATAGGTTTGGCAAAATTTCACTCCCTTATCCCCTCCAAACTTATCACAAACCTTGCCCAAAACTACCCCCACCATACATATCTGAAGAAGAGGTCATTAAAGCTTTGTCCAAGACAAAAAAACACAGCCTCTATGGGACCAGATGGCATCCCAGGCTGTCTTCTAAACAGGCTAAAACATGAACTGGCATCATCATTAAGTACCCTTTTCAATCATAGTCTAACCACAGGCATTGTTCATATGAAATGGAAAACAGCAACTGTTATTTCCCTGCAGAAAGGTGGCCTAGCAACAGACCAGGGGAATTATAGACCCATAAGCCTGACCAGACTCATTTGTAAGACCACTGAACGTATCATTATGGACCTCATAAATAAAGTCATAGGTGACTTCCAAACCCTGGATCCAATCCAATTCTGCATCATCAAGGGCAGATCCTGTGTGTTAAATCTGGTGGATTCTTTAAAAATGTGACCAGGGCTATTGATGAGGGATAATCTGTGCACACAGCGTACCTCATCTTGGCAAAGGCTTTTGACACAATCCCACACTTAGGCATTACCAATAAACTTGGCAAACTGAATGTAAACCCCTCTGTGGTAAGATGGATTGCCAACTGGCTCACAAACTGGACACACATTATCAAAGTGAGTAACTCCACATCAACCACCAGACCTGTCACCAGCTGGGGTGCCACAAGGGTCAGTGTTGGGCCCCCTACTGTTTGGTATATACTTTTCAGAAGTTCAGGACAAAACAAGGGGGTTGTGGCTGACCAAGTTTGTGGATGACTGCAAACTATGTGCTATTATTGAATCCCCAAATGTTGTTAATGTACTCCAGGAGGGTCTTATGCAGGCTAACAACTGGTGTCATAGTCACAGTCTCAAACTGAATGCAAAGAAATGTATCATAATTCCCTTCAGCAAAAATAATGCCACTGGGATCACAAGTTGACAGCGAACTTTACTTTGACCACCATATGTCTAGTGTAGTAAGGAAGGCTTGCTAAGTAGCAAACTTGATTAGTAAAGGCATCACCTCGAGATCAAAGGAGGTTATAACCCCTGTATACTCGGCACTAATCAGACCCATAATTGAATATAATGCCCCATTCAGAATGCACTGTACAGAGCAACTGTAGCAATTGTAGAGAACTCAGAGGTTTCTAACAAAAAAGATCAAGGGACTCCAGCACTTGCCTTAAACAGAACGAATAACGTCCCTGTCAATATACTCTGTATTGTATAGATTTCTTAGGGGATACTTATGCTTGGCTTGCAGATTCCCAAACCTAATGAACTTGGTTCACATCCACAAATTCAGCGGGACTAGAACTACCTGTTCTAAGGAACTAAATATGGCCTGCGACTTAAATAGGACATGCTGGAGGGACAGATTAGTCTCCCAGTGACTGTCATATCTTTGAAATATGCTACCAATTCATGTGAGACAGACCACCTCTATGACATTGTTCAAAAGGAACCTAGACGAGTGTATGGGACACTACAAATTCTTACCAGGAATAGCACCCACAGCCCTCCTAGACATGGGCGGTCATTACTAAATGCAATCCTGGGTATTGACTAGCATATATATGCTATTACATTGGGATGAATTGGCTAGGCTTGAAATGACCTCTGGGTTGATAGCCTAGTAAACTCCTATGATAACTACAATATTAAACGTGTTATACAATTTATGGTCAGAGCCATGTACCAGACTAAGACAGATTGGTAAGAACTATTTAACACATTTGAGACTTTCTGTGTTTTAACAAACAGTTAGCATTCATTTTCCTCTGTTTTGACAAAGTCAAATTGGATATCTCCTTCCTTAGACCTTTTCTTACTGACTATGGAATAGTTTCAATTCCCCTATGCTGTTAACCACAATATTTTTGATGATGTGGTGTACATTAGTCCCCCTGCTAGTTTGTTAATGTGACTTTTTGAATGTTTCTCACATTCCTTCACTGAAAGAGCAAATTGCCTTCATTATGCATAAATCTTTACATAGGAAACTAAAATGGTAACTTTTGGCATTTGTACCTAACTGTGGCCTTATAGAGTCGTTGTTTTAGTACCATTGCACTGCAATTATTTCCTTCTTTCATAATTTGGGAAAAGGGATTGCAGATGCATCTCTAGATGCTTGCTTTCATCTGTTTTATAATCAGAACTTGAGTTGTATCAAAACGTCCTGCAAGTTTAGTGTGACTTGTCTATAGTGTATCTTATTAGGAGACTGCACATCTGCCTTCTGCCTTGGTAGCAATTGTGTCTCTGTAGATAGATAGATGTCCCTCTTTTTAAGGGATTACGTTGTATTACATTCAGTTGGTGGACTTAGTGCTGAATAGGCCCCCACTCATAAGTCTGCTTGGTTGATGGTCTTAAGCTTAGAGGGTACTGGTTATTTATTTATTTTTTCATTCCTTGCAGGGCCTCACCTAAAGATTCCTCTACCTGGACCCAAATGGCCCATCCATTTCACAGAGATGGGAGTCAGGCATGATCTGCTCTTGATGAAACAAAATTAGGTTGGCTCCAGTGTCTGCAGGTTTACTATATCATTATTGATCATTTCCATGATAATTCTTTCCATGGCTTTGCATATAAAACTACTGAGACTTTTGGGTCTGCAGTTTGCAGGGTCTGTAGATAGCCCATTTTTGTGCAGAGGGATGACTGTTGCTGTTCTCCATTCATGAGGCATGAGGCCTGTTTAGAAGCTACAGTTAAATAGCAATTCCAAAGGGACTGATAGGTCATGTTTCAAGCTATTTAGAAGGCATCTTGGAGTATTGCCTGGGCCCATTGATGCAGTTTTCCTGGCCTTAGAAAAAGCATTAAGGACCTCTTCCCTAGTGATAGCAGGGGGAGTTATATGTGATGGTATTTCCTGAGGGAAAGTTGGGGGGGAAGAAGGATAAAGTTGGAGCTGAATTTGTTGGCCAATAGGTTTGCTATAGCTTCTGGCTCAGTATAGGTGGCTCCATTTAAAATGACATCTGCACACAATTGTGTATTGCCTTTGAGGATGTGGATATAGCTTAAGAATGCCATGTGGTTGTCCTTGGCCTGGGAGGTCAAATTTACCTCAAATTTGGCTTTAGTAGACTATATTTGTCCCCTGAGTTGTTGGTTTAGTTTGATGAGAATGCTTTTATCCTGCTCGGTGCTGCACCTCCTAATTTTTGCCATGATTTTCTTTCTTCTGTTATACAGCCTATTGATTTTGTAATTCCACCAGGGTGGCTTGTTTTTGAGATAGTTCTGTACTTCTTCCTGGTGGGTACAGCTGCCTGTATGCAGTTGTTAACATGCTTATATATGGTTTTTATGAACATTTCTGCAGAGGGAGCAGTATTATCAAGGTTTATGAGGACTTGAAAGTTTACCAAGTTATCACTTCATAGCAGGAAGTTATCCTTAGAGTTGTTTCTAAATATTCCAGGGTTAGCTGGGGTCCAGGTTTTATTCTTACTTCAAAGGAGACCATTTTGTGGTCTGACCCTGCCAGGGAAGGCATTAGACTGGGGAGTGTGCAGCACTCTCCTATATTAGTGAGCACCAGATCCAGTATGGTTGTACCACAGGTTTGTGTATTGACTGTCTGGTCCAGGGAGTTTGTGTTTGAAAAATCCATGAGTCTCTGTGCCTGTGCCTTTGGTGTCATATAGGATTCTAGTTTATAGTAGGGTAATTAAAGCTGCCCAAGAGTACGGCATTGGGTGGGTATTGGGTTGGATGGTGATTGTTTCCAATAAGTTTAAATACATGGTATGGGTTTTCTGGGTCATAGAGGGAGACTTATAGCTTGCAAGGAAGCGGTATGGGATTTTTCCTGTGGTGATTTGAACATGGAGTAGCTCAAGATAATTGGCCTGTTTGACCAGCCTTAATGTATATTTAATTTTGATGTAAACAGAGACACCTCCATCTTTAGTCTCTGTCTATGCAATAGCTGGTTTAAATGTATGGAAGGCATTATAACCTTGTACTGTTATTATGCTTTCTGTCAGCATTCTCTAGTGTGAAGAGTGCTTCTAGGGAGTGGAGTTTTTTGCTAAGACTCCTAGCACTGAGAAGTAATACGTTTAGATTTTCTTGGTTTTGATTTGCCATGTTGGAAGTACTTTTAGTTTCTTGAAAAGGCACTATGGGGGAAGATAATGTTTTAGATAATGTTCAAATGCCTAGAGCAGAGAGGTGCAGACCATCCTTGGCAAATCAGCATGGTCTGTTGACCATCTGCTTCCATGCTGATAAATATGACAGCCCCTTAGAATGACAACAGAAATTAAGCCAATAATTAAAGTCACACATTTTCTTTGTATTGTGGCATCATCATTAGAGAAGGTAAAATGCTGCTCAGTGGTAGGCTAATACCAGCCTGAGACACATACTCCAAGAGCTGCATGATGTCTCTCTTCATATAGTCTAGGGAGGCACTTCTCAGGTCATTTACACCCATATGGACTATGACTGAGTCATACTGCTACTTGTAGTCCAATGACCTGAGTGCATGCATAATGTGGCAGATCTTAGCCCCTGATAAGCAACTGGCCGTGAATTTCTCCTTACTCAGCCTGGTGAGGGTGACATCAGTGTGTCTCATGATGGAGTCTCCAATGCCGAGGATTTTGGATTGTGTGTTGACTTGCCTTACAGGATTAGCAGTAGAGGCTCCATGAGATGTGGCTGTATGTGTTGATGTGGGCGTTGTTTTGAATGTGTGCATTTGGGGCTGTTGAAGGTATTTGTTAAGTGTACTTCATCTAGGAGGTCTTTGGGGTTTAGGAAGTTACATTTAGGTGCCTCAGCATATGTGGGTCAATATGTCTGCTTTGAATTGTGTGTGATAGGTGCAATGTGTGTAATACTGACAACCTTATTGACATTAGGAGTACTTTTATGTGAGAGTTTTGCCTCCGATGACATTGTGTAAATACATATCTCACATACCATATCAGTTTGTTTGAGAATTAACTGGTTGTCAGTAAACATGAGACAATTTCTACATTGCCTCAGGATGTCCATATCCACCAAGGTGGCAACGGAGATAGTGAGAAAGTTCATATCCATGGCAATATAGTTAGAGAGAGAATATAAAGCAATGTCAGGAATATTTTCAACTCTGGGCAGAGTACTTGTCACTGAAAGCTAATTTTCTTGTGTGCAACTAGGTACTGGTAAAATTTCACTTGTGCTTTTACAGTAAAATGTCACTGAAGTTGTTTGTGTCTATACAGGGCCCTGCCAAACACTTGAGGTGGAACTAATAAGCAGACCCTAAAAATTTAAGGATGAAGTATTTAGTCAGACATTCTGAAGTTAGAATCAAATTAAGCAGTACTTACTGAAAATAAAGAATTAGCTTGTCAAGGATGATGAAAAGAGTGGAGTTGCATAAATGGCTACTGCCTGACTAGTGCTGGTCTAACCACAGCTTCATTCTGCTGGGATACAATGCTCCTTTGCTTCTTCTCTCACCAGAAGCAAAACATCAGCACTAATCCCAAGATGAGAAGCACAACACAGCCTGTTTGGTCTTGTCCCAGATGATGCAAGGGTCTGTAGGCTTGTCTTAACATTCTCCTGGTAGATGCCTTGAATAGCAACCAGACCAAACAGGACCATCAAGCATAGACACTCACTGTCCAGCCACAAATAATCAATAATCAATGCACTCTGATCCTTCTCTCACCAGGAGCAGAATATACTGGCAATTTCCAAACTGTCACCTATAAAGCAGATATTAGGCTTTCCACTAATCAGCAGTCTCCAGGAAATAATGTCCCTGCATTCCTTCTCTCACCAGGGGAAAACAGAAGCAGTAATCCCATAAAGACTACTGAGAGGTAGAATGTGAGCTCTCCAATAATTGGTGATCTTACAACAGATGTTGCAAATTTTAAAGGTAAGATGGGAAAAATGGGTTATATCCTAAGAACTGCAGGGTCCACTAAGCAGTTAGATACCAATGAGGGGGTAACTTACGCTTTAGCTGTCATAGTAGAGACACACTCATTTTAAAAAAGCAAGATAGATTGAAAGGGGGTGGGCACTTTGTATTCTGGTTCTATAAAATACAATGCAATGACCAATACATTTAAAAAGTTGAAGGGGATTCATTTTACAAAATGATAATTTTGTGCTTACTCACAACAGCTAGTGAAAAGGAAGAGGGAAGGAGATATGTGGTCAAATTCACATTAAGGGTAGGCAACTAGAAAGACAGTTGAGTTTAAAAACACAACAGCAACAGAGAAAAAAGGGTGGGAAAAGTTTCTCTGTGACTCACAACAGACATAGCTGAGGTGTCATTCCCACTTTTAATATGCAGTTAAAAGCAGAATACAAATAAAAACAGTGTAAAAAAAATGAATCGCAATATACAAAATAGAAGAAGGCAATAAAGTAATACAAAATACAAGAAAGAAAATGCAAACTAAGCTTTTCTTCAAAGCAAGTTGTAACAGAGTCTGGGTGAGCTTTTCAAGTAAACCTTTGAAATGTTTTATTTTAACCCTTAAGTAGAAAGTTTAGTTCCTAGCTCCACCCTCAGTTCACAGATAATTAACCTTAACTGACCTCTTCTAACTTCTGTGTGACTCCTTAATTGACCTGTTCTAATTTCTGTGTGACTCACAAAGGACACAGCTGTAGTCACTTTCCTAATTTTAATATGCAATTAATAAAAGCAGAATAGAAGTAAAACACAGTGTAAAGAAAACACATCTCAAAACACAAAATAGAAGAAGGCAATAAAGTAATACAAAGTACAAGAAAGCAAAACCAAACTAACCTTTCCCTCACAGCACATTGTGGCAGATTTTGGGTAAGCTTTCCTAGTAAAACTTTTTACATGTTTTATTGTGGCCCTAAACTAGAAGTTTAAGTTCCCAGCTCCACCCTCAGTTCACAGATAATTAATTTTAATTGACATCTTCTAACTTCTTTGTGACTCCTTAATTGACCTTTCTAATTTCTGTGTGACTGATAAGAGACACAAATGTGGTCGTTTCTTAGAATTAATAAGCAATTAAAAGCATAATACAAGTAAAACACAGTGCAAATAATACATATCACAATATATGAAACAAAAGAAGGCAATAAAGTAAAACAAAATGCAAGAAGGCAAAAGCAAACTAACCTGATGAACTACTTCCTCACTTGATCCTTAACTCATCAATTCAGCCATCCACTATGTAAACATTCACCCCCTGTTGCTGAGTTTAATGGCTGGATCATTTTAAAGAGAGAATCTTGACATATATATATATATATATATATATATATATATATATATATATATATATATAAATATATATATATATATATATATGCATATGTACATTATTTATATCCAATTATCATTGGATAATATGCATAACAAAGACTTATACATAACTTAATGCCTTTAAATAGTCACCATCCGTGTGTTTCAGTTTTTCTTTATAATACTTCTCATTGAATTTTATCAACAACAAATAAAATGAGAATCATCAGAATTTCTTATACTTATAGGTTATACATTTGTAGCTTTCTACCACACAAACAATTTATTAGAGCTGTAGCATTAGCAGAATCATAGACACTTCTTTACAAATCAATGCAACTTTCTCCTAAACAATACAATTTCATAATTTACCAGAGCATTTTTGTTTAAGTTATCTTACACTTTCATTACATCACGTGATATTAATTTTCCAGTACCATCTTCTTTTACTATTGTGTCTACTATTTCTCTTACATAAGAAAAATATATGTGTTTCAGTTTTTCTTTATATTACTTCTCATTGCATTTTATTAACAACAAATAAAATAAGACTCTTCAGACTTTATTGTACTTATGCATTATACATGTGTAGCTTTCTATCACACAATCAGTTCATTAGAGCTGTAGCATTAGCATAATTATAGACACTTCTTTACAAATTAATGCATCTTTCTTCTAAACTATACATTTTCTTAATTTTGCAGAGCATTTTTGGTTTAACTTATGTTAAGCTTTCATTACATCACCTGATAAATGGTGAATACATAAAGACATTAAGTTATGTATAAGTCTTTGTTATGCATATTATCTAATGATAATTGGAATGTACCTCACAAGACATCTGCAACAGCTGGAAAGGCCATAGAAGTACCACACAAAGAAGATTACTGGCCTCAAACAAATGCCCTACACTAACCGCCTCAAAAAACTCCAGCTTTACTCCGTAGCACTTTACTCCATAGCATATCGCCTACTCCGAGGTGATCTCTGCCTAACATATAAAGCTATGTCAAACCCAGAGCTGTTGGACATGCTACACCTAAAGAAATCCCAATCTCTCTGAGCTACATGCTCTAGGGACCTAAATCTTGTCACCACAATAAACAGGACATGCTGGAGGGATAGATTCCTGTCCCAGAGACTTCCCATACTCTGGAACAGGCTACCCATCTATGTCAAGCAAAGTTCTTCATTAGCACTCTTCAAGAAAAATCTTGATGAGTGGATGGGAAATAGAAAATACACCCCAGGGATCACTTCTGTGTCTCTGCTTGACAGTGGCACAGGAAAATAACTTTCTTGGGTGGCGTAAGCCAGGGAACCTTGTTGGCTAGGCTTATGTAGGCCCTTGGGCCGATAGCCTAGTATCTACCTATGAACCTATAAACCTATGAACCAATACATCCTCTTTACTATTGTGTCTACTATTTCTCTTACATAAGGAAATATATGTCAACTCATTTCCTTTATGAGTTCCATAAATATCTAAAGGAGAGACTCAGATATACTGCACTGGAGTAAGCACATAAAAATCGATCTTCATGATTTGTAAGCAGCAATAAGCCATCACACACAGGGTGATATGTAACTGTGAAAATGCCATCTCCACTGTTGCATAATGGATATGTAAATAAAGTCATATCCCTGGACACATGACAGAACATAATAAAAAAACTGGCTGCATGTATCAAGTAGTTTGTAAAGCCTTGCATTACTATTGGGAGGATCAGGACTATTATCTGAATATGTAGCCCTGAAGTGGTCACATAGAAGCAAAGTGAGGCTGCCATTACAGTAATATATGCATTGCAACAAGTAGAGGCAGCACATGCAAGATACTCAGCTGTATAACTACTTTGTTTGGGGGTGCATTTGGACTTGCTTTGTCTCTGACAGCTATGCACATGCATGTATATGCAAACGTATTCACACAATTGAACAAGACAGGAACACAGTCCAATAACATCCAAGGCAAATTATAACATATGAGAGCAGCTCCTCAGTGCTACCCTGTTCAAGCATTACTGATTTTTCACCACCAGACAAAGTTATCCATCCTGGGAAACATATGCAATCAGTTATGATACACAATATAGTGAGTCGCTGATATAGGCTTATGTGCTACATATATTTCATTCATTACATATATACTTTGTTGGTATGCTGTCATGCAGAATAAGACATGAAAACAATTTCTTCTGTCTGAAACATGTGCTATATGTTTCAAATGATGAAAAGTATTATATCTAATAAACCAGCACAATGAGGTGGATTGGATGGTGCAGTTGTGTAGTCGTAGCATTGGCGCTTCACAGCAAGAGGTTCTCTGGTTTGATTCTCTGCTGGATTGCCTTCTGTACAGTCTGCATGTCCTCCTTGCATTTGTGTGTGTTTCCTCTGGGTGCTCCGGTTTCCTCTCACATTTCAAAGACATGCATCTGGAGTGTTTCTTTCTGGGCCTCCACTGAAAATTGGCTTTGTTCCAAGTCGGACTTTCCTGGTAAACAAATGTTAAATAAAATAAATTCACCTCTACTTATGTTAACCTGTTTACATGCTTTTACATACAGAGTTACATGTATCATGATCCATATTATGTATACCATACAGGAATGATCTCTTTGTTGCAAATAACCAGGTGTTATGTTTTGCTTCCTTTCTGAAAAGGTTGCATTTGAGTAATGTGGGCATGAGACTCACTGAGAATGTCTAAACAGAGATTATTTATTTTTTGGGTACACTGCTGTATATTAGAAAAGATAAGGTAAAGACTATACTGTATAGAAAGCTAACAGCAGGAAACATTTTCTTTGCATGCACTAGTGCTCAGCTATCACATTTGAAAAAATCTCTTCTCCATGGGGAATACATCAGAACATGAAAAATGTTCCGGACATGATGACTTTCAACTGATTGTTGGAGAGCTGACAGAAATATTATTCCAGAAGGACTATAGATCATCTGTTCTGAAAAGGGCATATGATATAGTGGTGTAGTGGTCCATGAGAATTTTATAGAAAGGAAAAACAAAAACGTTGGGTTTGGTCTTGGAAAGGTCAACACGATGAAGTTATAATCCAAACTTCATTATAACCAGATACACACAAGGAGCTGAGCAGATTATAAATTTACTTAAAGATCAGTATAACATTTTGATGGAGAATGGTGACTTGAAGATAGCAGTGTCACCTTATTTGAGGATCTTCTATAAGAATTCTAATTTCATAGATAAGTTGATTCATTTGTACACCTTTGGATAAAGAAAGCCTTATCTGGATGATGTGGGCACTTACCTTTGTAATACTTTTTTTCAGACTGCCTGTATCTCCTCAGTTAGAAGGGTATAGTGATCAATAGTGTGAAATTCATAGGCTCTCCAGGGTTCATCCATCAGACTGAATTGGCAGTTTATGCTATTAAATTTCCTTGCAATTATTTCTGTAAAACTGATGCAAAAACAAAGAGGTGAGAATGTGATTTGGGGGGACTTAATGGAAGCCAGGAAATCTGTGCTCTGTGAATACAAAAGCATTGTATTCTATAAAGGAGAACAACTCAGACGCTATTTTTATGTACTATATACAACAGCCATAATGGTATTTGAATTCCATTGAAATTTTGAAAAAAAAAAACAGGCATATTTGATTTTCAGAATTCTACCTGAAAGTGTGAATAATGGCCTTCCACTTATGCATTTGCTGCTTTAAGAAGAAAATTGTTTGAACTTAGGTGAGAATGTTTTCTAATGCTATAGTGGTGAGGTTATTACCTTATGCTGTAATGGTGAACGTATTACCTTATGCTGTATTGGTGAGGTTATTACCTTATGCTGTAATGGTGGGGTTATTACCCAATGCTGTAATGGTGAGGTCATTACCCTATGCTGCAATGGTGAGGTTATTACCTTATGCTGTGATGGTGAGATTATTACCCTGTGCTGTAATGGTGACGTTATTACCTTATGCTGCTATGGTGAGGTTATAGCCTTATGCTGTATTTGTGAGGTTATTACCTTATGCTGTAATGGTGAGGTTATTACCTTATGCTGTAATGGTGAGGTTATTACCTTATGCTGTAATGGTGATGGTTATTACGGTATGCTGTAATGGTGAGGGTATTAGCTTATGCTGTAATAGTGAGGTTGTTACCTTATGCTCTAATGGTGAGGGTATTTCCCTATGCTGTAATGGTGAGGTTATTACCATATGCTGTAATGGTGAGGTTATTACCCTATGCTGTTATGGTGAGGTTACAGCCTTATGCTGTAATGGTGAGGTTATTACCCTATGCTGTTATGGTGAGGTTACAGCCTTATGCTGTAATGGTGAGGTTATTACCTTATGCTGTAATGGTGAAGGTTATTACGTTATGCTGTAATGGTGAGGGTATTACCTTATGCTGTAATAGTGAGGTTGTTACCTTATGCTGTAATGGTGAGGGTATTACCTTATGCTGTAATGTTGAGGTTATTACCCTATGCTGCAATGGTGAGGTTATTACCTTATGCTGTAATGGTGAGGTTATTACACTATGCTGCAATGCTGAGGGTAATGCCCTCAGTTTTAATGGTGAGGTTTTTACCTTATGCTGTAATGGTGAGTTTATTATCTTATGCTGTAATGGTGAGGGTATTACCCTATGCTGTAATGGTGAGGGTATTTCCCTATGCTGTAATGGTGAGGATATTAACTTATGCTGTAATGGTGGGGTTATTACCCTATGCTGTAATGGTGAGGTTATTACCCTATGCTGTAATGGTGAGGTATTACCTTATGCTGTAATGGCGAGGTTATTACCCTATGCTGTAATGGTGAGGGTGTTACCTTATGCTATAATGGTGAGGGTATTACCTTATGCTGTAATGATGAGGTTATTACCTTATGCTATAACGGTGAGGTTATTACCTTATGCTATAATGGTGAGGTTATTACCCTATCCTGTAATGGTGAGGTTAATACCTTATGCTGTAATGGTGAGGTTATTACCTTATACTGTAATGGTGAGGTTGTTACCTTATGCTGTATTGGTGAGGTTACTAACATGCTGTAATGGTGAGCTTATTACCTTATGCTGTATTGGTGAGGTCATTATCTTATGCTGCAATGGTGAGGGTATTACCTTTTGCTGTTATGATGAGGTTATAGCCTTATGCTGTAATGGTGAGGTTATTACCTTATGCTGTTATGGTGAGGTTATTACACTATGCTGCAATGGTGAGGGTATTACCCTCTGTTGTAATAGTGAGTTTTTTACCTTATGCTGTAATGGTGAGGTTATTACCCTATGCTGCAATGGTGAGGGTATTACCTTATGCTGTAATGGTGAGGTTATTACCTTATACTGTAATCGTGAGGTTATTACACTATGTTACAATGGTGAGGGTATTACCCTCTGTTGTAACTGTGAGGTTATTACCTTATGCTGTAATGGTAAGGTTATTAACTTATGCTGCAATGGTGAGGTTATTACCATATGCTGCAATGGTGAGGCTGTTACCTTATGCTGTAATGGTGAGGTTATTATTGTAATGGTGAGGTTATTACCCAATGCTGCAATGGTGAGGTTATTATCTTATGCTGTATTGGTGAGGTTATTATCCTAATAGTGAGGCTATTACCTTATGGTGCAATGGTGAGGTTATTACCTTATGCTGCAATGGTGAGGTTATTACCTTATGCTGTAATGGTGAGGTTATTACCTTATACTGTAATGGTGAGGTTATTACCCTATGCTGCAATGGTGAGGATATTACCTTATGCTGCATTGGTGAGGTTATTATCCTAATGGTGAGGCTATTACCTTATGCTGTAATGGTGAGATTATTACCTTAGGCTGTACTGGTGAGGTTATTACTTTATGCTGAAATTGTGAGGGTATTACCTTATGCTGTAATGGTGAAGTTATTATCTTAAGCTGTAATGGTGTATAAGCACAGATAATATAACGTAGGCCAGGTTTCATAGCCAAGCTGTATACTATGTAGTGTGATATGTTACTAAAATCAAGGATGTTCCCTTTGGTAACAATTCATAGAATCAGCTAGTGCTAAAAGCCAACAAGTAAGGGTAGGTACATGACAATATAATGTCAAACAAATGAAGAAACACGGTCTTATCAATGCATAAGGAAATGCAAATGAGGGTCTGCTCAATACTTTGTGATTCATAGTTATCAGGAAGAATGGCACTTCAGGTATTTCCATCTGATTACAAAGACGAAAAGCCTACCTGAATTTTTGCAGATACAACTGCTGAATATGCTTGGAGAAGCAGCAGCTGTTGCACCACAGCACTTAATTTTGGTCAGTGGTACTAGTCTCCACCTGGGAGGATGATCTAACTACAGTCAGCATGATTGTAAAAGAGAAAGGCAGAGGATGGCTTATCACCAGCTAACAGACCAGCAGCCTGATCACATGATTCTAAAATTATATGAGTATTGACCAACATGTATAGCCCACAAACTGGATATGTTGGAAAGCATGCATATCCTATACCACTGGACACCCGTTGTATGTGTAGCTGCTACTATTCTAGCTACAAGGACCTTTCAGAGACAAACATGGGACATAGGTTAGTACTAGGCTAACTGCCCTTGTGAGCCATTTTAAGCCTAGCCAACTACCCCATGTGAGAATCAAACACTGGACTTTGTGTTTGTTAGGTAAACACCTTAACCACAATGCCATAGCAATGATATATCATGGGTATATCACAGGCTATGACCTGTAGGATTTTAAAAATGTTTTCAATAAATTTCTACTAAAGGTGGATGGGCTATCTGTTCACTAATCATGTTAAGGAGACAGCCATGCATGATTTTTATGAAGTTGCCCACATCCTTAAAATGTTGGGAATTAGAGACTACACAGATGTGTCAATAAGAAAGCTACCTGCTGTCCACAGACAATGGTACATCAATTGAGAGGGCTCCAATTCCATAATCTGATAGACAGTGTTCAACACAGTGGAACTGATAACCAGTGCTTCTACTTGTTACCTTGCCAACGCCCATCATTCATACATATAACACACATATCATTTGTATCATCTGCACCATGTAGCAGAGAAGGGTAGGCATACATCCCATACCTCTACACTCACACACAGTATGCATCCATGTACCACCCACAATATGTCTATACTTTAAGTTCAGATGTTGTCTGATACCCACTGATACCCATAAAGAATACTTACTATATGACCAAAATACAATGCAAAACAAACCATGAGCAGACTATCAGCATTGCAAAATGAGTGCTAAAAGCTTGGTTCTGCTGCTGAAACATGCCTTGGAATTGTGTAATATGCCCTTAAGACTGCATGCAAGCTATTTTCTGCATGCCACATGCTACATATCATAGTTATAAGGAAGCAGGCAGACCAGCCCTCAGTCCCAGGAATGTCAGGACCTGCAAAATCTGGGTCTGTCTCAGCTACTGTAAGTATATCCTCCAGCACTGACATCAGTAATGTTGATAGACAGCAGCTATCAGATGCACCATACTCACCCCCAGGCAGCACTGTGCACAGTTATACTTCTCAACCGGTTAGAGCTAGAAATCTGGACAAAGGCACACATAATGGTGGGGGGGGGGCAATGGCTTAAAAATAGGGTCACTTTTTAAATATTGCTCTTACAAACTTAGAAAGTGGATAGAATAACAGGTTATGCATTAGCATGAATTCTCTGAAGGATACGGTCTGAAACTCAAATGTGTGCCATTATTTCCTGACTTCAGTACTCCATGATTTGCCAGTGATTTCCCAGAAAACCACAATTTTATGAGAAACAGACCAACTATATGAGTCAAAAATCTGGACATTCTGTGAAAATCTGTACAGTTGAGAGGGATGTGTGCAGTATATGCAGTGCAGTGCAGTTGAAACTGCATTATCTAGTCAGATTAATGGACCCTGACAACTGCACAATGTTAGCATAGTGTCACACAGAATGAAATAATGCATGCAGTGTTATCTAAATGCTGTATTGGACAGTGCATAGTCAAGTCATATTGGGAATTAGACATTTTGATTTATGCAACACAGGAGGGACGGAGGGAAATGTGCGTCCTAGCTGTCATTATTTCCATAGGTGCCTAGTGACACTCTGACACATTTTAGAAACATATCAGTGGGTTTTCTTGTCACTGGAAGTGGAGACAAGTCGTATGAAAAAGGGAAATCTGTTATTGATATTTTAAATTGTTGACAGAGTGGGAGAGTCAATATATATCCATGTTGTGAGATCTACAGTGGATGGATATGGCAAGTATGCATGTACCTTAAGCCAGAGATGATACTACTATACTAAACTAAAGTGGAGAGGGTGACACTTGCCTTTCTTCTGCATGGAGGTAAACAAGATGTATTTTACTTTACTTGCATTTGTTAACCTTGGTTGTGCATCGATCTCTATGTACTTTTTTCAGACTTAGCCTGAGAGTGCTATCTGATGAAGAGACTTGCTCTGAGTCAGACAGTTAGGCAATGGAGGCTGGAGGAGTCAAACCCTGAACACTGGATCACTAGAAGCAGCTCATTAATAGCTCTTTAATCCTCTGCACCAACTGTGAGATTGAAAATGGCAATATGTTTGTCTCTTTACCTCACAAAGCCTGTCACAGCATTATTCCTGGATTCTATTGCCTCCTGAAAGCATTGACACTGTTGTGTGACATCCTGTGAAATGCACACAGCACACCAAAGATCTCGATTTTGGCATAGGTAGCTGCAGACTGTCTCCAGATCATAGTTCTGCTGTTGACTGATACCAAATGCTGGTCTGCTGTTGAGGTCCAGTTGGGTTTTTGGGGCAATAAATTAACCTCTTGTAGCCGGTGTCATTGGGTATTATTATGATAGATGCAGTATACACATCTGGTGCTGCAGCCCTAGGGGAAGCAGTGGTGGTGATCTGAATCACAAGGTAGATCCCTTAACAAGGATGGTGTGTATTTATGGTGGGCAGACCTTGGCTTAGATGAGGATGAGATCATGTTATCATCCTTGCCAATTAGTGTAGGGCCACCAAGGAGGTGGGAAAATAGTACCAGTGTATCCTGAGACTGTGATTCAGTCTTTATGTTAGCATTACTGGCAGATCCTGTATAGCAGCCAACCTCATCCTGAGTTACTGCCATAGCCTTTACAGGTGTCAGTATAGTAGTGGTCTGGACATGGAATAAACAACATGAGCTTTAAAACAGTGAATCTTTACAGTTGAGAGGTATGACATTAGAGTATCCCAGTGGCAACCCAGATCAATGGTATGGATACATTTCTTCATGTTCAGATGAGTGGTAGGGAAAAGTCAGAATTCATCATGGCTTCATGAGTGAAGAGGGAGCTCCATAGACAGTATGGCCAGGGAACTACTAGAGCTCCATAGGAAGCAGTTAATATTGATCAGAGCTGGCAAGGTTTGTCTTAATGGACATCCACTATAGGTCCCAGCATGTCCTACATTCCACAACATGGATGTGAAAATCAGACAAGATGGAAGAGCAATAACCAGTTTTCTTGTTGTGAGTTGTTTTCGCAAACATGAAATTATATGTATCTCTCTCCCTCTCTTCCTCTCTCTATATATATATGTAGAAATGTACATATATACTCAGACACAAAAACACAGATACACACATTCACATGCACACAGACACACTTGCCATCTATATATTCTGGTGAATGTTGCATTCAGTCCTTGTACACAATACTGCTGTTATCACAGTAACACTGTGATTTTCTGTACTCTATTCACAGTCTAGAAAACTCATGTATATGACATTAGTGACCTAAATCTTATCACATTCCTGTCTCCATACTCAGTACAGTGTACCACATGTGAGCTCTTTTCTGTGGAAATGCTACTTGTGTGCTCGCAGATAAGGTTTCAAACTGCAGTATTAATGCTATTGTTATTGTTCCTGCATTACACATTTTAATGCCTAAGAGGGGATCTTGGCAAGAAAAGCTGCAAATCCAGATTAGTTTTCACTGAATATTTGCCTATGAAACTATAGTCTGACAACGTATATGAATCTCTGTTTCTCTTTAAAGCATATCACTGACATAAGGTTTTAGTATTTGTTTTTTATTTACATATTTAATGACATCTGAGTACCTGGAAAGTCGACTGGGTAGAAGCCTATTTTCAGCAGATGCTAAGAAGAAAAGCACCAAATTATTACAAAACATTTGAAAGAACAATAATGTTACAATTTTCAAAGATAAGACAAAAACACCTGCAGTTTAAATAATTATAACAAATTAGACATAATATAAAAACAATGGTTAAAATTTGACTAGGTTTATGACAATCATTAAATATTTACAGAAATTTTAGACACTTTGTAGAGAAATTAAAGGTACATTAGTCTAATACAAATAGGAATTCCTATAAGAAGTGAGGGAAAAACAGGCTTATGGAATATTTAGACAGAAAAGCAGGGAAGAAAATTAGATAGCAGTGAGGAACCAAGTGAAGAAGGGAGAGTGAGGATGTATAAGGAATGAAAAGGTACTTGTTTACATTTAGTGATATAGTTTATCCTGGTTTTGAGCAAGAACAGAGCCAGATTTTAGCTAGGATGTCTTTCAGATTGGTTTTGAAAGATGGGAGGGAGGGTATAAACCTGATGTGTACAGGTAAGGAGTTTCAGGTCTTAGCAACCTTGTATGAGTACAGACAATGCCCAGCAGATTTGCTAGGTTTTTAAGCAGGCAGGAGTTTTTGGTCACTGGATCTCAATGACCAACTGGAAACATAGTTGTGTAGAATGCTTTTTAGTGCTGAACAGACAGGTGGATGTTGGATATTTTTATAAGTGGTAAGAAGCTGTGTATATATTCGCTAATTTTCTAACCAATTTAGGCTTTTTTGTGCTATACAGTGGTGGGTTCTGAAAGGGGTATGTGCTGCAAATGTAGTAGCTTTGTTATAGCATTGTTCAAGTTTTAACTTTTGTAAAACCTGGAGGTTAGTAAGCATGGGAGCAGCATAAAGAAGAGTGGAGAGGAGATAACTAGTGGCAAGTGCAGTTATAGTTGTGTCAATGAGAACGTTTTTGGCTTTGTAAAGCATCCCTAGTTTTTGATGAGTTTTTCTTATGCAATTTTGTATATGCAGGTTGAATGTAACATTATCATCCACTATCACCCCTAATAGTTTGCTATGAGAAGTGACTTCAATGATTGTATTATCAAGAGAGAGGACTTTAACTTTTGTTTTTTTTCATGAGAGAGGGATTTGGTGAAACAAAGTAGTAGTTTGGTCTTTGTTGGGTTGCGCATGAGTTGCGAGTTACAGTTACAAAGCCATGTTTTAGTGGCTGTTAAATTTCCTGAGCAATTTTCTGGAGGTGTACCATGTTGTCAGATATGCAAATGAGAGTGGAATCATCTGTATATTGTATTAGGGTGGCCTGTTGTGTGGAAGTATAGAGGGTGTCGGTGAAAATGTTAAATAGGAGTGGGCCATGGATTGAGCCTTGTGGTACCCTGGTGGTAGCATGGAGATAAGGAGACAGCACAAAAATGCCATTTTATTGACAGTCACCTAATGGAGAGTTACCTTGTGAATCACAGAAGGGTGGGCTGAGAGAGACCTAGTGAGAACATTTGAAGTAGAAGTTTGCTGTGATAAAATGTGTAGAAGGCTTTAGACAAGTCTAGAAATAAGGAAAAACTAGTTTGCCATTATCTTTAGCTTTATTGACAGTATCTATATAGGTTAGAAGGGCAGTGCTAGTACTATTGGAAGGATGGAAGCCATATTGTATAGGGGATACGTGTTCTTCCTGCAGGGGATAGTCTAGCAATTGTTTCTGGATACATTTTTTCAAGTATTTTGGTGAGGGGAGATAAGATTGCTATAGGTCTAAAGTTATTAATGTCTGCTGAATTTCTTCCTTTGTGCAGAGGGATAATTTATGACTTTTTCCAGAGAGAGGGAACATGGGATTCTTGAATTGACCTGTTTATAAGTATTGATACAGGATAGGCAATGTTACTGAATGTTATTTTTAAGTACTCACTTGGAAGATCATCAACTGAAGAACAGTATGGTTTAAGTTTGTTTAAGAGTAGATTTAGATAGGATGTGGGCACAGGTTTGAAGGTGAAAGTGGCTGTTGGTAAGATTTGGGATTAGATGCTGAGGAATCCATAGTAAGAGATGCTATACTATCTGTAAAATAAGAGTTGAACTGTTTTGCAGCTTCAAGTGGTGAGTTATCAGGAGAGGGTTTGGGGTTGAATTTTTGGTTGGGAAGTAAGATTTCTTTAATGGATATCCAACATGTTTTAGGGTTGTGATTAGTATTATTCTGAAAGTTATTATAATATAGTTTTTTTATCTTCATTTATTTGTTTTTTAGTATGATTGCAATGAATTCTGAAGGTTTTAAAATATTGAGGTGTTTTATATGTTGTCATTCTTTCCATGCTTTTTCTCTATCCTGCATTAACATTCTACTCTTTTTGGATAGCCAAATTGCATTATTTGTTTTCATTCTCTTCCTTCTAGGAGGTGCATGGCTATTTAAGATGTTTGTAAAAGTTGTACTGAATTCAATTACTCTAAGGGGAGGATTTTTAGGAAGTTCCAGTTAATAGATGATAGTGTAGTAATGAACATTTCTGTGTTAAACTTGGAAAGGTTACATGTTGTTTTATAAATATTCTCTTTAACTGGATGTGTGAGATGTCTGTTCATACAGACTGGGAGATGATCACTGAGAGAGTCTGACATTATACCTGTGGTGGAAAATTTGATAGGGTCTGATACAAGGATCCAGTCGAATAGAGAATTAGATGTTTTGCTATAATGTGTGAGACTATTAATTAGTTGTGTGAAACCATATAACTTCAGGAGTTAGAGTTTATATCCAAGCAATTGTTATTCACATCACCTAGCAAATTTGTTTCCTGTGGAAATGTTATGGACATCCAGTGTAAGATATCTTTTTGTATAGCTGTATTGTCACTAAGAGGGTTATAAAGGGTAGTAATACATATTTGTTTACAATTGTGTATTTTGAAGCAGCAATAAGAAGCTCTGCTGAAGTGAATTTTAGTGTTGGTTTGCTTTAAGGGGAAATGTGGTGAGTAGTGGGAAATATTAAAGAAATATCACCACCTTTCCTCTTTATATGGTCATTACGGATGATATTATAGCCAGGAGGAATAACTTCAGAATCGTTTATGATGGGTTTAAGCCAAGTTGGAGTTACATCGAGAACACCAGGCTTATGTTAGGTAATCCAGTCATATAGTTCTGCAGGTTTATTTCTTATACTTCTAACATTTATGGCAGCAAAAATTGTTAGGTTTGATTACATACTGTTCTTGCTCATTCATACATGCAGGCTTGGCATGTGCAAGCATCCTGCTATCCTGCAGTGATAAAGTCCACTTCATATACTTCAAAGTCATGTTTAAGCATGAATCATAGTCTTAGATTTTATTTGGCTTTATAATCATGGTTATGGCTACTAATGTTAGGGCTCCATGGCGACTGCCTACCTAGTGTGCAAAGGAAACCGAGCAAAAGTTGTATATCTTGCACATCTAGCTCACTGAGTGACTATTGGTATCCTCCATGGGTCCATTTCAAAAGGTGAATGCCTGGTACAATCTTGCAGAGCAGCTGATCATGCAATTGACATCAACCAAACTGGTGAGCATGTAGGAACTGGTAGAATAGGCTGTGGTACTAATGTCCTGAACATCTTAAGATGAGATGAGGCACGATGATTCCCAATGGTATAGTAAGTCTTTGCTCTTCATAGGTTCATAGGTGTGTACTAGGCTAATGGTTTTGGAGCCCTTACAAGCCTAGCTCATAGAATTGCCTGAGTTTGTGTCACCCGACGTTAGTTCCTAGTGCCTCCATCGAGTATTGCCACTGGAGTGACCCCCAGAGTGAACTTTCTATTTCCCATCCACTCTTCAAGATTTCTCTTGAAGAAGGCCAGTGAAGTGCTCTGCCTGACATGCATGGGAAGTCTATTCCATAGCATGGGTAGTCTCTGGGTTATGAACCTGTCTCACCAATTGTGGTAATTGAGGTTTAGGTCTCTGGAGTGTGTGGTGTGGAGGGAGTGGGATTTCTTTAGATGTAGCATTTCTAACAGAGCTGAGTCAGACATGGCTTTGCAAGTCAGCAGAGATTGCCTCTTAGTAGGTGATATGAGACAGAGAAAAGCTGGAGTTTTTTTTTCCTAAATTGTATTCTGTCCTTCAGAGCAGTGTCTACAGTAAAACATTTTCACCACGAGTGATAACATGACATTCTGGGTTGGCAGATGTGAGCTGCTGTATTTGTGATTTCTGTACTGTTGTTGTTCATTAGTTTTGTGGTACTGTGGTTTTCTGTGAATAAAACTACCTAATTTGAGATGTATGTGCTATCAGGGCTACATTTAATGGCTATGGGGATCATTGAAGGCATCTGTATGACTGCATGCACATGTGGTAGTCTATCTGCTTTCACATGCTAAAGCCAACATTTCAGACTTCTGCATCTTTGCACAGACATGAGTAGCTGTACATTTACAATGTAATTTGCTTGTCACCCAAACCTGTGTGTGAAAGTTAATAAGTTATTTTTGTCTTTCTGCAGAAACAGAGCAAGAGTAGAATGAATTGGCTGCTAAAAGAGATATTAAAGGTTTTTGGTATTCCAGCATGCATAGGACTCATACCTCCTCACCTGTAAGTATATAGTACTCATCATTTATAATTGTATATTCTGACACCATTATTGTATAATCCTGTTTATCTGTTGTCCTACCAGACCCGGGATTTACCTGGAAAAGGTCAACGTCCTGAGTGTTAACCTGGTTAACATATATGCAAATAAATAATTTGTTCCATATGTGGAGTACCACCTGTAATAGCACCCCTCTCTGTCTGCTTCTGTTAGATGTTTTTGGTGGTGTCAAGGAATCCCAGGAGCATAAGTGCCCACAGTTTTCACAGCTGAGATTTCAGCTGAGGAAGCTCATGAAAGTGTTTCACTGTTTGGGTTCCTGTCCTTCCCAGGCAAGTAACTCACCTCATTTAAAAATCACCAAAAATAAAGCCAAAGTAAAAACAACTACAAGGCCAATGCGCTTGTGGATTATGAGAGGGCCCTTGTAGATTTTCAAGATTTGATCACTAAAGGTTGTAGGTTAGGATATTTATCCAAAAAGTATGTTGAGAGAAAGTTCATTACTAAGGGATGTTCTTTGGCAAGATTTTATCGTTTGCCAAGAAACATAAGAGTTTACTTTATCCACTTAGTCACCCTATAGTATCAGCCACTAATTATTTTTTGCATAATTCAGGGCTATTATTATATAAATATTTGTTAACTTCAGTGGTTAAATTGAGTTCATATATACTTGATACTTTTGACTTTTTGGAGAAAATACAGTCAATTGAATGGAAGACAGATAATTGTTGGTTGACTGTGGATGTTAAATGTCTCTATACCAACATTGCACATTCACTGGGTATAGAAGCTGTAAATTATTTTTAAGAGATAGCCCTATAGTAAGTCATATGATAAAGTTACTTTATTTTTGTTTAACACATAATTTCTTTGAATTTAATCATTAAGTGTTTCATCAAATTAAGGGATCTGCTATGAGGGCTCCATTTGCCCCCATCTATGCTAATCTCTTTATGGAGTTATTTTAAATTAAAAATCTATAATATTTACGTTTCTATGAGAAATATGTGGTGAAATATTTCAGATTTATTGATAAATTAATTTTTTTGTGTGAGGGCGGATAGACATTAGTTAATGATTTTCTACAGGATTTGCAAGAGAATAGGTTTGGAATAAAGTTTGGTGGTTTGCAAGTTGGTAGGAAAGTGACCTTTTTGGATGTGGAACTAGAAGGTGTATTAGGTGGGGGAGTAAAAAACAGGGTTTATAGGAAGTTTGAGAATACTAATCATCTTTTAGATGCAGTGGCAGCTAGTGACTTCAAATCAAAGGGGGGCTGCAGGAGACAGATGAATGAGTGGGGCCAATGGGAAGGGGTGTGACCAACTAGAAAGTGGTGGAGCTATGCTCATAAGTACAAAAACTGGAACTTTAATTAAATATGCTGACCTGGGTGCCAAATCATCATTATGAGAGTCCAATCAAGACAAAATGAAGTCTAGATGAAAAAAATATTACATGACAGCTTACTTAGTATCTAGATGGAAACAAAAGGTTTTGAGGCATGAAAAAATTTAATTGCTTTTTAAATACATTACTGGAATGCCATTCACAATCAAGTATAAGTAAACAAGCAGCACTCAACTCAAACCCCTTCTCCTCACACTGCAGTTCTAATTATAATTTATATTCAGCTTTATAAAAGAACCAAGTAACATGCTGAAAGTAGCAATCTTTGTGATACCCCCACTTTTAAAATGTTTCTTATCCAAAATAGACCCGCTGCCTGACAACAACTATCTACTTTTTCATGAGGAAAACATGATCAAAGTAAAAAATGAACAGCAAACAAGAAACAAGCTCAAGATAAATTGCTTAAAGGATTACTGCACAGGTTATGGACTACACATGATCGATTGGCATTCTGTTTAGTTTATGGGTAAAGCCTGCAAGGATGACTGCAAGTCTCCAAAAGATGTAATGAGCTTCTGAAAATACTGTAATCCTGTTCTTTATTACAAATACTGCATTTGCATTTCAATACTTATGGCTTATATGTTATCTAGTTATGTAAATATTCTCTGCATGGCAGCAACAAAAAGGCTTTCAATGTTGATAATTCTTTAACAATATATTTATTAAAGCTTGTTTGCATCTTACAATATCAGGCACGCTTACCTGATGGTCATTAAAGCATTGTTACTTAAACACAGAGTAATAGGCACTGCAACAGCATGCATTTTCTGAATAATAAGAAGCATAAATCAACAGCATAAAAATATGACAGAAAACCAGAACATTCTGCAAAATCAAGGACAGATGAAAAGCCACTGTAGTACTTGTCTTTACCTTGGATGGGGAGATACTCTGTACACTTACACTGCTTAACTGCTCATTGCCTTGCTTGGACACATCCAGAGTCACTACATGGGGGAATGGGGTGCAATAATATATTACAATTTGAAATGTCTCTGGCTGACGGTGATGGCCTTGACACAGTTGTCATACCTCTCAACCTCAGAGCAAGAAATCTGGACAAATCCATAAATAAAAGTGGGACAAAGGCCCAAAAATAAGGATATTTTTTTAAATATTTCTCTTATAAACTTAAAAAGATAATAGAATAGTAGGTCTTGCATTAGTATGAATTTTCTGAAGGGTATGGAATCTGAAACTCAAATGTATGTCATTATTTTCTAACTTCAATCTTTAATGAGTTGCCATTAATTTGCCAGAAAACCACAGTTTTATGAAAAAATTACCAAAAATGTGATGCAAAAATATAAAATAGCAACACAATACAGCTGGGAACCTGTCAAAGAAGGGACACTTTTTTTAATATTAGTACTAAGTTGCGCAACTGAAAAATAAGAGAATCTACATGCATTTCTGAAATAAAAGTAATCTATAACTCTCATCATTTCAATTATTTATTAATTGTAAACCCTCCACATTTTCTTCCAAAATTGCCATTTTGCGGAGAGATTATTAGGGGGAGAGCAACATTTTGAGCCAAAGTTAGGGACAGTTGAGCGGTTTGGATATACCTAATTCTATAAAGCAATTTATTTGCACATACCTCTCAACCTCTTAATGCAGGAAATCTGGACAAGGCCAAATATATTGGGGGAACATTCAGACAGTACTAAAAATTGCTCTTGTATAAACTTAGACAGTTGACAGAATAACAGGTCTTACTTTAGCATGCAGTTTTCTGAAGGGTATGAATTCTGAAACTCAATGTCTATCATTATTTAGTGACTTCATTCCTAAATGATTTGCCAAAAAATTACAAATTTTATGAGGAACAAACCAAAAATAAGAAGCAGAAATCTATTCATTCTGTGAAAATCTGGACAGTGGAGAGGTATAGTTCAGCCGGGGCTGTCTTTGAGTTTGCCGCCCTTCTCCCTCACAAAATCATGGTCGAATGGGGCCTCCCCCCTGCAGCCATTCCAATGTCCCATTACTTGGTTACTTCACCCCATTTACCATAAACACTGTAATGTGCATATCAATTTACATCTACAATGATTTGGATTTCATTTAAAAGTTTTATTTTACATTTTACAGCGCAAACACTAATAGACATCTGCTAAATAAAACAATGCAGTCTCACAATGAAAATAGACATTAGCATTAAAACTTCTCTGCCCTTGAAACTCACATTCATTGATACAACATTGAAACCCACATTCAAAGAACATACATCTGGCCAGTGGCAGATAAAGATTAACTTTGGGCTGTTTTCAAGTCATAGGCCTCTTGCACACAAAACTTACATGTGTTCTTTGATATGCCTTCCTGATTGTATTAAAATGTACTCCTTGTATAATACAGTACAGTTGTTAAAGGGTTTTTAAATTTTGTTGTTTTGAACATTTTTCCAGTAAACAATGAAACAAAATGTATGCACCAATAATGATAAAATAGCCTGATTCAGAACAGTTCCATCATAAAAGTCTAATCAAACTTCTACAATCCACCAGTTTCAGTAAATATGCGCAATCTCTGCAGAAGTAAAAGTCATCTAAATAATTCCACATTAAAGAGATCTGTAACTAATGAAGATGTTGCTGCTAGCAAACAACTTTATATTTCATTGTTTTATCTACAAATAAAGTGCCTGTTGCCCTTGCGGAATAAATTGCCCATGTTACATTTAAAAAGATAAGCTAGTAATATTGCAATAGGGAATGGATGGCAAACTGATAACAAGGTTGATAGTTACTAGGTATCTCCGCCAAAGAGGACATTCTCAGGACTGCAGCATCCACCTCCTTTAAAAGTACAACACAGTACAGTATTAGCAATCCATCTACATACTGTGGGAGTAGAAACCACAGCCTTCTGCATCAAAATCAAGTACACTACCTGTTGTGCTATTAACAATGCAAGCAGATTCACCATAAGCAGTGTGAAAATTATCTTCTCCTGAAGGTCTTAGCTCCTTGTAAAATCCACTCAAGACTCAACTGTATCTCTCAGCTTTGCAGCAAATGAGCACAAGAAATCTGGAAAAAGCCAAAATGTATTGAGGGGGGTGACAATAGCCCAAAAAACCAGGGACACATTTTAAACATTGCTTGTATAACTTTGGAAAGTTGCTAGAATTAAATGATGTGCTACCACCATGCATTTCACTGCCAGGTCTTGAACCCAGGACCCTATGCACTACAATCAGAGTAACATATTACTATGCCAAATTAGCTGTTTTTTTTTGAAAGAAGGGAAGACTGAAACTTAAAATGGATATCATTTAGTGAATTCAGTTCTCACCATAGCTCTCAACATCTCAGCACAAAACACCTGGACAAAGCCAATAATGGGGGAATACAGCCCCCAAACATCTTCAGTGAATTCAGTTCTCACCATAGCTCTCAACCTCTTAGCATAAAAAACTTGCACAAAGCCAATAATGGGGAATACAGCCCCAAAAATAGGGACACATTTCAAATATTATTCTTATAAACTTAGAAAATTGCTAGAATAAAATGTTTCATGTTACCATGTACTTTCTGAATTTTCCAATCTGGTATTACTTAATCAGCTCACCACCACCCACTCTATTATCCACAAACCTGAAAACTGCCCTGCACTCTCCAACCTAGTGCAACTAAATACCAACCCCAGGACCCTTAGATCATCCGATAAACTTATACTCAAGGTTACAAAGGCCCATAATTACTTCGGTGACTCTCTCTTCTCCTTCAAAGTAGCCAAACAATGGAACCTATTACCCCAGAATATCTTAAAAATCACATGCCTTCAATCAAATGTATTCTGCTATCTTCTACCAAATGAAAATTCCTTTTTGTGTATTGTTTGCAAATCTTTTAAAAATGTTTGTAATCTTTTTGTACTATAGTTATGGAGCTTAACTCCCCAGATATCCACTGAAAATAGGTTACTTGCTCAGCTGGACTCAACCAGGTCAAAAAATGTAAAATAAATAAATAAAAATAAATAAAATATGAAGTCTGAAATTCAAATGTCTGTCATTATTTAGTGAATTCAAAATCCAGAAAACCACAGATTTTGTGAGGAACAGAACAGGACAAAAATATGAGGCAAAAATCTGAATGCGTTTCACAAGTGGTGGTGAGTAGGGAATTCAGGATCTTACCCAAAGTTGAGGGTTTGAGCCTGAGTTACTTTTAACTGGGGCATTACACACACACACACACACACACACACACACACACACACACACACACACACACACACACACACACACACACACACCAATACCTGAGTGAAAGCTCGGATCCTCCAAAGTCTGCAGCAGCAGCAGCAGCAGCTCCTGTTTGTTGGCACTGGTTCCCTGTCCTATTTGGAATCCGGAATGGTTAAGCAGCAGTCTGGATTCAAGTTTCCGAGCACGCATGTGTGGAGTTCTGAGATTTTTTTTTTTATTTTGGTTTACAGCTGGGTTTTTTTTTAATTTTGGTTTACAGCTTGGGTGGGGGGAGCTGCAATCCTGCAGTCCAATATCATGAACCCCCACTGATTGTATCATGTGGGGATGGTAGCTGTTTAAAAGGTAGTATTTTAGAAAAAAATAGAAGTTTATAATAATTTGGATTTGAAGAATAAATTATTGTATAAAGCGAAAGTGTTTATTTTAAAATATGATACAACGATACCTGGTGGTTTAAACATGGAACGCAATTGGAAAATGTTGTTGTAAATTAATTAATTTATTTTATTTTGTTTACTTATTGCATTTGTTTACTGGGAACAATCCATTGGGCCTAAAATATCCCATTTTCAGTGGAAACCAGGGAGAAAAGCTCTATCAAGAACATAGATACAGAAAATATTAAACATTAATTGGTACAAAAGTAGATAAATTGTTACAGATAGTGATTACAGTAATATTTACAGAAGATATACATAAAATCAGGAATTTTGTTGGTTGCCAGATGAATTCAATCAGAGAGGTATAAACAGAGATAAATTAATAAGCATTATTGTACCAGTATCAACAGTGACAAAAATAATTATTGAGAAAATATCATCAGTCAATAATAGAAAAAGGCATAGGAGTTAAGTTATCATATAAGGAGAATGAGGAGGTTAGGTTATAGAGCAGGTACACAGCCAGGAAGAGCTGAGATGATTTTTCAGTATTTGTTTGAAGGTGGTGGTGCTGCCTGTGTTTTTTATAGGTGTGAGTTGGTGAAAAAAATAGAGGAGTTGACCAGCAGGTAATGTGTTTTTTTTTACATTTAGAAGTAGATGATTTTCAGATCTTAGTCCCCTGCTGGGTTTGTATTGGGTGAGTAGTGTCGAGAGAGCAGGACAGTCAGTAGATCTGTAGATTATTTTGTGTGTTATAGTCAGTTGGATGAATGAGAAGTGGTGGGAGAATTCCAGCCAGTCTAACTATTTCAGGGAATTACAGAGGTGGGATGAGAATATGGCATTGGTGGCAAATTTATCTATTCTATTATAACACATTTCAAGTCTGGATATTCTAGAATTTTGGATATTAGTGAGGAGAGGGGCACCATAAAGGAGAGAGGGTAATAAAAAGGTAGTTGCAAGGGTTTGTCTAGTATTGAGGCTAAGAAAGTGTTGGTGCCTGTAGAGCATACTGAGCTTTTGGTGTGTTTTTATGATGTTATTGTTTATGTGTAGGTCAAAGTTAAGGTTTTCATCTGTAATAGTGTCTAGTAGTTTAGCGTGTGGGACAACTTCTATAGTGGTATTGGCTTGGGTGTGTAGAGTGAAGAGTTTTTTTATCTAGGTGAGTTTTCTCAGGGGTAAAAAGTACTAGTTTAGTTTTTTTTTTTTTGGATTTAGGGCAAGATGACTATTAAGCATCCAAGATTCAGTAGAGGTGAGGTCATTCTGGGTGATTTGCTGCAGTTCAGAGCTGGAATTTGCAGTGCATATTATTGTAGAGTCCAGATCATATTGGACTACTGAGCATTGTGGGAAAGAGGAGTGAAAGTTGTTAATAAAGATGCTATATAAGAGACGACCAATTATGGAGCCTTGGGGTACCCCTGTGGAAGTATTGAGGAGGGGAGAGTAAGATTGTTGCTATTTGGTATATTGCTGCCTATTGGAGAGATAGCTATTGAAACATTGTAGGGTAGGTGGGGAAATGGGAAGGGTGGATTCTTTGGAGAGGAGGATGGCGTGGGAAATGGTATCAAAAGCTCTGGAGAAATCTAGGAAAAGACAAGTGATTATTTGGCCAGAATCCTGTGCCTGACTGACTGTATCTAGGAAGGAGAGGGGGGGCAGTAGTGGTGCTGTGTCCTGGTCTAAAACCATGCTGAGTGGGTGATAGAATTTGGTTTTCAAGCAGGCAGTTGAGGAGTTGGGCATGGATGCATTTTTCCAGTATTTTAAAGAGGGGTGAGAGAATTGCTATGGGCTGAAAGATTGTGGTATCTGTGTTGATGTCACCTTTGTTTAAGGGGAGAATGTATAATTTTTTTCCACATGTGTGGGACTAGGGATTCTTTAATCAATCTGTTAATGAGTATGCTGATGGGATAAGCTATAGAGTTTGCATATAGCTGCAGAAAACATGGGGGTATATTGTCAGGGGCCAGAGTACAGGGTTTTAGCTTAAGTAAAAGTTTTTTTATTGTGGCGGTGGGTATGAGGGAAAATTTTAGGTTGGAGTCGAGGGTAGGATTGTTTTCTCGCATGATTCGGTCATCAGCTGTCTTGGTGGTGGTAGTGCTAACTGTAGAAAAGGTGGTGGTTAGTTTAGCTGCAGTGTCAATGAAGTAGGAATTGAAGAGGGTGGCAAGTTCGGCTGCTGTTTTGTCTGGGTCAGGGGATGGGTTGCTTTGAGAACGTGGATGTAATAGCTGGTTAATGGAGGACCAGAATGTTTTGAGATTATCTTTATGTTGGCTTTGTAGATGGAGGTAGTGGGCTTTTTTATCTGTGGTTATTAGTCATTTTGCCTGGTTACAGAGTTGCTTGTATTGTTCTAAAGTTGGGGGTCCTTTGTTTTTCTGCCATGATTTCCAGATTTTATCCCTTGTGGACATGACTTCTTTGGTGGATTTTGAGAGCCACTTTGCATGGTTATGTTTTATCAATTTTTTTTGGGTGGATGCTAGCCTATTTAGGATTTCTGGGAATGTTGACTTAAAGAATTTAACAGCCTCATTAAGCGGTAGGGATATGAGAGGTGCCCAATTTACTTTAGCTAATGTTTCATTAAATATGGATAGTTGGAACTTAGTTAAATATCTGGTTAAAAGTTCACTTGTGTAGACTATGTAAATATATATATATGTATATATATATATATATATATATATATATATATATATGTTGTACCTTTGATTGCCTGTAAAAACATTTTATATTATTATTTATTTTGTTAATACATCTCTTATTTCCTTGTATACTACAAATTTTATATACTTTGCAACATTTGGTGGTGTGTTTGTCTAATGACTTTATCACTTGTTTTAACCTTGTTGGAGCTTTTCTCCCCAGGACTCCATTGAAAATGGGCTCTTTTGGCCCATTGGACTATCCTGGTAAACAAACTGTAAAATAAAAAAAAATAAAATAAAATTTGTATTGGTGTTGGCCTGAGGTTGGGTAAGATTTGTGTAGGATATATGCTGGGTGGTGGTCTGGGTAATGAGTTTTTAGTTTTTATTGGATGTTAGTTAAGTGTTTAATTGAGATGTTAATTGTTGTTATTATATATTGTGAAATTTTTTAAGGTTTTTTTATCTCTTTAAAGGCCTGTTGGCTGAGGTGTTAGAGAGTGAGAATATGTTTTGTCTGAATAAAATAAGGAGTGCATTGGCCTTGTTGTTGCGTTTCCTTATCTCACCTCATTTATCTGCTAGAGCTCAGCCAGGAACTGGGAGGATGGTGGAGGTTGCTGTTTTTCAGACGTTGACATAGTGGGTCATTACACATAAGCCCCTTCTGCTGTGAATATCAGATTTGCTATAATGGCTGGTCGTTGTTACTTTGCCACTGATCTCTATCTTCTGGTCCAAGTAACTTTCCTTTGGGCCAGTCAGCAGCTGGTACACTGCACATATTCATTCCTGTCCCTAGCTAATCTTTTGTTATATGGTTATCTGTTTGTGTGTATTCCATGTGACCTCTCCTAGTGTGTCAGTTGTCCCTGTTATTCTCTACTATTTCAGTTTTTGACTGCCCTCACTGTAAACTCTCTAACAATATTCTTCTTCTCCTTTTCTTTTCACCATTCCCATCATCCCCCAGGTGTGTGTGTGTGTGTGTGTGTGTGTGTGTGTGTGTGTGTGTGTGTGTGTGTGTGTTTCCATGTGTGTCTATGTCAGATGATTGAATTTTCAGAAACTTGAAAAAAAGATCAAAGGACTGCATGATCGACTTTGTGAAAACAGGAACATCCAAAAAAAAAAAAAAAATACAAAAATTTCCCTTTTTTTACATTTTTGCAGTACCACAATCTTCATTCATAAGTTTAGAGTTTTCAAACACTTGATCATATGGTCTCAACCATATGGAGTTTGAGTGTCTGAAAACTTGATAAACTGATAGGGACTCATTCATGTACATAGATAGATAGATAGATAGACAGATAGATAGATAGATAGATAGATAGATAGATAGATAGATAGATAGATAGATAGATCATTAAAAACATAGATAAAGTGCTGGTTAGTCCTCATAAAAATCTTGTGCCTTCCTTCCCCGGACCTGCATTTCCATTTTCATTTTCCTTCTGTGTTTATCTCTGCTTCCAATATGCCCTTTTCCAGCATTTTATATCCCTGCATATAACCTTTCAATGGAACAAATAAACTATCTGGTAGGCTGAGCTCCTGAAAACAGGTCTGTAACATATATGTTGTTGGTATGTGTCAGTGATATCCTACCTTAACATTTGCTGACTTATGCCACTTGCTGTGAGCTTGTTGCACCTTTTTATGATCTCACACAATGGAATGTGAGACCACTGTTTTGCCGTTCTGCACAACTGTTCTTCTGTACAACTCAGCCAATGTTGTGACTTTGTCATTCTAAACTATATACTTTGGACTGTAGAGCTAGCTGCCTACCCGTGGAAAATGTCCATGCTTATTTATTCATGTCTATATTGCATAACAGTGCATTTCCAACATTTAGAACAAGGCTTGTGTAACTCTGCAATACATCTCTGAGTCCCAGCTGTAAAATCTTTTCATACACCTTTGCAGGCAAAACCTGAGATGCCAATAGGTATATCATTTACTAATGAGTACAGTATGTGCTATTATTTTTTTGCTGTTTGTGTGTGCAATTTATAAACTTAATGAAACAATTTCTAAGTTGCTTTAGTCAATATGAAAATTGTAGATTCAGTTCTGTAGCTAGGAAATCCATTAATCATGATTATTTTCGATTTATGTCTTGAGTCCATTGCAATAGCTGGTATACAACAGCCGTCTTCCTACTTTTATTTTCAGCACCTTATGAGGACTTCATTTTAATCTGCTCTGTGTTTGTTTTGAGATTCTCGTACATACTGCTTTGTCTTTCTGCACCTAAGTCTACTTTTTCTCGACAGTTTCTTCATTTTTTGCTCATTGAACTGAGACATCAGAGCATTTATCACATTATTCTCATATTCCTAACATCTACTTTAACTACTTTCATTGTTACACATTCAGCATCATGAGCATCAACATTTTCAAATCACTCATACTGCCTGTTTTCTGCATGCATTTGTGTATTCATTTTACCAGTAATTTTCTGTTTTTTGAGTAATATAGTCATCAAGAAAAAAAACTGTAAAGATGATATATTACCTTCTGTGTTCTGCTTCTCCCCTTTTCGCATCTCCGTTTGGGATAAGTAGCAGATACATGCACCACATTTTCAAAACGTAAATGAACAAATCCATAAAATAACTGACCTGAAGGATTTCATGAATAATGAACTGCTCCTTTAAAGTATTTCACATACATGATGTTATTTTAAATATGCACAAGATGTATTTATTGGCCTTTTACTATTATTGTGTCTCCATTGCAATCTCCTATCCACAGACATACAAAATTAATGGAGCTCTTCAAAGAAATAATTTGAGTGCCAAAGTGTAGTAGCTCTGTTTGAAAAACGTGTTCAGAAATCTTGTTCTTAAAAAGTACATTAAAAGACTAATTTTGAGTTGTTGCCTTCATTTTTCTGAGTGTTCTTTAAATTTACTCATATGCAAGTTTGACACTTCCCATTTTTAAAATGATGCATTCATTGCAAATTATCCCTTCTGTGCTGCAGCAGTGACCAAACACTGTGAGATACAATCCCCAAAGGCTGTAGAAGTCTGGTACAAAAAAGGAGCTGTCATAGTGATTTATTTCTTCCCTCACATATGCCAATCTGTTCAATTTATTCCTGGTTTTATGTTCTGTCAGTCGTTCTCAAAACAGTCCAGTTACTGTGTTTCAGTTGTATCAGTTTCTTGTTTTGGGTGCTGCCACTGTCATTGTGTTTCAACTCCAAATACAGCTGCTATAAAGGCTGTAAACTATTCCTGAAAATACTCTGATCCTCCAAATGTTCCATTACAATTTTGGGTGTTAAACATTCAATAATTGTGTTTCTCTCATTTCTAACTGACTGACTCTGTTTATAGTTGAAGCCATCTTCAAAAGTGTTTTTGTAGTTATACCAGATTCATTTAAGCTCATAATTTGAATTTTTTTTAGAAATTACAGCACACATTTTGGTCTCAGCCATCTCTGTCCCTACTTATTCCAAAATGTGTCACTATTATTCCTACTCAGATACAGAAAAAAGCAGAAATTTCACTGTCCTTGTCAAATTACCTGTAGAGAATATGAATGCATCTCAGGCCTTTCCTTAAAATAAGCAACGCTTCTTCAGATTAATTTGTTTAGCAAATGATAAAATGTGAACAAAACAGAAAAACAAGCAAAATTAAATTCATAAATGGCATCCCACCTCAACGTTTTCTTACCAAGAAGTCAACAGGACCTCACAATCACTTCCTGCCGCATGGTTTTCATTCTTTAAGTTTGCAGAATATTGCAAATGCTAAATTTTTTGTTTCTGTTTGCACTTTTCTTTAAAACCATACAGTTTTGCACCTTTGACGATGCTTGAGGATGATACAGCAGAACACTCACAAATGGCAAATGGTCAGCTCTTAAAAACTAGAGCTTGTTTCATGAATCATTCATGAATGCAGATTCTTGCAACAGATGATGCCTGATGCTTTTGTTTTTATTGAAACTGATGTGGTAACAAGATGCAAGCAACACAATGTTAGGGTGGCACGCTTATGTTCTTATTCTAGGGATAATTCTCTTCTTCTAGATATGAAAACTATAATTTAATAATTTAGTAAGGAAGAAATATAGATCAACTTGCTGATGATCTGATTTACTGCAAAATTCTGAACCATAAAAACAACGAAAGAAACACATAGCCACTAGTACTCAATAGGATTCATATATCTGAGTAAGCAGAGGGAAAAATCTGACTCGAGACCATGAGGCCTGTGACAGGTGTATGATATGAATGGTTTCAAACAGACATGCTCTCAGAATAAATGTGCTTGTCTGAGGTAACGTTACTTTTCAAATAGGCATTTCATTGAAGTAAGTCAGCTACACTAAGATTATGCCTTTATGGATCCTTTTAGCTTCAAATGCTGATACAAAAAATCATAGATATGGCTTCTGATTTTCCACTCCGAGAATTCAATTTTCTGAAGCAGCAATGGTGGCATAATGTATTATTTCTGTAGTGTAAACAACTCTTTGCAGGAAATGATAAAGATATTTATGGAAGCTACAAAGGTATCTCTCGTTCTCTCTCTCTCTCTATTTCTCACAGAGACACACACACACACACACACACACATACCTGTGCATGCTCAGAAACACAGCAGTAAACAGCATAAAATTAAACAAAAAAAGAAGAATTGCATATGAAGTGGCATTTAACCGTAAATGCAGGCTGACTAAGAAAACCATGACTAGTAAATGCTTTTGTATGGTTACTTTTTTCCTTGAGAAGTATATTGACAGATATCTAAATGCATTCACAGAACACTCTTGAAAGTAATAGCTTTCAATTACTATATGCTCATAATGTTTTCTTATGAACGTTCAAAGTCCTTGGATTCTCCTCCATTTCAAGGGTCTACTGTAGAGAAGTACGCATGAACAATACAGTGGCTGTGTAAAGCATTTAAGTGATACAGAACATCTTCATTTCTGCTTTGGTAAGTTCTTTCTAATAGAAATAATTGTATGTTTTCCAACGGATTCTGTTGTTACTGTTGGCAGAGCTTTCAGACATAAACCTGGGTTAATTCATATTGTTACAAGCCAGTCTTATTACCTGTAGCCGGAATTCTGGAAATACCAGGCAAGAAATTAAGCTGTTGCCAGAAGAATGTTGCACATGCAGTGAAGGTATGATTCATAGACAGCCTTTAATGCACATGGCAGGAGTGAGATATGGCAAGGTACTCCAGGAAACTGCATCAGATGCTAGAACATAAAGAGTTACATATCAAAGCCATACACTTATTTCATATGACCAAACAGCAGACCAAAATGAAGTAATACAGTGTGTATGGAAATATGGGTGTGTACCCAAAGTATGGCAGCTATAGCATAGAAAATAAAGCCTTTTGCTCACTGTATTTACCCACATAATATAGCAGATATGTGCTGAGAGCAGGTGTCAGACATCCAGTAAAATGTTATCTGTATTGTCAATTATGTACAAAATGTACCTTCATAAAAATGAATAAATACCATATCAATGAATGCAAAAGGGTGGGTAGATATAGAATATGTGTACATGACCTCCATGGGGCAATATCCATTGAAATCCAAAGTTAATGTAGAATTTTGCATCCAGGTAACAGAAAACATGCCAAACTAAAATGACGTATTATAAGTATTTCAGAGTATTATTATCTGGAGTGTTAGAGACAGTACTTACATGCATGTTAAAGCATGTAGGTACAAATATGTGTTCTTCAGTAATAGCAAGGTTCTTAAACTAATCATGGATGCACTTCACTAGGCTGCACTGATGCCTTATCAAAAGACTACAGAAAAGGGGACTTTTATACTCTTTATTGCTCATGAGCATAAACAGTATCAGAATGAAAAATTTTCAAGCAGGAAATTGACCTTAAGGCTTCTTGTTTAATAACAAAGTAAGAAGTTAAGTCGTTCCTTAAAACTGACAATAATCACTTTACAACTAACTTTCATTCATATAAAAATAATTTATTTTCACAAATGAGAAATGGCTCCTCTGTTGACATCAGTAATCTAATGCCAATGCATGCCAGAAATAAAGAATATATCATGCCTCTTGACTTCTTAACACAAGAAATCTGGACAGAGCCTAACATAATGAGGGGAGCAAAGTCCCAAAAATAGGGGCGGATTTTAAATATTACTGTTATAAATACAGGAACTCAAATGTTTCTCATTATTTAATCACTTCAGTCTTCAATGATTTGCCAGAAAACACAATTTTTATGAGGAATAGTCCAAAAATATGAAGCAAAAATCTAGACATTCTGCAAAAATGTGGACTGTTGAGAGATATGAAAAAAGATATACATATATATGGGTCTACCAGAAATGGCCGAATCCCCACATTACCAAAGACAAAATGAACAAGATGACATTACCAAAACTTCACTTTCAAGAGCAATAGGAATGACGAAGGATTTTACAGGATAAGTAACCAGGTGGCCAACAAGGGGAAATTGCCCTTTTTCCTATTGTAGCTCAGTCACAGATTTGGTATATTTACTTGGGGGTGTGTGGGGAGTGTGGAGTACGTGGTCCCCCCACCTCGGTGGGCTTGAGGTAGTGCGGTGTGTTTTGTTCTTAGATGGTGGCCAATCAGATACTTATCCTGTGAAATCCTTTGGCATTCTGGTAGTTTGTGAAAGTGAAGTTTCAGCAATGTTGTCTCATTCATTTCATGTTCGGTAATGTGGTCTTTTATTGAAGTAGACCCATATATATCTATATATCTACATACACACACACACACACACACACACACACACACACACACATATATATATATATATATATATATATATATATATATATATATATATAATTATATATATATATATCAGGAATTACACAAGCAGTTTGTGAGTAATACTAACAGATTATATTGGTGCTTGTCTCCCTCAAAGCATACATAATGCTCTTGATTGACAGAAGAGCTACCTGTGCAAACCATCCCCCACTGGAAGAATCATGCATAAGTAGTTTATGGATGGGTATTGTATCCAGCATGGGATCCTGACATGCACAGTGAAACATACTTCACTTAAGCCTTGTGATAGAATGCATAGCACACTAAACCCATTCACAAGGCTGTACATTAGTACACCGTGCACATAATATAAGCATACCTGTGCATGGAGTCCAGGCAAAGTACTAATGCAAGATCACCGCAGCTGAGTCAGCATGTCAGTAGTATTAACAGTTAAGAATATAAGACAATATGTAGTATGTAGTACATATAGGATTTGAGTATTTAGCATATAGGGATAACAGACAAAGCTAGCGTGGGTGGGAACAGAATGATAAGGTAATGCCTGCTGACCTCATTCTGGGGAGGGATCTGAGGACAAGGCTGGAGTGCAGCCAATATCTTCCCTTTTGTTAGAGACAAGAGAGCTGGTGACAGAAGTATTAGTCAGAGTATAGAGGATGGTGCATTAGAGGAACTGGCAGCATGTTTATAGTCATGGATGACTCACACTCACCCACAAATATAATACAGCACACATAAGGGTCATTATGAGATCCAACTTCCCTGTGAACAGCATTGTGACATTGCAAGCTCATTCTTCTCTGTACCTTCCAGCCCTGTATACCTGCATACAAAACTAATCTGCTCTTCCGTGTGTGCATGTGCGCGCGTGTGCACGTGTGCGTGTATGCGTGCGTGCATGCGTGTGTGTGTGTGTGTGTGTGTGTGTGTGTGTGTGTGTGTGTGTGTGTGTGTGTGTGTGTGTGTGTGTGTGTGTGTGTGCGTGTGTGTGTGCATGTTTGTGTGTGTGTTTGGGGGGGCTAACAGCCTTGGAGTGCAATCAGTAAAGCCCTTGACAGAAGGGGTACCATATTAGAAGAGAAACTGGATCACTGAGAGCAGCATTAGCCATAGTACTATAGAGTTGAGTCTAACAGAAAAAAATGACATAAAACAGATTTGAACTCAGCTATGGAGAGGTGCTTTACAGATGCATGTTTCCTGTGTGTCTCTTCCCATTGATGAGAAATACAGTGAGCTAGCAGGAGTACTTCAAGCATACATGCATCAAACGGACAACTGTAGGATGTGAAGTAAAGTAAGTCAGAGATAATGAGTCTCAGTACAGAGAACCTCGGGATGTTGAGAAACATACAAATTATTTTTAAAAATTATGTCACATCACAAAAGTGAATTCAGACGTGTTTTTGATATACTTGTAAACAAATCATCATTGACCTTATCCTGTAACTCACCTGCAACTGATGAAATATAAAAAGCAGTATTTGAGGTTCGGCAGTCTAGTTCAAATAACATATACAATTATACCTAAAACTGAAACTTTGAAGCACAAGCTAATAAACCCTCTCAGATAAAGAATAAATCAGAGAGTCCCGCATGAATGAATCTCAGCTGTCACTCAAACTGATTATAGTATGATTCCTTATAGTGTAACCTCACATATTGATCTTTCCATGTAATGAAATGCTCCAATATTGAAATGGTACAAAAGTCTGAAACCATTAAAAATACAATTGTTGCACTCGAGTCACAGTTACTTGCACCCCATATACAAGTTGCAGTCTCTCTCCCACTACTATTTAGAATAAACTTTGGCATCAAGACATGTTGAATTGGTGTACTCATATCTTGCAGTAATGTTTTTTTTTGTTTACAATAAACATCTTTATTAAACCACTGCTTATGACACAGGCAATCATTGAACTGAAATGTCTGCTTCTAGCAGCAAACGAGTTTATAAAATGAGTACCAGCATCTCAAGATTCAGAGTTTAGTTCTAGTAACTGAATCCTTAAAAATAATTCTGATACTGTTGAAAACAAGTATTTCCTTGTAGGGTCCTGCATCTTTATAAAGACATCAAGGCATCAAGAGCAAGTTATGTCAGAGCGCTCCATAGTGAGGGATCTGGGAACTTATGTTGACAATTAACTGTCTTCAGATGGTCTCATATCCACTGCTGTAAGAAAGTCCTTTTTCATTGCATAACTTGTATCTACAGCTGTGACATTCAATGCAGGATGTAATCATTCCACTGCATTCAGTTCTCATTAGGCCAGTAATTGAATATATGTACTGTCCAGACCATTTTTTCAACTGCAGTGACCACAGCTCTTTCTTACTAAATCAAAATCAAGGGCTTAAATCATAAAAAAAAAATATGCAGGTCATCACAAAGCCCCATCTCTCTTCTAAGTATCATACAGAGCCTTATCAGACCAATCCTTTCATATCTGTTACACACGCACAATTCCAGTAGTAGTGTGAACACCTGCTCAATGCATATCAGTTTCTTTTGTGACATAAATAGGATGTGTTGGTTTAGCACCTATGTTCATCATGGATACCAGTATCAAGTAAATGTCCCAATATATACTTTCAGCTGCCTATAGGATACTCATGAAAACATAAGGGATCAAAAATTACCATGGAAATGTAAGGTTTGGCTTCTTAAGTTCCTCACAGGTCAATAGCCTAGTATTTACCTATGAACCTATACATCTGCATTAACATAATTGTTAAACAGGGATATGCACAGTGGTAAATTCAGAGACCAGAAAAACCTGTATTTGGCTATTTTGGTGTTCAATGCACTCATTGTATATTATGATATGGGCTGATGATTCATACACATGACATATTAGGTAGTAAACAATTTGTGACTGGATAGCATAATGTCAATCACCAAAACAGTGTTGTTAAAAGTAAGATGTGTAACCCCCTTTTATTCCACCCTATATATGCTACAGATATAAAGTGATACAGACTACATCACAGTCATTCAGTCACTCAGTTGTAGAGTCAGGAAATGAATCAGTTAATAATTAAATGTTTTATATTCAAATAAAAATAAAAAAAGTAGAATGGAACAAAATAAGTTTCCTTATAGTCCTTGGAATGCAGTGTTATAACTCAGATATAACACTGTAGTAAATTGTTGAATATCATGGGATGATCTCTTTTAGGAAGAAAACTGGGAGGGGGAGTATGGGAATCATCTCACTGTTATCGTAATAGCCTACAGTAAAGAGTGTGTGTGTGTGTGTGTGTGTGTGTGTGTGTGTGTGTGTGTGTGTGTGTGTGCGCGCATGTGTGTGTGCATATGTGTGTGTGTGTGTTTGCGCCTACTCATGTGTGTCTGTGTGTGTGCGTATGAAAGAGTCTCTATTATACATTGACTGCATTAGTGCTGGAATGACAAAACATTCATTGAACTTAATGGGCATCCTGGCAAAGTGGAAGCTCCACCTGTATGTGAGGCTGATACTACAGGCAGTGCTTTGTGGGACTTCAGTTTGCCTGCAGCATTAAGTTTTACAGAGTGTTGAGTATTAGTACAGGATTTGAGGTTCCGAGAGAAGAACCTGTGACTGAATAAATAAATAGCTCAGTATAGTTCAAATAGCTGTATCTCAGAGCTTGCAGCATTCTGTTTAAAAAAAAAAAAAAAACAGACTTAATTCCTTGCTTTTCCAGTGTCTCACTAGCCTGTCCCAAGCCTTGGATTGGAGAATACAGATAAGGTAGCCATGATGCCCTACAGGAGGAATTCCATTGCTGCACAGCCTTATAGCCATGTAGCTGCATCTGTTTGCCAGACTGGGATCCCTGTTGGCAATGTCCACTTCTGATATACAGGTGGAATGGTTGTCAGAGAGCACCAGCTGGACTCAGTGTCTCCATGAATCTTTGATTAAATTTTAGGTATGCTCAGATAAAGCAGTGGCATTCACTAACACTGACTGCTATAGAATTGCATTAGCTGTTTTTGACACAGTCGGACTCCTTTCAATTCAATATCTCTTGATATTGAACTACAAACTGATTTCTTCATCACATCATCTGAATGTGTTACCAGATTTCCCCATGACATCATCAGAATGTGCTAACAGATGATACAAATGCAAGTAGCTATTTGACAGCTACTCAGCATACTCTAAATACAAACACAAGTTTATTAAACTTATTAAATATGGGTCCAGTTAAGTAATTATTTCATTTTGTTTTTGCAGGCTATGTCTTTGATTCAGACTGAACCTGAAAATGGCCTGCTGGGATCAGTGTTCTACCATGGTAAACAATCGAAAATAAAAAGGAATTAATAAATACACAAACAAATAAATACACAAACAAATAAACAAAACAAAATGAAAACTATATATTCTAACATTAGAAAGCCTACTATCCATGATGTTGACACAATTACAGCAAAAATAAGTGTTAAAAAATTTGCTCATGATGTTTACGAAATATGTGCAAAGGGTACAAGACAGCCAACTGAAGATATATAATGAAAATGGCAGACTGCTAGAATCAGAGAGTATATAATGGGGAAAATTGTTAATTTCTATTCCATCTGTTGAAAATAAATTCCTACCAAGGTGGGAATGACCTTTGAGCTGTTATGGAAATAAATGCAGTGAACTACAAAACAAGGCAGACTAGAAAGAAAAACAAAAAAAATATATAGCACATAAATGTGATTTAATCATGTAATGAAACTGCAGTTTCTGTAGGCAGCTTGTGAGCTGACACAGGCAACAAGTATGGTATTGGGGAATCTACACCTCTGCTATTGAGATAGACAAACCGTTCCATATGGTCCAGAAACATGATGTAAAAGACCATTTAATGAGAAATATAACATTTTTCTTCTGAACTATTCTGTAGAACAGATTTAATTTGGCATCATATTAAAACTATGAAAGAGAAGAAAGTTTAACCAAAATGTGTATAGTATATCATAGTTTCAAGGACAATCAATAAGTGATGGGAAAACAAATGTCTAAATTGAAAGTTACTGGGGAGTATGCATTGTTGCCTCACAGCAAGAGGTTCTCCAATTTGATTCTTGGCTGGGGAGCCTTCTGTGTGGAGTCTGCATGTCCCCCCTGCAGTCACATGGGATTTCTCCCAGTCCTCCAGTTTCCTACCACATTCCAAAGACATGCAGTAGGTGGATTGGACACTCTAAATTGGCTTTTGGTACAAGTGTGCATGCGAGTGAGTGGTAAGAATGAACTACAGCAGCAGGGCTAGCTACCCAGTGGTGTAAACCTTGGCTCGAGATGATTGTCACTGTTGAAGTGACACCCTGACCCAATGTGCAAAATTGGAAAAAGAGGTTAAGGATGGATGGATGGATGAAAGTGAATGGAAAGGTCTGTTTGTGCTGGTCCCAGGGCTAGACAGCTCCATAAGATTTGTATAATGATTTCCAGATATTGAATGTGGAATCCACAGCTGACATGTATCCAATGCCCAGACTAGATTAGGTCATAAAGAGACTAGCCAGAGCTAGTGTTATGGCCACCTTGTTTTCACCAGTATGTACTGGTGGATCACCACTCACTGCTAAAGCCAAACAGAAGGTCTTTTTGTTATCCTGTCTTATTTTTTGGATGTAACAGTATACCTGACACTTTACAAAGGTTTATAAATACAGTTCTGAAACCTAATGTCAAGTACACTGTTATGTACTTTCACAGCATAGTAATTTATTCAGAATAATGTGAGTCACATTTAGCCATAGTACAAGTCGTCAATTAATCTTTACGTCCGGCATGACTTGCTATTAATGCTGCCAGTATTATGCTTTCTATGGCAGAAGGCAAATACTTAGGGCATATAATTGGGAGAAGGGTAAATACAACTGGAAAAGACAAAATATAAGCTGTTAAGAATTGGCCTATACCACGTATTAAATGTCAATTTAAAACATTATTATAGAAAGTAGGCTACTGTCAAAAGTTCATAACCAGTTTTGTTGCCATAAACCTCTATAAATGTAAATGAAGCACTTGGCCATCACCACAACTTTTCCCTTTTCCTCACTGTAGTGCAATCTCAGAGTTGGTATATATAGTTAGCGGGGGTGTAGGGGATGCAGCCCCACACTTGAGTGGTTCCTAACCCTGGTAAAAAGTGCGGGTTTCACTGAAATTAGTTTAACTGATTAGTGTTCCATGAATACGTATTCAACAAATACATATTTCAATTAAGTGATATGGACCTGCTAAGGAACATCAGACTGCTACCACAGCAGAAGGTTAAGTAAGGCTGAGATGAGATACTGTACATCAGAACAAGAGGGCCCCAATATTATATGGGGTGTCACTTTGTTACATGTAGTTCTTGCTGGGACACAGCTTCACTTTAGTAACTGCATTACTGCAATAGTTGTACAAGCAATGGGAAGGGAACACCAAACTACTCAGGTGGGATTTATCACTGCAACCCTTTCATTTCAGTATTAGTTACAGACCTGACTTCAGACATACAAATGCAGATGGGTCATCTCAGTCATATAACCCATTGCAATCAGAAGAGAACAAGGGGTTTTCTTCTTGGGAAAGGGTCACTGTGGCATAGTGGGTAGCTGAAATATCAGGAACTTTGACTGATATGTTGTTTGACGTGCAGTGTATTCATCATCTTTATTACTTGTCTGAGTTGTTGATATATACATATACATTGCATACTACAAAAATATGTAACATGAAAAAAATAATGTGAATCAACTGTTCTAGTAATAGAAAAGTGTTTAATTCACGTGATAAAGATATTTGCATCTTGTCTTGAAAGAGGCTTGTGACCAAGAATGAAGTCTCTTGGGGACTCTGACCAGAAGCAGCTGCAGAATACATGGGGTCTACTTGTGGACATGTGCAAGAAACATCAGATGCCTAAGTGTGACTTACCCAAATAGTGCCAGCAACCTACTTGTAGATATACCAAAAATTAAAGTCAGCTTGACCTAATCTGAAGTACCTTTATTATAAAGCATTCTTATTTTCCTCCGAGAAATTCTGACAAATTTTATACATGAACTGAAGGTGAATTGTATACAATAAGAAAATACACACAGCAAGCTTTTATTTTTGTTAGAAAAGAACTCTGAAATTATTTGGTCTGCTACAAGCTATTGCTTACCATAGTCTCACAATACACTTGCTCATTGCCACTTGCTCAATTATCCCATCACTACCTAGCTTTCATAACCCTATCAGTCGTACGTTTCACCGTATATTTCCCTTCCCACTCTCTAACCCGAAAACTTCAGTGCTGCCTTCCTAAATGTAAATTCTCATATCACTCCTTAACCCAAAATCTTCCTTGCTGATCTCTAACCCTAAAACCCCAACTCCGTCCCACTTCCTAACCCTAAAGTCCCATTTCAGTCCTTGTTCATAAAGCCGATCTACTGTTCCCTAATCCTAAAATTTCCCTTTCTTCACACAGCTGCTTGCCCAAACTCATGTATGACTTCAAGCAGCAAGCTGCACAAGCTACAAGGAGTCCAAGTCCTTGGCTTCAAGGCAGTGGTTTTGAGTGCTAGGGATTTAAGCAGTTGTAGTAAACCTGAATTTACCTCTTCATTGTAAAGAAATATCACTTAAATTATTGAGACCATCTGTACTGTTTTTTTAAACTTAGTATTTATATCAATATCTATATCTATATCTGATATTTCATTTGGGAGGTGAGCACCATTAACTACTTGAAAAGGGTGGCATGAACTTTTAGGTATATCTGCTTATATGACTAAGAATCTTAAAATCTCCACAATTGCTTGTCTAGCATTGTTCGTATATTCTATTCGTAGGTTCCTAAATATTCATATCTCACTCTCTCTCTCTCTCTCTATATATATATATATATATATATATATATATATATATATGGGTCTAGGACACTTGCTTGAAAAAGCAAGTGTCTGAATCCATATATACCGATCACAGTTTAACAAAAGCGCTTTAATCGAAAAAAACACTTCCGTTAAACTGTGAAAAAAAAAACACTAACTAAATGTTTTTGCAGGGGGGGCTTCACCCCCCTACACCCCTACACCAATGTGGGGGGCTGTGCCCCCAACACCCCCTTACTTAAATATTCTCACTCCAAGGTCGCACTACAGTGGAGTAAAGAAATATTCCCTTACTCGCACCGCAGTGCAACCGACACACCACTCACACATACCCAAAATTGCTGCTTCGATGAACAGCAATTTTGGGTATGTGTGAGCGCAAATTTGACTTCCAGTGAAAGTTAAATTTGCGCAAGTGTCCGGGTTCCATATATATATATATATATATATATATATATATATATATATAGATTCACTTCATGATCTTGAAATACTGAAATATCGAATTTCAGTATTTCGAGACCATAAAGTCAAATTTTTAAAATAGTGAAACTTCATAACCATGAATTCAGAAATGTCAAAGTTGCAGTTATGGTGTTCCTCTACGTGACGTGGGATGTACTGTGTGCCTGATGTGCAGTTTGGTGTGTGGATTTGGCTGGAGATTAAGGTAACTGAATATTTTGTAAGAGTTTTGGGTAGGTATCTGAGTGTATGTGAGTATGTTTGTTGGTGTTTGTATATATGTGAGTGTGTGTGTGTGTGTGTGTGTGTGTGTGTGTGTGTGTGTGTATGTGTGTGTGTACATGCATGCGAGGGGACTGTAGAGTGTGTAGTGATGAGTTTACTGTCTTTTCCTGTTTGGTGCGACCTCGGAGTTAGTATATTTAAGTAGCGGGGATGTGGGGGGCGCAACTCCCCCACATGAGGGGTGCAAGGGGGCTTGCCCCCCTGCTAATTTGCAGGGTAGGTTTGCTTATTTGTGTTTATGTGTCTGTGTGTGTTTTTTGCTGTAGTGTGGGAAGGATGGTGTATGTGTTGTGTGGGGTATGGTGTTTATTTTTGCAATTTTGAATTTCACGCTTTTGCGGTTTGGGTATTTTGAGAATTCGGCTTTATAATCTCTAGATACTGAAATTCGATATTTCAGTATTTCGAGATTATAAAGTGAAACTATATATATATATATTTATAAACACATAGTTGTGTGCACATGCGCTCGTGCTTATGCACACACAAGTGTGAACTGAATATGCTATCAACAATACCATGTATATGAAAAAATGCAAAAATGAAATAAATAAACCTCAAACTGCAAAACATATATGAATGCATTGCCAGGAGCTTCCTAAGGCATGGCACACTGATAGTAAATAGTCCCAGTGCAGGTAATATATCTAACAGGGAGGGGTGAAACAAATTCATCTCATGGCACACTGTCATAGGTTCATAGGTTCATAGGTGTGTACTAGGCTAATGGAAAAACACGTATATAAGCACAAACTGGTAAATAACGACTAGGAAGTTCCACGGTCTGAGTAAACTACAGCAATAGCACGTACCTCCTTGTCAAAATAAAATGTTTTCACTGTTGCAAAAAAGTTCCACGCTGAAGAATATTACCAAGAAATCCGCAGCAATAATGGAATTTATTCTTGAAAACATACAAACTGGTACAGCCAACACAACGCCGTGTAATGAACAATCCAACAAAATACATAGCAAATGCTGCATGCTGTTTTTGCATACAATGTTCTAAACACTCATCAATTGTTCTCCCTTTAGGGTTGGGCCATAGCTGGGCTCTACTAGAATAATGTACTAGGCTAATGGCCCTGGGGCCTTTACAAGCCCACCCATAGGATTTCCTTGGCATCATGGCACCTGACCTTAGTTCTCAGTGCCTCTGTTGAGTAGAGTAGAGCTACTGGAGTGATCCCCCGGGGAGAATTTTCTGTTTCCCATCCACTCATCAAGAATAAATGAGGTCAGCGAGGTGCTCTGCTTGACATGTATGGGAAGTCTCTTCCATAACATGGGCAGTCTCTAAGTTATGAACCTGTCCCTCCAGCATGTTCTATTAATTGTGGTAATGAGGTTGACGTCTTTGGAGCATGTGGTGCGGAGGGATTGGGATTTCTTTAGATACAGCATTTCTAACAGAGCTGGGTCACACATGGCTTTGTAAGTCAAGCAGAGATCGCCTCTAAGTAGGCGATATGAGACAGAATAGTTGGAGTTTTTTGGGTCTGTCCATATAGGACAAGTGTTTAAGGCCTAGGATCCTCTTTGTGAGGTACTTTTGCAGTTGCCTAGTGAGATACATGCCAAATGGGGCATTGTACTCAATGATTGGCCTAGTGAGAGAAGAGTAGAGGGAGACAATAACCTCTTTCTTCCTGGATGCAAAACCCTTAGTAATGAGATGTGCCACATAGAAGGACTTTCTGACCACAGTGGCAATGTGGTGATCAAAAGAGAGGTTGCTGTCAACCTGTGTTCCCAGATATCTTATAACACCCTCTGTGTTCAGTAGACTACCATCAATGTGGTAATTCATGGGAACTGGGTTTATTCCAAAGGGGATGATGACACATTTTTTGACACTGAGATTATGGCCATGGTTCTGACACCAGTCCTTGGTCTCAGTGTGGCCATTCTGTAGGATGTCAACATCACTTGGGGAGTTAATAATAGCTCCCAACTTGCAATCGTCTGCGAACTTTGTCAGCCAGAGCCCCTTCGTGTTGGCCTGGACTGCAGAGAAGTAGATACCAAACAGAAGAGGACCCAGGACCAAACCCTGTGGGACTCCACTCATGACTAGTAGGGGGTCTCACTTGGAGTCAGCTACTTTCATACTGTGGATTTTATCTTTGAGCCAGTTTGCACCCCACCTAGTGATATAGGGGTTGATGCCAAGCTTAGTGAGTTTTTCTATGATTCCTGAGTGAGGAATGGTATCAAAAGCCTTGGCCAGATCAAGGTAGGCTGTATGAACCACCTTGCCTTGATCCGCAGCTCTGGTGACTGACTCAAAGAAGTTGACCAGGTTGAGCAAGCATAATCTACCCTTCACAAAACCAAACTATGTGGGATCCAGCATTTGGAGATTTCCTATATCCTTGTTTATTAGGTGCATGATGATGTGTTCCATAGCTTTACATATCAGAGTCATCAGGCTACTTGGGTGATAGTTCCCAGGGTTTGTAGTCACTCCTCCTTTGTGGAGAGGGATGACTGTAGCAGTGCACCATTCGTTAGGGACAAAGCCTGAGGTGAAGCTGTGATTGAACAGGACACACAGGTGAGGTACCATTTCACTCTTCAGCTCATGTAGAACACATCCAGGGATAGTGTCAGGTCCCATAGAAGCTGTATTCTTGGCCTTGGACAGTGCTGTTTTAACCTGTGCAGCAGTAATACTGGGTGCCTGGCAATCTGCTGGTATTGTGAGTGGTCCTTTGGGTGGGGGAGAGGGGTTAAGTTGACATAGAATCTGTCGGCTAGTATACTGACAATATCTGTTGGCTCAGTATAGGAATTACCATTGTGCAGTAGCTCACAGCAAATCTGGGTATTGCCATGGAAATTCTTTACATAACTATAGAAGGCCTTGTGGTTGTCTTTACTATCTGCTGCATTTCTTTTTTCATAGCCAGTTTTAGAGGATTTGATTAGGGATCTCAACTTTTTGTTGCAGTTGATAAGGGACTTTTTCCAGTCTTGGGACTTCACCATATTCCGCATCAGTTTCCTCCTTCTGTTGTTGAGTTTGTTTATGGCAGGGAACCGCCAGTTTGACTTCCTTTTTTTGGAGGAGAGCATCTTGGTTCTATTATGTATGGCAAGATCCATGCACTTGTGTATGTGTTCATACAATGCATTGGTGTATGATTCTGCAGTCATGCAACTATTCTCCATTAGAATGGGTGCCGGGAAGTTATCCCCCTCTGTTTTTAGGAGCCCAGAGTTAGCTTTGGAGAAGTTTTTCATGGTGGTTACCTTTGTGGGGTGGGGTTGGGGGTGGGAGAGATGTAGATTTCCAAGATGATTAGTTTGTTGTCAGATCTAACCAGGGAATAGCTAACTATTGGTGTAGAGCAACAGTCGCCCATGTTAGTAATGACCAGGTCAAGGATGTTGGTACCTCTAGTGGGGTAAGAACAAGCTGGTCCAGGGCATTGGAATTAATGAACTCCAGGAAACGTTGGGCAAATGTATTGGTACATGAGTATTTTACACAGTTAATGGAGGGGTAGTTGAAGTCACCTAGTAAGAGAGTGTTAGGTTGGACCCTAATATTCTCCTGGGTGCTTAGGAATGTGGAGTGTGAGTCTTAGGACATGATTGGGGACCTATAGCAGGCTACAACCTGAATCACTGTGTTACCCAGTGTTAGCTACACATGAACTATCTCTGATGCGTTATGTGTGGCCACCAGTCTGGAGGTGTGCACATCCTTTATGAATATGGAAACGCCAACGTCTTTGGAGCTTCGGTCCAAGTTCTGGAGCCAAAAGGTATGGAATGAGTTATAACCTGGCAGTGCAGGGGTGCTTTCTGCTGCTTTAAGCCAGGTCTGTGTTACAGCACAAATGTCGATGTTCTCCATTTTAAGGAGTGCTTCAGGCGAGTGCATTTTGAGACTTAGACTTCTAGCGTTGAGCAGCATGACCCTCAGATTGCATTTGGTTGTAGCTGTTATGGTGGTAATTTGGTCTTTGGAACACCGCCTATAAAAGGCACTATATGGGTGGCAAGAACCTTGACCAGTATCCGGAAGCCCAGGGGTGACAGATGCAGGCCATCTTTGGCAAAGCATCGAGGTCTGTCAATCATGTCATCCCAGGCAGACAGATACTGGATCCCCTTAGAATGACACCAGAAACTTTGCCAGCTGTGGAAATCAATCATTTTCTGCTTCTACTGTGGTATAATTCTGGGTGATGGTATGATGCTGCTCAGGGCTAGGGTCATACCTGCCTGAGCTACATAATCCGAGAGCTCCTCCATATCTCTTTTCATGTAGTCCAGGAGGTATATCTCAGGTTATTCACACCCACATGTACAATGACAGAGTCATATTTGTACCTGTTGTTGAGGGACCTGAGTGCATGCGTTATGTGGTGGATCCTGGCACCCGACAGGCAGCTGACTGTTACTTTCTCCTTATTCAACCTAGTGAGTGGGACATCATTGTGTCTCACTATCGAGTCACCTATGACTAGTGTGTTGGGCATGCTAGATTGCCTTAGGGGCTTTGGTTGAGTGGCACACTGTTTAGGGCAGTTATGTGTCTCATGATTAGTGTTGTGTTGTGGTGGTTGAGTGCGTTTCTGCATTGGAGGTCTCTGCTGCTTGGGTAGATTTTTATTGAGATCCTCTGCGAAGGTGGGTGTGTGATTTGAGTTTTTATGTGAAGGCAGTGCTGGTGTGTGTTTTGGAGGGCTATGTATTCCGTGTGGTGTGGTGCAAGTGTTGACCTTCTCCGCTTGACCAGCTATTCCAATCTTGGCTGGAGAGTGCGTGGCTTCCAGTCTGGATATATAAGTGCATCTCTCACAAGTCTGAGTGTTGGAAGGTAAGAGGAGAGGATTGTCTGTGTACATGAGGCAGTTGTTACATTGCCTCAGGATGTCCAAGTTCACCAGGTCAATAGGGGAAAGCACAGAGAACTGACCTTTAGACATGCCTGGAGGGGTGGGCATTGGTAATAAGTACTGGATGTGTTTCCTTGTAGAACGTTTAGTGCTGGTAGCACTTTTGTGTATTACAATACCTCTTATCTGTCAAGAATTTCACAGAATTTCCAGATTTCTATTCATACGTTTAGCCTAACTCATAAAATGGGAAATTGTTGAGGAATATGCTCACTAAGTAATGACAAACATTTGAATTTCCTGACTTAATGTCCTTCAGAAAATGCATGCTAATATGAAACCTGTTATTCTAGCAACTTTCTAACTTTATCCAAGCAATTTATAAAATATGACCCCATTTTTGGCCTTTAATCCCTGCACAGTTTTTAGCATTTTTTCTCATTTTTATGCTAATAGGTTAACAGACAAATGCACCGTACACTGTAAATCAGAAAGAATGCCAATTAGAAAATTCACATGCTACCTGAAATGGAAAATATTTCCCAAATATTTAACTTGAATAAACAAATGCAAATATATACGTAAACATACAATTCATTGTATTTGTACCACGAAATCTTTGAGAAGCCATATGTTTGCCCAGGAGATGTATTGATATATATAGCAAACTGACTTGTAAGAGGGCACTGTTTAAGCTTTCCACTGCTTTGCAGTTTAGTAATGTTCATTACAAAATAATGCATCATGCACTCATGAAGTGCTTTGCAAACAATAAATCCATGAATTTTGCTGTCATTCAACTACAGTGTAGCTTTTTATGCAGACACAAGAATGAATTAACTTAAATTAAACTTCTCCCAATGTATTACAGACAGCCAACTGTGCCTGCAATGTATGCTGGACAAAACTGAAAGCATAAAGCACAGTGATATTGCACATACTAACACATTTTAGATCATTAATTAAAATGCAGCCTGTGGAAAACTGTAAACTCACTTATAAGACACCACTGGGTACAAATAATGACAAAGCATGCAGGGACAAAAATAACTGAAGAAACTTTACAGCTGAACTAAAGAAAAAAAAGTACCTACTACATAAAGTGTGAAACTTATATGAAACTATGATTTACTAAAATAGATCATTATTTCAAAATAAAGAAAATAGCTTTGCATTGAAGGGTTTCTCTTCTGTGGTGCACCTGTTAATTTTAAAAAGAAAATTTATATTTCATATGATAACAACTTCTTCCTGCCTAGTTCCACTCAAATTAAAGTTGTCAGGACATCAAAATGAAATATTGCTCATATCTGTATTGCATTCTATTGCAAAAATCTTTGTATTTATTTTGGCACTTTTACATTTTTATATTCTGCACTTAAAAATGTCTTATTTCTCTTTTTGGCATTGTTTCTGAAAAGTTAGCTAATGCAATGATACATGTTTTCACTTATAAGAAAATATTAATTTTAGTTATCTTTGTTTCACTGTTTAACTGGAGTAATAGGTTGTGATACAGCTTTACATTGTTAAAAGTGATCACTCCAAAATAAACTTTTATGATCTGAATGATAAAAATACAGCCTGAAAAAATTCACAAGGACCACCCAAATTATTATAAAAAATATACAAACATGTACATTGTCCTGAGAAATGGAATAACATCACACCTACGGTTATTGGCCTTACTTATCCATTATCTATGTGTTTAGCTTTGTCAAATATCATAAAACAAAAGTTAACTGAAAGTAAAGCCCAGATCACAATTTACTGTGCTAATCATTTTCATCTCTAACATAAGACATCTATGTCTGTGCCAGTGGTGTACAGAGATAATACCCAGACTACAGCATGAGAGACCTGAATTCAAGTAGTGCTACAGTGAAAATGTCCCAATTCAAGTAATGGCTCAGACACTTGATGGCACAGGCAAGGAGGCTGGGCAGAACCATCCTATAAAGGGAGGGGGTATGTGCCCAGGAGTACACATATGTAAACTTATTTCCCTATTGGAGACAGAGCCAGCAGCCATGCAGTGCCTCCTGTGGGTGAGCTGAGCAGTCCTGCTGATGTCAGACCCTTGCAGAAATGAAGGACATTTCAGCACTGACACCCATAGCATGCCCCACACACGGGATGTCACTGGACAAGTTCACAGAGGTCAGGAATAATATAAAAATCAAGAACAACCCATTATTGCTGCCTAAATGAAAGCCTCTTCTTGCAACCCTCATGCTTCACACGATAAGAAGACAACTTAGCTATCCAGCTGGGATGGGGCTGATGCCAGGCAGGCAACAGCAGATAGAAGAATAAAAAATGTATAAGATTTCTCCTAAACATACAGTTTTAAAAGTAATACTATTTAGGAAGAAAACCAGCTCAACCATGTAACTAGAAACAACAAATACAATTCAACAAAGTAATGTGTACTATAATCAGTTTTACATAGCATATAGAAAACAGCATATTTAACTTTCATTAACTCATCTGAGACTAAAATGTCAGCATACTCCTTCTAGAAATTATATCATTAATATATGGATGTATTATATTATGTAAGGTTACTTCTCTGTCCATTTAACATTTTCCAACAACATACTGAAATTTACACCATTTGTGCTTAATGTCATACAAGAAAGAAAGAAAAGACAAGAAAATACATTTTTTGAAATCTTTGCAACAAAGGACCAGACTAACATAAAACTAGGTTTAAGTCTCATGATTGCCAACTAGCGTTCTATCTGGATCTATAAAGGAAACCTGTCCATGGATCCATTTCACTGCCTCCAGTGGGTATGATGGCTACTAGAGGGATGGTCTGGGGAGTCAGACCACTAGTATCCAACTGGTTAAAGTAAATAAAAGAGCACATAGATCCAATTCAGTAACCAATTCATCAAATGCAACTTGATACCAGTAGCATGAAGGGAACATGCACTAATACCATGGGTATGGGCTTCCAACATCACCATCTAGATTAGGACTACATACAATTGCTACAGAGCTGTTTTTGGTACAAAACCCTAGTCCCTTTTGTCACAACTGCATCTGTTAAACACTGCACCTTTCAGTGGTCTTTAGCCATGGTATCTGCCTCTCAAATAAATTATTACTTATACACTTACATTCAAATTATATGAGATGGCTGGCAGAGTTTTTCAATTTCCCACAACATTCATCATTGCCAAGTAGTACAGTTATCACTCAAGAGTTATTGAGCTAGAGACCCAACCATTACATATCATATCTTGATATAAATTATAAAAATAATAATAGACACAAAAGAGTAATGGATTGGACTATGGAGAGATTTGTGACAGCTTGACAGTCTGCAGTACTAAATAATACCTTCTTCTTTGATGACCACTAACTTACTAAATAAATAAGTAAATAGATGCCAAGCACAATCTCTTTAAAGGGTATAATTGAAAACTTTTCTTAGACAATAAAGGCAGTCTAGAATTTTAAAGTTTTTCCTAATAAACCAGTATTACTTGATGCAAATTAAATGTGCTAAGGTAATAAGAAGAAAATGAAAATTACACTCACGTTTACAAAACAGGATATTTAAAGTAAACCACTAACTAGGCTCATTAGCTAGCGTAGTTATTCCTGACTGAAGGGATACTGAACCCTCACTGCCATAAATTCCTAAAACTTTATAAAAGACAGACCTGCACATGGAAAACTTGTATCAATGTAGAGTCTAAGTTTTTCTAAACAAGTCTAGCTGACTTTACACTGCTTTCAGTTCCATTTATATACTTTAGCTTTGTAATTTCTTTCCCACTGAAACTTCAGTTCTTTCCAGAAAATAGAAGAATGACTGACAGCACATGGGATATTCCATACATATATTTACTGTTTCCATACTAATGACAATTTTCTTTTACAATTCTGGGTTCAGAAGATCTTTGAAGAGTCTTGCAATTGAATTTTATGGCACTTTTCTGCCTGACCCCAGACTCTTTTATAATTTAATTGCATTCACTCAATTAAGCCATTACTGAGAAACTGCAGAATGTGACAATATGCATTTCAATTACATATTTCATACATTTCTTTTCCTTTTGTATCCTTTGTTTACATTCTTAAAGAAGTCCATAAAGTTTAACACATTTTTCTTCCATAGAAAAGATACATTTTCTAAATGCATTTCCATAGTTCAGATTATTTGTTGTATTTTTTTTTAATTTGGTTTTAAAATAAAAGATAAATCAATTATAAAACAAACCAACAACTATTTACATAGTCTACAGCTGATCAATCCATCAAAGATTTACATATCAACAAGTAATATTTTTCAAGCAAGTCTTTAAGTTTAGGCCAAGATTTATATGAATGAATAATATTAGAAGTTCTCATTGTTATACTATGCAAGTCACTACTGCAAACAACTTTTGCCATACTAATAAATTCAACAGTAGAGGTAACTTTACTTTTCCAAATTTTAGCTATGACTTCTCTGGATATAGAACAGATAGACCAAAGAAAAGGCAGTTGAATTTTTGGAATAATCTCTAGAATAGGAGCATTAAATAAGAGTAAAGATTTAGAAATATTATATCTATCTAACCATAGAGCTTGAATGAAATTATTAATTTCTTTCCAAAAAGGGGAGATGACTTCACATTCATATACCATATGCATCAAATCAGCTATTACTTCAGAATCACATCTCCGGTGTTTATTTCTATTTGATTTATACATAATTGCAATTTTGTTAGGGCTGACAAAAGCTTTGTGTAAGAATTTCCAAGTGAAAGTTTTCCAATATAATGAAGAGGTGGTTTAATCTGTAGATTTTAATATTCATTTCTTGTATTCTTCAGAGAAGTCTTCATTATTAATTTTTGAGGAGTAGTTCAAATAGGAATTATCTAATTATGTGAAATCTAACTTAAGAATTTTATAAATCTGTGACAAATATAATTTATTTTTCATTGGATTATTACTGATATTTGTTAAGAATTCCAATATTTTGGGGAACAATTACTTATCTAGGGTAAATATTTTATTTATTTCTGTGTTCTCAAAGTCTCTAAATATTTGTAAAATGAATTATCAGAAACTTGATTGTACTTGGACCTTAAATTTTCAACAGTATATCTATATCTATCTATACATATGATTGGAAACATGGAAATTATTAAGTCTTTAATAGAATTCGTTAGAACATGTGAACTTTTGGAAGGAGGAAATTATGTTATTTAAATAGGGAATTTGAGAAGAAGGTGTAATGCCATTTATGCAAAAATCTTTTAATAACCAGATAAAATATTACAGACTCTTTATTTATAACTGGTTGTGATATATTTATTATTTACTAATAACATTTCTTGATGCATTTGTTTCGATTTTGAATCATAAGATGAATTTATCCAAAATGCTATAACTTTTACAATTGTTGATGTAGCATACAATTGAATAGCAGGGAATCCTATTCCACCAATATCCCAGCCTTTTCTGTGACAATCAAAGGAAACTCCTGGTTTATTAGGATGCCAAGATAATTTAAAAAGAATATTATTTATCTTCTTCAGCAATCAATTTGGTGGAGATAGTACTAAAGATTGTAAGACAAACAATATTTTAGTATGTGTGTTCCTGGGATGAGATGATCAACAGTACAATATGATTCACAAAAGATGGGCTACACTTCTCATTCAAGGGTTCTGTATACTGGCAAAAGTCTTTGCTTCACTCCCTCCCCCCCCCCCATTGTGCCTTTTTAGGCTGTGTTTATCTAAAGAGCAAATCAAATCATAAACTGGGCAATATCATCTTGGACCATCTTAATGACAATAAACTTACTCATCTGGAGGCACTTTAGCATTTTGAATATGCCCATATGTATGTGGTCATGAATCTTGGATATGAGAGCATCCCTTTCATGCCAGGGTCTGAGCCCACCAACCTTTTAATTCCACTGGTAAATGTGGAGGTGCCTCTGTTTTTGTCATAAATACTATCCATTCTGAAGTGATGCCCAGTGACATCCCATTGAGCTCTTAGAATTCCAGCTCTCACTAGGAAAGTCGGAATTTCAACTCCTAGCTTGCTATCAGTCCTTTTCCATGCCCACAGAATCATGAAAATGTCCTAGTATTCCATGAAAATATCTTTGTAGGTAATGAATCATTAAATCTAAGGGACTTCTACTATGTCTCCACAAACGGGAGTACCATTACTTCCAAGGTAGGGTATGCACAATGTTTCTTAGACAGAGCAAATGAAAACTTCTTGAATCAGAGTGTCCATAATCCCACCAAGGGTTGGTTAAGGTCCAGACCTAGTTATTATAAACCTGACTCCAGCATGCTCCATATCCCAGGTTAGTCCTTCATTATTTGAGTCAGACAACCAAGTGGTAACCTTTAACCTCAGAATATCTACACCTCTCATAACTAAGCTACCTACTTTAGGAGCTTCAAAAAGGCAAACCTTCTACAATTGTATGACAAAAATCTCAAACTTCACCCATATTAATGCCACAGTGGACCAGGATATGCAGCCACCTACATCAGGGCTCATTTAGATAAATGCATTGACAGGGCAGTCCTTACCAGAATGAAATACAGTGTTACATATAATAACAAACTGCTCTGGTGGTCAATAGATATAAAGAAACTATACAACAGAAGGAGACAACTGCTTAAATTACCTTGTAAGGTCAGAAACCCTCAAAAATGGTTAGCCTTTTAAGCTCAGGATAATTGCAAGTACTTTTTTAGCTATGTTAGAAAACGAAGAAATAATTGACATCACTGGTCTGACCTCATCTATATTAGCACCTGCCATTCCATTCTTAAAGATATTACCAACATACTAGCAAATACATTTGTTGCAAATATCTCCCCTGAAGGTATCCACTCCCAACAATCCTGAGTCACTTCCCGCACCACCGTCTGAAAAGATCATATCCAAAAAGCACTCTCCAAGATCAAAAACACCTCTTCAGTGGATTCCAATAATATACCAAGTTGTCAAATAAACAGGATCAAGCTTGCTGTCTCTGATCCTATACTTAAGATGTTTGACCGGAGCCTTGCCACAGGTAATGTTCTTAGACACTGGTGCACTATGGTAGTGATGCTCCTCTGTGAAGGAGGCCTCATGATTGATCTTGGAAACTACACACCTCTTAGCCTTATAAGTCTTTTCTGTAAAGCCATAGAATTCATGATTATTGCTCTCATAAATCATGACATTAAAAAATGTGCTCAGGTTTGACCCACAACAATTTGGATTTGTTATGGGCAGGTCATGCCTGCTTAATCATGTGAAATTCTTTGAAAAGTTCACACAGATGGTAGATAGTGGTCACATAGTCCATACTGCTTACTTGGATCTGGCCAAGGAGTTTGATATGATAATGCATGAGGGAATTGTGTATAAGCTAAGAGACTTAAATACAATTCCATCACAAAATTGTATATAAGCTAATGGCCTTAAATAAAGATCCATATGTGTTAAGATAAATTGAAAACTGGACCAAGGACTGAACGCAAGTTGTCAGAGGTGGTAATGCCACAACAGTCAGGGAAAAGGTGGCCAGTAGCATATCATAGGGTTCTGTGTTGGCCTCCTCCTGTTTGGCAATTATTTTTCTGACCTTAAAACTGACAACATGAACTTCTAGTTAACAAAGTCTGTCTATGATTGTAAGCTGTATGCAGTTGTTAAGTAAACAAATAGTGCTAATGCCCATCAAAAACAATTAACACAAGTTAATTTTTGGCGCACTGCAAAAATGGTTCAACTAAATGACTAGAAATGCAATATCATTCTCTTTGGAAAACAGTAAATTCCTAGAAGCTACTGCCTCAGTAACATCCTGCTGTCTGCTGACACCCCATTCTGGTGAACCTCCTGCATATCTGCAAAACAAAGAGCAACAGAATTACCAGTTCTGAAGACTTAAACCTTGCCTGGGATATAAATAGGACCTGCTGGAGAGACAAGCATTTATCCCAGATACTACTCCTTCTCTTGAATAGGTTTCCAACCCATGTGAAGCAGAATTTCTCCCTAACCCAATTCAAGTATATGTTGGACAGTTGAATGAGGAACAGGAAATTCATCCCTGGTTTGGCACCTATATCCCTAATGGACACAGGAAGCCCCTGAATGGTTAATCTCCCAGGCTCTTGCTAGTAAATGTTTCACTTCCCAAGCCCCTGATTACACTTATTAAAAGTACCAGAACTTGTCAGAGATTTGGAATGCATGCTTAAAAAAACCCATGTGGTCATTAGCCTAGTAAACACCTATGGACCTACAGGGAGAATTACCATCTTAATAAGTATTAATCTTTCTTCCATGGTAAAGAAGAATTTGTTCCAATTAGTGATTAAACTTAAAAATGTTATCAACAACCTATTGAATGTTTGCTTGTATCATTTCATTGGTGAGCTTCAACCAACGTCACTTAGATGCCAGTTCTTTACAATCTTTGAGAATGGACAATTAGTCCGCAAACACAAAATAAATAAAATAAGCTGACTGCTCAAATATCTTGCTGCAGATTTTGAATTCAACCTGAGTAGCCATTCAACTATCTGATTGCAAATCTTACATTTACATCAGAGAATAAAGTACAGCAGATCTTTCATACATGATAAACTTCACTTCGTTTAAAAGGAATAAAACAAAAGTATTTAAAATAAAAGTCCAACTTTATGTTAATGAAGCTTCTCACAATTTTTTCACACAATGATCATTCCTTACTTATTACTAGGCCATGTCTATAGGCAGATCTCATGCCTCCTTCTGAACAAATCACATTATTTCAATCAAATTATTTGAATGCCTTCTCAATAATCTACTTATGTTTGATACCAATAGTGATCGTACTGCTGTGAGAATTAACAATAAGCTTGACAAAGTTTACAAAGCTAAATCACACTTCATTGATGCATCAAGATTGAGAACTACAAAGTTATACCGTCTCTCTTTTTTTCTACTTTCTTTTTTTTTTTTTTTTTTGGTCCATCTCTTCACAAGATTTCATTCATCCCTAAATCATGAATTACCACAGACATACAGTAAGGTTACCAATTCTGCAAAAGCTGCAACAAGAGGAGACTGATTGAGAGAGAGCAAGCATTTACGATGCAGTCATTGGCTTTGAAGAGCTATAAAAGCTTCTCACTTGTACGTTCAGACTTGAAATGCATTTCAGCAGCCATTATCATGTGATTGTGGCTATTTAAATCCTTAAATTCAGAGTGTGTGTGTGTGAAGGTAAAAAGCTTCTTGATATATACATATGTATATGTATATGTATATGTATATATATATATATATATATATATATATATATATATATATATATGGGTCTACTTCATAACATTGAAATTGCATAACGTTGAATTTCATAACATTGATACCATAACATCGAAAATTCAAAACACTGATAACCCAAAACATTGAAAACTCAGATCATTGAAAGTGTACTGCATAACATTGAAAACTACATTGCACAAGTAAATATATAAATAAATGACAGTACTAGTTTCCTCAAATTTACGATGGAAACCAATAGTGAGTATGTGCACTACTTAGATGTGTCCATTTCTAAAAATAGGAACCAAAATAATTTTGAAAGTCCTATTTATAGGAAACCAACATACTCAAATTCTTTACTCCACTTTACTAGTGGACACCTTCTCCACCAAAAAAAGTCCCTAGTCAAAGGAAAATATGTTACATTAACATGCCTGGTCAGCAGTGAGGTCACCTTTTCTA
>NC_056735.1:913078196-913110696 GCF_019279795.1 Protopterus annectens
AAAAATGTAATGTGTACTGGCATTTCTTTTATAATGTTGTTTATTTTTTGTTTATTTTATTTTTTCTTTAACATTACTATTTGCATAACACACAGCTTGACGCAAACATGGCAAAACAGATAAATACAATACATTTCATGTAATGTACTTCTATGATAATGACTATATAAACTTCACCTCTTAATGATGTATCTGTGTAGCATACCTGCTAAACACAGTAAACCACACAGCATATACTATCTATAGATCAATAGTTCAAGTACCAGATTTGTCTTTTGAGGATAAAAGCTAATAAACACTGTTCGCGATGATAAAACAAGGTAAGCTTTGCCTGTCACATTTGTAAATACTTACCTTCATGCAAACCTAGTTCAATGGCCCACTCCTGAAGCAGGCAAAACACCTGTAGACAGGAAGCAGACAATACTTAATTCCAAAATTGATACAATGTTGCATTTTTATTGCCATTGCGCAAACATACTAAGCAACATTGCTTGGATGTTAACACACATACTTAATAATGAATATGAAAATATACAGCTTTTTAACTGTTTCTGTGGCAGCAGTTGTAAGGGTAAGGCTGCAATACAGTTGACCCTTGGTTCTAATCCAGCAAAGTCTATAGCTCTAGTCCTGTTGTTCCTGTTTATTTTATATTAACATTAACATGAAAACAATAATCAGACGTATAAATAACTGTCTACAGCAGATGCATTGAGCATACACAGCATATTTGATATATATTAAATGTGCAACTGTGGGTATCAGTAGAATTATGCTTCTACAATTACACATTTATTTCCTGAAGTGTCTTGGCACACACTTACATGCTTAAACACTCAACTCTGTAATGTATATGTATAAGTAATGAGCAGCTCTGACAAACAAGGTATCAGTTGCAATGGGAACTGTTCACAGTAATGACTATAAAGAATATGCTTGTAGTCCAACCTTGCCTGTGCCAACTGGCGTAAGTTAATGCTCACAATACATGTCAGCGAGGGTTCGATTGTAACACAATCACAATTTTATTAATGCTTGTCCACTCACTTTTAAAAAAAAAACAAATAAAAATTAAACACAATTATAAATAACAATAGAAGTATGTACAGCAGTGGAGTTCAAATAAATTGCATGTATGATAGAAGGACTACTGAATATTCTAATTCTGTAATAATTGTATTCTCTGGCCTTGGATGGCCTACAGACATGAATGATAGTCAAACACACATGATTGTATAAAACAGCACCTTGTCATGTCACACACATACACAGTTAACCCCTCACTCTGTCATGTGCATTTATATATAATTAATAAGCATGTCTAACAAGCACTTCTGTGGCAAAAATGTAAATCGCCTATGTTGAAGAATATGTTTTGTCTCAAATGCATAGATTTGAATCCCACATTGTAAAAATTTAATTTTATCAGTGTATAAAGCCACACAAAAAAGTGTCAGTTCATAAAGTTTATGCCCTTAATACATGTCTGCAAAGTTGAATCCACTAACAGTTACAGTAGCAACACACCCATAAGCTAATGCCAACTATCAGATTAACCTTCCCATTTCAAAGACTGCTTTCATCTCTGGCACTATTGCTCTCCACTTACCATCATGCAAACACAGTTGCCATCATTGTTCGGGTATGTGCATTAGCAGTAAACACAATAACATGAACACCTGTCTCACAAAAAAATATCGTCCCATACATTACTCTCCACTTTGCACAGGCATTTTATCAACACACTTGATTTGGTCTAATTGGCTATACAACATGATTGTGTTTTTGTCACCCCTCTTTGTTGAAGTGACAGTCCAAATTCAGCTAATATTCTAAAGATATTTTCATTTTACACCACTGAAGAAGTGGATAGCTATGGTTCTTACCTACCTTCCTGTTGCACATTCTTCTGTTACTTTCCCTTTGTTCTCTCCCCTGCCTGGCTCCCAGTTCACTACTTTCTCATCTACCCCATTTTAATACCTTTAATATGGTAAAAAAATAGAATCACCCACCACATGTATAAGTGAAAACAGTCCAGTGAAGCTCTTCACTTTTTGTCCTCTATCTTTGCATGGAGTTTGTCATCTCAGCCCAATGCTGAGTGGTGGTGAATGGCTCTTCAATGGTGTGGTTACCTCCATGGATGCTGCTTAAACATGCTGTGCTAAGATAATGCACAGTGAAAGTAGACTAAAGAATGATTTAATTACATTCTAAATATATATTTAAAAGTATTAAATACACCTGGATTCAAATTCTGCATCATTTGGGCTTAAAAGAAATATCTCACTACAATTACATCCATGCCACAGAGTCAGATAAGCAGCAAGTGTGATTTTTACACTCAGTACTACCCAGAGTGCTTACATTTGCTCATCTCTTAACTACATGCAAATGGGGAAAGTAGTATAAATGTACATCTCAGATGAACAAACACTTTGTGATTGACTGCACAGACCAGCTGCTTGGTGGTGCTCTATGGAAAGTGCACATTAACATGTATTACTGCCCATTTAGTCTCCATCCCATGAATGTACATCTAAAAATACAACCAAAAGGAAGGCACTTTTTATGGAAATACCACATAATTACCATGTAGCCATGTGTTACATGCAACTCATGCATTTGAAACTTAATCTCTCAGTACTTGTTCCCATGTATATCAATTACACTACACAAATAAGTAAAAATGCTTTCTAATATATCATGCACATCTTTATACTGATAATACACATTCAAATTTTCCAGTACTTGTAATTATGTGGAGAGGTGTTTGCCTATTGGTTGTAAAGGTCTCTCTTAAAGTATATCTGCACTTTGAAATCACAGCAGCAAATACTACACCTTGGACAATTATCGGTTTGGTAACATGCAGGACCATTAATATCTTGATAGTTGTATATGATTAGCCATCCATTTCATAGAGGCCTCCCAACATTGTCTGTCAAACATCCAATGATGATGTCATCCATCATACATTTTACAGCAGTATCGTAAAAGCCAGACATGTGCTGTGGCTCTTGAGTTAAGTACTGATTTTTTTATCAGTGTACCTATTTAGGTAGGGGTTCTATTCTCACTGCAGTTGACTGGTGTGTGTGTGTGTGTGTGTGTGTGTGTGTGTGTGTGTGTGTGTGTGTGTGTGTGTGTGTGTGTGTGTGTGTGTGTGTGTGTGTGTGTGTGTCTAGTCAAAAGATCACATCTGTGAATCCTTCAGTCATAAATACAACCCCATGAGATACCAATATTTTGACATTTGTACATGCCTAAACATCCATTTAATTCAGTCCTCACAGCATCTTCTCTCAAACATCCAGTGATGATGTCACCCACTATAAATTGTACAACAGGATTGTAAAAGTCAGACTTGTTGCTGTGGTGCTTGCATTAGGTACAAAGTGTTATAGGTGGTGCACCTAGCTAGGTAAGAGTTCTAATCTCATTACAGTCAACTAGTGTGTGTGTGTGTTTGTTCAGTTTGTTGAAATTCAAGAGATGTGTTTACATCTGCATGTGGAACACTGCTATTACAATCATCTTTTCACCAGACACTGCTGATGTCATCACTTACAAAGCATTGTCCAACACTCACCAAGTCAGACTTGTGCTGTGGCACTTGAATTAAATACTGAGTTCTCTAGTCAGTGTACTTAGGTAGGAGTTTTGTTCTCATTGCAGTTAGGTGGTGTGTGTGTGTGTGTGTGTGTGTGTGTGTGTGTGTGTGTGTGTGTGTGTGTGTGTGTGTGTGTGTGTGTGAGTGTGTGTGTGTTGAGCTGCTTGATATTTAAGAGACCATTTTACACCTGCATGTGGAACAATGCTATTATTATCTTCTTCTAACAAGACTCTGCTGATGTCATCAGCTATAATAAAAGCCAGACTAGTACTGTGGCACTTGTGTTAAATACTGTGCTCTGTAAATAGTAAAGTAGGGGTTCCATTCTCACTGCAATCAATTGTGTATGCATTCAACAATCATTATCGTAACAATTTTCAAATGGTATGTGAGTTCAGAGCTATGTCAAACCCTCCTCTGAACATCTCATTGTAGCATGTCATGATGGTGTCATCCTGTAAAACATGCACTCTGACAGTATTCAAGATAATGCTGTGCTGTGGCAGTAACATTAACTATTGTATTTGCAAGTTACTTTGCCTACACATATAAGTGTTCTAATCTGACAGCAGGCAACTTGCATGTCTATACACACAACTATCAGTTTGGAGAGAATTTTACCCAGGGATGTGATTCCACATCCATGACCTGCACTCCTCCCAACTTGTTCTCCTCAGCATATGATGATGCTATCATACTCCATAAAGTGCAGCTTGACAGTGTTACAGTCAGACATATGTGGTGATGCTACTTTGACATTGCATGACATTTATATTCTATACCTACACATGTGTAATGTTCAAATCAGTCTGGTCTACTGTTGTGTGTCTGTGGCTGGTGCTAAATTATGTTCATTATATGATCTTTGGAATATCTCTTCATTTCACTACCACTTGGGGTAAATTTCACATAACCCCATGCATCATCCGTTTTCCTCTGGTCACATGACATACTTCCTGCAGAGAAGTGGAGGATGTCCTCATGTCAAATATGCATACACACATTATGAAGCAAAGTCCTTCTATGTGCATCTGCAAGCCGTCTTCAGACCACTGCATGTGTGATTACTAATTCTGCCATGGCAGGATGCAATATACACATATGCACAATAGTCTTACTATCATCCTTAATATAGATATAGGGATTTATTTTTACATGGTAAAATAATGGCTAGGATTTCATGTGATGTTGGCGATTAACATAATAATGTTCTATGACCCCATGACATGTCAAGGTTGCTGTCATTGACATGTGCTATATTGAGGTGTGGATGTACTGTGTGGCTACAAGATGGTATTACAATCTGTGAAGTGAGCTAATGTATTGATGGCCATTGCTGTCACTGCATTACATGCTCCTTCTATAACAGCTGTAGTAATATCCCCGCTGAGAACTATTGACATAGCATGATACACTTGTATGTATATTATTGGCGTATTAGGACATGTGTTGTTGTAGTGGAGCAGATCAACCTTCTACAGTTCAAATTCTACCATCACAGTGACACTTGCAGTATGGCACATGTGTGCGCATGTCTATATACAATCATTAAATGCTCTGTGACAGAAATAAAAAAAATCATATTCATTACATGATCACATAAGACTTGCCTTATACACATATTGTTATGCTGTGATATGTACAATCAATGTATCACGTTTGGATTCAATTGCAGCCTTGTAGAATTTATTGTATGGGCAGCTATGTTGCTATAGCTAAGGATTATTGAGGTAGTCAACATCACCATTGTGCAACTATTAGCATTTGTGTTAGGAAATGCCCTGCATGAACCATAGACAACCAGTCTCTAATGTGTCCTGATATGGCATCAGGCCACTCAAACACAACTTGCCCATGAAGCACATATAGGCATATGTTGTACAATTGATGCAAGCATATGACATTAGTACAGTTGTATGACTGTGTGCAAGTACTAGTGTGTGGAATATGATTAATGACCAAAGCTGCATTTGTTGGTCTTTTCAAAAATCATTTATTCCAATAAATATGAAATGTTAAGTGGCATATACAACAAAGCACATATCTGCATGTAGCTGCTACCCGACGTACCCCAACTGGAGGAAACAGACAATCCACTGACAGTTTGTCATGCACATCACCCCCCCCCCTCACCCCATCACCACTGACATCAGCCAAATTATAAATGCAAACATTACTCAGTTTCTATTATTTTCTAAGGAGGGCAGCTCATCTGTGCACTCTGTATGGCTAATAACACTGACAACATTACAGGTTGTCTATAGCATGACTCAACACATGAACTTACCAGACACAATTGGATTCATACATCAACATAGCTTCCAGACAGATTATGTACTCATTGACAGGTGCACAATAACATACATCTTTCTGACTGGGGGGGAACATCACCTGATGGATGCATGTATAGACTCACCTTGACTGGCCACATGTGTGAGATAGACCAACAAGTCATCGTGGACCTTTTCTAAAAGGACACAAGTAATATCCTGACTGTATGCGAAAGACATGTGATTTGTTCAGGCTACATTATGCCTGTTAGATCTGTTCAATGTCCTCAAGAAGGTCAACAAGGGCATGCATGATGACAACAATATCATCCTGCATTACTTGACCTGGCCAAGGCATTGACACAAATTCACACTGAGGTATAGTCCCTTTCCTGTTCATTATTTAAGTCTCAGACATCAGGAATGACTTACACATCCTTTGTCCAGCCAGCTTTGTGGAGGAATGCGGATTGTGGACAATCATTGAATCTAAGTGAGATATTGATATAATACAGACAGAATCAACACACATAAAGGATTGCTTCCACAGCCATGGAGACACAGTAGATGAACAAATATCATGGTGGGATTAGCTACGTTAGAAAAGCAAACACAAGCTAATTATAATATAGACAGGACACACCTATGAGCGGGCCAATTGGTATGTGACCTGTGTACTCAGGTAGATGGCATGCGGAATGCCACCGGCATGTGCCCACAGTGGTGACTACTCGCTTGTAAGTAACATGACTCCTGAGTATGTGCAGGACATCCACATCAAAGGGCATTATAATTCCATAGTTTTCAGCCCTCATCACACCTAGTACAATGCACCCTTTTTCATGTATATCACAACACATCTTCCATGGATGAATTGCTCAAGTCTACCACATTTACCACATTGAGCTCCCACACATCTTATTGGCCATAACTAAGTATTCTTTTCATTGCATAAACATTAGTGGTTGATGGTGTGGAATCCCCATAAAGGTTTTATGCAAGATGTATGTGTGATACATGTTCCTGTGATGCACACAGTAGACACATAGCTGATTGACAATATTGGCAGTGTGGATTGTGCCATATATATGCCATGCACACCTGTCAGCTAGCCAGGATTGCTTGTAATCTCAAATACAGGTATAACAGTATCCTTCCTAACACCTCCAGCAGATATTAAAGTTTTAAGAAGGTGTGCTTGATCCCCCTCATAGATTGCTGACAAATCATAATAGTTGCACAAGTGTGTTCTTGCAGGACCATCTATGATCACTCACAATCATATATGTTGCATCAAAGACATGGGATTACTGGCAGTATTATTCTGATATTGCCCATGATTGTGCATGCTTCTGTCTACTGTTGTCCATTAGCCTATTACTATGTGTCCTGCTTGGTTAAGACCTGTGCTGACATTGCATTCATATTCAGGCAACTCATTTTGCACAGCTTCATAATATACACCTACTCCCTATTGTTATGTACTGCCCCTGATGTATGTTCTCTCCATTGTTCATGTAAGGATGCTTATATCACAAAGAATCTTCTCCACTGATATGTCACCTTGTGTGACATGTGACAATCACATCATTACAATAACTGTGCAGTCCATACTGTATCATGTCGATATGTGATTTGTGTTCATGCTGCAGCTGTCTTCACTGACATGCCCTCATCTGCTGTACATTATCATGTTTCACCTGTCCTCCTCTCCTTTGTTTATCCCTATAATTCATCTGTGTGTCCCTTTTCAATACACACATTTCCCCTGACTATTTGCACAACTTTTATTATGTATACCTAAAACAGGTTTTCAGAATACGCTGCACTGTATACACTTTCATGTAATGTTGGAACTATATACATTGCTTCAATAATAATCCTTGTTATCATTATGGCATTCCACACAATCCAGCAAACCTAGTTTGTCTGTAGATAAACAGGTTTACATGTCTGCTGGTATTCGTTTTGCTTTACATGGTTTCCTAGCCAGCAGCACTGTTGTCAGCCATGAAACTGCACTTGTTTACATTTAAACATGGTGCACGGCATGCATATGTAATTATCCGTGCTGCCGACTATGCAAACATGCAAACTCTGTGTAGGCTTTGTGCTAAGCCTACACAGAGTTTTCTGAATCCTCAGGCATATCTAAATCAGTAGTTAATGCCTTTACCGTTTTAAGGAAACCTACTCGGCAGCTGCCAATAAATGAAAATCAAACCATATCTAAATAGATAATTAATACATTCACCTCCTTAATGAAACCTTCTTGGTAGTTGCTGCTAAAACCACATCTAAATAGGTAGCTGATGAATTCACCACTTTAATGAAGATTGTCTGCCTGTTGATGAGTAGTATTAGACAATAAGATGAACTCTGATGTGAGTCTTTACACACTTTAAACAAAGCCTAACAGTAACTCTAGAACAGGAGAAAGAAGTTGCTTCTCTAAAGCCATAAATGCCATAAAGCCATACAATAGCAAAGATGTCACAAAGAAAATGCCCAGATCTTGTGCTAACACATTTTAATGGTAAGCAGAGATAGTTGTTCAGGCTATGAGTCTGTTTCTGGATCTAAGACATTGTATTGTAACTTATTGTTACTTCTACCAAATTATAGATTTTAAATTCTGACACAAACAAAGAAGCTTAGGGAGCAGAAGTGCTTATCCTTAAGTTCCATGTCATGCATAGTGCAACATATCAAATATGTGTTCCAAATCACAACAAGAGGAAACTGCTATTTCTCTGTGTCATGCAATACTTTTCCTAGACGCGAGGGAGACTTTGGCTAGGGCAGTAATGGTAGATGATCCATGATTAGCAATATTTTTTTTTCATCATAATTATATTTGTCAGCTGCATCTTATTGGCTTGTTTACAGTCAGCAGTTTACACTAAACTAGCATTTTTTTCTTCTAGCATAACTTCCTGATTAGTTGTTAGACCAATCAACTGAAACTTTTTCTTCAGTACTGGGAGCAGATTCTATTGATGTCTTTAATTCCACTATACCCTCATGAGGATGAATCGACTTTGCCTTCATTAGTATGCTTAACTACCTCACTTCATCACTTCCTTCACTGACATGTTTAACTACCTCACTTCATCTCAACTCCAAATACATATCCAACTGACTTACATCTAGCTTCCTCTCACTACCACATATACTGCTCACTCAGTCTCCTGTCTTATGCCTCTATCTTCCCCTTCCATCCCATTAGCCCTTGTAGCTTGTTTCACCTTCGTGTGGAGCTTCTGCTTTATATCTGCTTGAGTTTAGTGCAATATTTGTTTATAAGATTTAGGTATATGAGTTTAGAACAGTGTCTGTTTGAGCTTAGTACTACCCCTGTAGATATATATATATATATATATATATATATATATATATATATATATATATATATATATATATATATGTATATATATATATATATATATATATATATATATATATATATATATATATATATATCCTACCTTTATTCCCAGCCTTTAGCTAGATATTGGTATATTTGTTCATTAGTATCTTTCATATTGCATGTAGAGCTAATGTTTGCTGCAGGATGTATTATTTGGTATTATATTATTTAAATTGTATATTCAATTGTTCTTCATGTACTCTGCTGCTCATTTATTGTTCTGTGGAGCTTTTCTCCATGGGCCTCCACTGAAAATGGACCTGTGTCCAGTTGGAATTTCCTGGTAAACAAATGTAAATAATAAATAGTAAAAATAAAGCCAGTCTTGCTTTTTAACATTTATCCATTTCCAAGACGTTAAAATGAATGCAAGTACAGTAAACTTGAATGGAATGAAAAACGTTTTGTATTTTTAATTGATTCATTGGTAGAGACACATGGAAAATATGTCTGGTCTTAGATCAAAAGATGCATTTTTTGTGTATAATACATCAATCTTGTGGGATAATTCTTCCAGAGTTTATAAACTGTAAAGCATTGTAACATTTTCTCAAACAATCTCTATCTGTATAATATGGGATCTCCATTGTCTACTCCTTTAAAGATCTACTGAAGAACTCCACTATTCATAAACCACTGTTGTTACAGGGGCCACATTAGTGATGCTGATTTCTAATGTCTGTTATAATGTTGCTTGATAACACATTTTTTTTTTCAAAAAAAAGTTTTATTTAATTTTTTACTTTTTACAACAAGAAGTAACAAATAACAAATGAAAAAAACACACAGGATACATCAAGGTGAGAAAAAAAATTACAATACTTAATTTTGCTAACCTGACATGCTACCCAAGGAAAGAAATATTAGAACATTAAGTAGAAAATCCAAAATAAAATACAGCATTCACTAAATGAAAAACTGATTTAGATGGAGGTAAGAAGGAGGGTGTTGATCTTAACCAAAACTTTTGTATATATAGCTTTCCTCTTTGGACTTTTAAAAATGAATTTTTGCGCAGCAATGTAAGTGTCAGCCATTGATTTAAAACTGTTCCAACATAATTTAGTGCGATCCAACCAATTTTTAGAAATGTATAGTTTCATGAGTGAACATAAGAGGACTAAAACATGTGTGTCCAATTTAGAAAGAGGACATGTAGGGATATGTAGAATGGCTAGCTCCCAAGAAAGGGTTGATTTATGATATCCCATTTTTTGAAGGCGGACTTTTAATGACGTCCAAAGTTTCTGTGTGTAATTGCAGGACCATAAAACATGCATTAGGTCAGCATGCGGAGAGGAACAGCAGGGACAAGAAGGAGATTTGCTAGAGTCAAATTTAGCTAATTTAGCCAGAGTGTAATAAACATTATTATTGATCATTAACTGTGTGTAGAAGAGTTTCTTAAAGGGGGAAAAATCTATAGTATTTTTTATGGCCAAGAGCTTCTGGGCTTGTGAAAGAGAGGAGTTATATTTATCCCAATAGTTTGAAAAAAGATAGTTACTATCATTGATCATAGAAGATATGAGTTTATATGAGTTAGAGATCATTTTAACAGGTAGAGTTAGATTATGAAGCACAGATTCTAGCAAGGGGAGATTTTGACCTTTATCTAATAAATGTATGAACTTAGATGTAATAACGTCACGTATCTGTCTAGTAATAACTAAGTATTTCTTATTTACTTTAAGAATTTTGCATAAATTAGACAGAGATTCATTGTTATGTTTAAGTATATCCCAGACTAAAAGATTTTTTATTAGCGGGAAACTAGAGAGGTTGATTGGAAGATTATTAATTCTGATATTTGGATTTAAGTGTAAAGGTTGAAGTAAAGGAAGTGATTCGTCAAGATTAATAAGTTTTAAAATATTTTGGAAAATAATAATCTTTTGTTTTATGTTATTTGACAAGTTAAGACTCCATAAATTGTCTTGTGAAATAAATGGGAGAGTAGGTGGATTTAGGTTAATTCTAAGAATCTGTTGAAACCATAACTTAGACCAGGTGGGATAAGTATTATAATCTTGTTATTTAAGTTTAGAGACATATAATAATCTATTAGTAGAGATGATTGAATAGTATAAGTGAAGATTTGGAAGGCCCAAGCCACCTCTGGATTTGGGAAGGGTTAATTTGTTATATGCAATTCTCACCGATTTGGGGTACCAAATAAATTTAGCAAGTACTTTACTGATCTTGGTCAAAAAGGACTTGGATATCAACTGATCTACAGAGTTAAATTGAAAAAGAAGTCTAGGAAGTATATTCATTTTAATTATAGCAGATTTTGATAAAAGAGACAACTTCAATTTTTCCCATCTCTGAATATCAAGAGAGATTTTAGACCAGGATCTAAGAAGATTATTTTGAAATATTGATGAATGATTATGATCAAAATAAATCCCCAAATATTTGATATCAAAAGTTGTTTTGAAAGGAGAGGTAGGGAAATAGTTTGATTTATGAGCCATAGGATTAATGGGAAAGATGCAAGATTTCTCAAAGTTTACTTGATAATCTGAAGCTTTTGAGAAAGCATTAATGGAGGTTACAATCTTGTTTAAATCAGTATTTGGAAGTTGAAAATAGATGATCAAATCATCAGCGAAAGCTGAGAGAGGTATTTTTGTATTCATGACTTTTGGGATTGTATGAAAGGTATTTAGTTTTATATAAAGAAACAAAGGTTCAATGAATATATTAAAGAGAAAGGGAGATAACGGACACCCCTGTTTGGTGCCATTAGTTATTTTTAAAGGTTTGGACAGAATCTTGTTTATCCTCAAGCAGGTAAAGGATTTACTGTATAAAACTTTAATCATATCTATATAAGAGGAGGGAATGTTAAAATATGATAAAGAATGAAAAAGAAAATCCCAATTAACCCTATCAAAAGCTTTAGCTGCATCCAAGGTTAGGGCATATATTGGATTTTTATCTTTTTTCAAGATATATATTAAAGAGTCTAGAGTTAGAGTGTTATCCCAAGTATGCCTACATTTCATAAGCCAGCTTGCTCCATGGATATTATAGATGGAAGAACTTTTCTAAGCCTGTTAGCTAATAGTGAAGCTAAAATCTTGATATCAATATTAATCAATGAAATAGGACGATAATTGTGTGGATTCATTTTGTCTTTTTGGTTTTTTAGAATTAAAACAGTTCTCGAAGTATTCCAATGAAGGTCTGAGATGCCGCACTTTATTATGTAATTGTAGACTTTTAATAGAATAGGGGAAATTATTAAAATAAAAGTTTTGAAAAATTCAGCTGTGAAGCCACCAGGACCTGGGGATTTGCCTAACTTCAGGTTTGATATAGTGGATTGGATTTCTTGTAAGTTTAAGGGAGCTGAGAGCATATCACATTGGTTTTTGTTAATAGAAGGAAATCTAATAGAATTTAGAAAGTCAAACATATGGTGACACAAAACATGATCCTTATTTTCTTTAGAATAAATTTCTGAGTATAGGATAGAAAAAAGTTGTATGATTTCCTGGTCCGAATTATAAATTTTATCTTTAAAGAGTATACGGGATATTTTAGGGGGTTCTTGGGTATTCTGAATTAATTTTGCAAGTAATTTAGAAGGAGTTTGTGCCCATTCAGAATAAATTACAATCATCTTTTGTTCAAAAATGGTTAAGTTCTGTTTATGTAGTTGAAGTAACTGATTCTGTGTCTCACTAATTAAGTTATCTCTCATGGGTTCCGGTTTAAGTTTTTGTTGTTTCTCTAAGTCAAGAAGTTTATTTGTAAGATCAAGTTCTTTGCTTTTGTACATTTTTTTAAGGTAAGAGGCTTTATTAATTATAATACCTCTGTTGCAAGCTTTACATGCAGCCCACTGTATATCTAATGGTATATCAGTGATGTCCAGGTTAGAGGCAAAGTTAATTAATGTTTCAGTGACTTCTTGAATAATATCCTTGTTACGGAGTAAGTTATTGTTAAGTGACCAGTTATTATAAGTACACGGGGAATTAACTTTTTGAATAGGATTAATTTTTAGGGATATCTTAGAGTGATCTGATAAGGATCTTGGTTCTAAAGAAAGATTAGTTTTAAAGTGGGTGAAAGATTCAGAGATTAAAAAAAAGTCTAGTCTTGACCAAGATTTGTAACATTTTGAGTAGTATGTATATAAGTCATCCTTAGTAATATGGTCTTTTATAGAGATGGGGTCAGTAAGCTTGAGATCATACATCAGGTCTTCCAAAGCAGAGGAAGATTGAAAATTATAATACGGAGATTTACTAGTACGATCTGAATTAGGGTCCAAAACAGCATTCCATTCCCCTCCCACTATGATATAGTGATCTTTAAAAGTTGCTAGAATATTATGTATTTCTGTAATAAAGATATGTTGTTGGGAGCAGGGGCCATATAAGTTGAAGAATAAAGTTAGTTTATCTAGATTGGAAAACTGGGATGTAAAAAAACACCATCTGCCATTAGCATCTGACCTCTCTTTTAAGATAGTGCCTTGGAAGGATTTTTTGATAATAATTGCCACCCCTCTTGAGTTTGAGCTATTTCCTGCCGAAATAATAGATTTCAGCCATTTCTTTTCCTCATCTTTGACCCAATCAGTACTATGCATGTGTGTTTCCTGAAGAAAGCATATATTAGCTTGTGATTTAAAAACTAAATGAAGAAGAAGTGCCTTTTTGACTTTATTTTGCAGCCCTCTGACATTCCATGAATCAATAACGAGTGTCATGACTAATTAAGAATAGGTAGTTTGCATTAGTGAGCAATGTAAAGTGTTAGGGATAATTGACTGCATTTTAAGGGAATCCATAATTGAGAAAGGGAGCTGTGTATATAGATAATAAGTATTGAGAAAGAGGAACAAAGAAAAAAAGTAATTAAGGTAGCCCATCAGTTCCTTCCACAAAACCCCGGTGCCTACCCACCCTATTCTACTAGTGGAAGGAGCAAAACAAATAATAAAACAAGATTTTTTGTAACAGGTTAGCACAGTTATTTTTGTAATGTAATTATAGAAAAAACAAAAAAAACTTAAGTAAGCAAAAATACAATATTTACATATATACAATTCTAACTGACTCCAAGAGCAGGCTATATTAGAACCCAAGGCAAAATATCCCCGAGCCCTCAAAATACATAAACGTTTGAAGCCTTTGTAAATAAAAAAAAAAGAGAAAGAGAAAAAAAAAAGATATAAAAAGTGTTAATTAATGTAGAATAAGACTAAATAATACCCAATCATTAAAAGTAGAAAAGAGAGAGAAAAAAAAAATATATATAGCAATATGCATACTGCCAAAATAGTAAGTTTTAAATTTATGTTAATAGATCTTTATAGACTAGGGTTTAATATCTAGTTATTAATAACATCTTATTTGAAGTAACACATTTAACTATATAGAAACTGGTTATATATATTCTGTATAGAACATAGATGAATATAAATACTAGGTAATGGAAAACTAGACCATTCCATTAATTTGCTCTGGTTTAAGAAGACCCAAATATGTTTGAAATTATGTTAAACAGCATATATGAAAATAGGTGTACATTCAAGAGTTATTATATGATAGACATAATGTACATAAAAAGCCTACGAGTTCTAGCCATGCGACAGATACTGTAGGTCTAAAATATAACATAAAAAAGAACATTTATCCTTCTCTCTTCTCCCCCAAAAAAAACAATACTACTACACAGGAATCAAAAATAAACAAGCCATCAGCATGTAATGATGCGCAATGAAACTACGCATAATGAGAGATAGCTGATAATATCACAGTATAAGGAGAATAACCATAACAAGCCTAGCAGAAAGTTCACGGATTCATCTGATTGATTGTTATGGACAAAACATTTAAGCTTGCAGCAAACAACATGACAGCTGTAATAAAGGTGAGCAAAAGTGCTGAATACTGTGCCAGATGTACAAGACAGCAGGAAGTGATATAGCAGCACCATCGTAGGACTTATAGCAAGTTAATTAATTTATCCTTTTCTCATTGTTTGAACAGGTGATCCAATGGCTGCAAAGAGAACAGATGCAAAACGTATCCTTGTAGATAGAGGATTTCAGCGACACTGCTGCTGCGATAAGCTAGAGAAGAAACAGATATCTAGCCACAGATCTGACAGCTACAAATACAATAAAAATCTCCAAGGTATCAACAAAAGAACATGCAGCAGAAATCAACAGATCAACGTCTAAACTTCTGTCTTTTGCCATGCTAGATCTAGATTAAACCTGCGAGTCAAACACAGCATAATCACACATCTCCATGGACGACTGAAGGAGGCAAAAAAGTAGACAGCAGGACATTGATGACCATAAGAGGGTTGACAATTGAGTTGTAACAGTTGACATGTAACAAAAAATGCTTTTTCCAATAAATTAAGAAGCCGGATAAGAGTTAAAAGCTTTGATAAAAGCTTCTTTGGCTTCTATCGGCGTACTCGCTGAGTATTTTATTTCTTTGAAGGAAAAATATAAAGTGTTTGGGTAGCGCATTTGAAATCTCACATTTTTTTTAATTAAGTCAGCACAAAAAGGAGCTAACTTTTGCCTATTTAGTTTTATTTGGTGAGGCAGGTCTTGAGTGAGAAAGATTCTGTGGCTATTCCAAGTAAAGTTTCTTTGCTTTCTGGCAGCATTTAGGATATTTTGTACATCTTGAAAATTTAACAGTTTTGTGTATATAATACGTGGAATTTGGTGAATCTTGTCAACGAATAGAAGCTCTGTGCGCTCTTTCTATTATTATATTACCAGACAAGTTGTCCGAACCCAGTAAAGCAGTAAAAATCTGGCCACATATTGTCCTCAGGTTTTTGCTGTCATAAGTTTCAGGTAAACCCTTGATAATGATGTTATTACGACGGCTCCTAGCTTCTAGATCTATTATTTTTGACTAATTCAGATATAAGCGCAGAATTATTTTTAACATCATCACTTATTGAATGAATTTGAAAGTCATTTTTTTCTGTTTTCTGTTCAAGAGTGTCAACTCTTTGTACCAGCTGATTAATGGATTTAGTGAGGCCAGTCAATTGTTCAGAGAAGCCCTGAATGGCATCGTGAATTGGTTTGAGCGCTAATTTAAGGTCATCTAGATGAAGGTTAGGGTCAGGTTTACATTTTGAACCTGTTTTATTACTATTTGTGGTACTGCTGTTGTCCGTTGATGTTTTTGTGGTTCTTAGTCTTTTACATGAGTTATCCTTCTCCGGAGATAAGATTGACGATAGTTTGGCTTTGGTGTTTTGCGTTTCCATAGTTTCAGCGTTGTCTGACATAACTGGTAGCTGGAATTTACCACAGAATGTCGGGGATCGTTAACTGACAATAGCGCTAAAACTGACAGGCAAAACTTTGTCACCCAGGCCTCTTGGATGCGCATGCCACTTCTCACAGGAATTTTATAAAAAAAAGATTTTTTGAAGTTATCCTTTGAATAAGTCACTCAATTACTGTTAATTGTACTTAAACAATTAGTTGAGACCAGCGAACAATAGAGAGTATCGCAAATAAGCGTTAAAGGCTAGTAGAAGTAGAAAATATATCGAGAGCTCCGTGGATAGGGTGCCAACTAGCCGACCACCATCTTGGAATCCTGCTTGATAACACATTTGATCTTTTTGAGTTACTGCTAAACATCTATCAACTCCCAGCAGTAATATAAAAAGATCTTAACAATCTTTTTGTTATGACAAGATAACAATCTAGCCTCTATTTTGATTGCATCTGTGCTTGGAAAAGTATCCAGGAAACATAGTCTCTTAATAGAATCTGTAGCTGTGTGAGTCTTGCCTTGGCAGCAAATAAATAAATAAAATAACACATACATAAATATAAAGCTGACCTCTGGGAAAATTGTTTCAAAAATGTAACCTCCTCCTTTTCGGAAGAGCATCAATATTCCAGGTAATAAATAATGACACATACTTTCATAAGTATGCAAAACATCTGGAAATGTTTCAAGCATGTTGCCAAACTTCCTGAACTACCTCCTTGAGTAGCCTGTCAAGTCAGCTTTTACCTTATGAAAACTTAAGTAATGCTGGCTGTTTAGGTTTTTGTTTGACAAACACATAAAGCAGGTATACCATGCAGTGGTTTAACTAAATTTAACAGCTTTTAATATTCGTATAACAGAGTTTTGACTTCTTGCAATTTACTAGTTAAAAGCTAATCTTGATGCTTTTCTACTATTTCTACTGAATGATCAATGCAGTCTTAGTTATGTATATTATACCGAACCAGTATTATTTTTTTATTTCTATCTGTTATATTTTACTGCATTTCTCTCTCTAATTCAAATGCAAATGAATCTTCCTAGCTGAAAATTCCTAATAAATAAAATTAGTTTTTTTTCTATTAATATTCAGCCCTGGCATAAAATGACAAGGTTATCTTCATTCTGCTGTGACATCGCCACCCCCCCCTTGAATCCATACCTCAGTCAATACATGCAGTGCAATGGGACACTGGCATACAACTTGACTTGCACTTAGAGTCATAACTAGTCTATCTTGTATAGTGGTGTCTCTATAAGGCTAGATAGGCAATGAGACACAGCTGGAAACATAACCACCCCGGGCCTAGAGAGGACAGCATTGCCCAACCATCCCTCCCAAACTGACTTCCCATCACATCCTGACCTCAACCACAAACCTGAGGGACTGTTTAATGCTAATGCATTTCCTCGCCTACCTGGATAGACATGTCCATTTTCCCCGCCTTGCTTTCAGGAATCTGAGACACTATTCAAATTTGGGTTATCAGGAATGTAATATGGGCTTTGTACCTCTACGCCACAAGCATCAATAAATATAATTAGTAAGTTAGTTAATTAGTGAGCAACTGCTGCAGTTTGGAAAAGCTAACACGTATTTATATATATATATATATATATATATATATATATATATATATATATATATATATATATGGTTCTAGGTTATAACACCGACAGCACACAACATTGACAACAACATCACCGACACCACATCATCGACAACTCACAAACACGACACCACATACACTCAACACATCATCACAACAACCAATAAACAAAACAAATTCCCTGACCAAAAACCACACACACAACACAAGCACACCTAAATCCTAACAAACAAACACTAAACCTTACATACACAACTATCCACTACCCTAACCGAAACCCTAACCCTAAGGTCCGTCACTATCGCACACTAACCTAACCCGCTCCCTGACCCTAACTAACTTAACCCGCCCCTAACCCAAACAAAGTCACTACTGCACCCTTACCTAACTCGCGCCCTAACCCTAACTCACTTAACCCGCCCCTAACCCAAAACATTCACTACTGCACCCTTACCTAACTCGTGCCCTAACCCTAACTCACTTAACCCCCTAACCCAAAACATTCACTACTGCACCCTTACCTAACTCGCGCCCTAACCCTAACTCACTTAACCCACCCCTACCCCTACAGACCGCCAACATCGCACACTTACCTTACTCGCACCCTAACGTCCGTCACTACCGCATACTTACACATCCTTTCCCCATCTCGGTGTTCTCCGCATCGGTGTTTTCATCCATCGATCTTCTCGCGTCGGTGATTTCGCTGTCGGTCTTCCCATCTGTCGACGTTATAACCTAGACCCATATATATATATATATATATATATATATATATATATATATATATATATATGTGTGTGTGTGTGTGTGTGTGTGTGTGTGTGTGTGTGTGTGTGTATGTGTGGATAGCATGTTCAAATTAGCAGGTGAGATACCCCACGAATGCTATAACAACATATTCAAGTTAACAGGTGTGATGCACTATTAAAGCAATATTTCATCAGAGATCTGTTACACAACATCTCTGTGAATCAGGACCACAGCAATTAAAACTGAGAACATCACTACAATATGAAACTGCAGATCATCCTTGCTGGGATTATTCCACAGAATAAATATAATATGAGGGTTTAGGATATGAGTACAAGGGATGTTACTGAGAATGGCATTTCATATGAAACAATTAGGCCAAAATATGATATGTGTACACATTTTGAATGTTTGGCAGTGAGGGTGGGCCGTACCCCAAACCTCTCAACTTTATTTCTTAAGAAATGTGGGTAAAGTCAAAAATAATGGAGGACAAAAACACAAAGTCAGAAACATTTTTTTAAACGTTACCCTCATTCACACAGAAAAAGTTATTAAATTAAAACGTTTTGCATCAACATGCATTTTCTGAATAATAAGTATGATGTTCTAATGTCTGGCTTTGCTGACAGACTGTAATGCTCAGTGATTTACCATAAATTAAAAATTTGTTTAGATAAAGCCCAACAATTTCAGGCAAATCAGAGACATTTGAGAGATATGCCATATGTCCACATCACGTCCTTCATGCTTACATGGCATTGTGCCCCTTTTTTAGTATAATAAGCTCTGGCTTTACTTGTTCTTGTTAGAAAAGGGGTGTCTTTCACAATGCTAGTGTCAATCAACCTCACTGTTTGATCTCATATACAATCCTTCATACACTGCCTTCACGTTAGTTTACTACTCTTGACAACAGGCTACATTATAGCAAATCAGGGAAACACTGTAGTCAGAGTTCCCACTTATGATACTTTGAAAATCATGCACATTCCAATGAATGAGAAATGCATTGTCTTCTCACTTCATTTTTCATCAATCTTAAGCTTTTGTTGAAATACCATGACACATATTTCTATGGTCATCCTTTATGCCTACAGATTCAGAAAAGTGTTTCTAATCATTTCTGTTTATGTGAGTGAAATATTGCTATGATTTGTAAAGTCATGACATTATTTGCTGTATGATTTTACTTCCTGATGCACACCATGTTGGAAGTATTTTTATAATTTTACACAGGCTATTCTAAGACAGAGGTGTTGCCATCCACATTAAATATCAGTCTTGGGTCTCATTCATTGGACCCTGTCTCCATATTCAGAGACTAAATGTTCAAGTGGTGGTAGAAGTGGGCAGAAGCAATTAGAATGTAGTCTCTACCATGCAAGGGCCCTTCCCAAAGTAAAGCAGTAGTAAAGCACTTTCTTTGTTTTTACCCATGTGTTAGTCAGACTATGAGGAATCTACAACCCTGTATTACTTCTTCATTTTTGATATGCAGTGGTGCCTTTCAGTAAAATTCTTGTGTTTTCTTCTTATGTTTCTCCTTTGCCAAAAACAGATAAAGTTAGACTGCATTTCACCTAAAGTCTTGGATTTTCACATATACATCATCAGAATATGAAGGCAGCTAAATACTATGATATATGTGAAATATTTTATTCTGCCCACACTCCTGACCCAATTAATATAAATTAACATATGTGCCATTATACACCCACTGCTATCCAGCTGTTTTTCTTATTTAGATATTTTTATAACATTAATCTGTTTGAACAGCTTCAGACATGTTGTTCATCTCTTCTAATACATGATCATATTTGACACGGCTGACAGTTAGTGTAACAATCTTAAATAATTTCCAAATGTTATTTTTTCTCTCTCTCATCATCATCTCTAAAAGTGCAATGAACAATTTTAGTATGCGATCACGATGAACTAAATGAAGATAGCTTTATTCATCACATTTTAAAATTAAATTATATTAATTAGCGGACAATAAAAATATATCTAAGATTTAAAGGCATACTTAAATTGTCACATAATTCATTTCAGAAGTATACCTAATTGGCAATATACCTAGTTGTGAGAAGCAAGTGGAAGCATTAAGCTTTATTGTCCTTTGTTGGTAACATAACACAGTATGCTGTGACAGGTTTTGTAGGAGATAAGAAGGACCTGACCAGAATACTGGATGATGGATGGCGTGGTACACTGAACTGACCACACTACATATACCTCTAAGGTGTGAGTCTTATACCTCTCAATTTCTTTGCTCAAAAATTCTGGATAAAGGCACGAATAATGGTGGGAGAAATACAAACAAGTAGGTGACAATTTTAAATATTATTCTAATTCACTTAAAATGTTAATATAATTACATAGTGTGCATCAATATGCATTTTTGGACAATAAGAAGCACAAAAATCTGATACCTGATATTACTGACTGACTATAATTCTTAGCAACTTACCAGAAAACCAAAAGTTTTTCATAGAAAAGGCAAAATACAAGACAAAATTAAGGAAGTTCTGCAAATATCTGTACAACTGAGAGGTATAAGTGTGATTCACAAAAATCACAATTATATGGACATCATTAGCCCGGAGTTTGTGTAACTCAGGTACGGAGTATAGAGTATGTAGCTCAGATGACAACAAACTGCATAAGCAGGAAGTCAAACTATTCCTGTTCACTAGATGTGTGAAGCTTAGGGAAGTATTGAGTGTACTACCACCATTGTCAGATAGATATGGGAGTAAGGGCTTGCTACATTCAGCAACCAGAGGGATGCTGCTGTATGAGTAGAGATGTTTGACCATAATAATATGGGCAGGAGTGTTTGGGACCTTCAATTTTAGAATTTATATGTGTGAGGAAGATCACCAGGGACTGGAAGCTCCATTTGATGTAAAACTTTTTAAAGGAAGGCATGAAGCCATAGATGCTGAGCCATGAAACTCTGAGGTGCAGGGAAGGCAATTAAAGAAATCTGACTAAAAAACAATAAGTAGGAAAGTGGTATGTAGGTCAGATCTCAAAAAGAAAATAAAGGAAAAGGGACAAGTAGCCACTGATTTGACTCCTGCTGTTGGGAGATACTTTGGAATTCTTCATTTAAGGTTTGCAATTCTACATTGTTACTGTTTAATTACTGCTTTCTAGTGCAATTGTTTTTTTCTTAAATTTTAGATTTACATTTATTTATTTCTTTATTTTGGAGTATTAAAAGCAATTATTTAGGACAGGTTAGCACATATTTATTTTCTGTTCTCTACTTTGACTGCAAAAAGAGTTTTGGTGATCTGTGGGAGAATTTGAAAAGTAGCATTATTTAAGAAAAGCAGAATAGGAGAGGCTTTAACCTTTTCTTGATGGCACTGACCTGTGACTACTCTTCTTGTGAGACTACATTTCCCACACATTCTGCCTTAGTGACTTGGCTTTAAATTTAGTGGCTCTTTAGTGGCCTTTCCCTTCACCATAATTGATTTTGGAAGCTCTCCCTAGTCTCACATTGTCTGCTTATTCTAGGACAGCACTCTCCTACAACTGAGTGGTTAAATATCAAAACAAACACCATCTTGATAGAAAATGTCACTTATGCAATCATTAAATACCTCTAAAATGGATATAATTAGCATTTTCTGGACTTTGTTAATAACAATGTACCAGAACAAATTGTGAAATTACCCAGTAGAGGGTCTAATATCATTAACTCGGTCCTTTTTAATCTAGCCCCTGCCTGTATCCCACCACCCATTTCCTCACCCCGGGTTAAATATATGTTTAAATCAGTTCCTGTCAGGCTTAATTGTACCACCCTACTACCTAATGAAACCATCTTTAGGGACTTCTCCAAAGCAATCTTACTTCAGCTTATAGAAGGCCTTTACAAAATTCTCAACAGTCCCTGCAAATAGTCCCAACTGAGAGGGCTGCCACATTCACTTTCAATTTATGCAAACATCTGAACAGCGGCATAAAGAATGTACCCATCCTTCCTAAATATGATGGTGCATACAGGAATAAACCTGTTTGGTGCACTTTTCATATAAATATATATATATATATATATATATATATATATATATATATATATATATATATACTATACAACAAATGATGAAAAATAATAAAAACTAATAAAAACTATGAGAAATCCCCATCCTCCTACCTCAAGACTGAAATAAAGCATGCCAACAAAGAACATATGTGTACTAATAGAAAATTAAAAGATTCACGCTTAAAGTTACTGCAGGCAACAAAAAATACAAATCTTTCTTCAGTTATGTCAAGAAATTGAGGAACAGTGTTCAAAAATGTTGTGAGCTCCTCCATCATAATGCACACCCAGGGATAAAACTTAATATATTAGCATATAAATATAGTGTAATCTTTATCCTACCTACCTACATTGTTGCACCCACTATCCCTGAAAATTTTTGTTTTCCCTGTAATCACCTTTGAACAAATCTTAAAATCTCTGTCAAAGTCTAAAACTAATGTTTCTATGGGACCAGGTAACATACCAGGATACGTTCTCATCAGTGCCTGGTGTGCACTATCTGAACCGCTACTTAAACTGCTCACCCTTAGCCTATCTACAAGGTTTGATTCTGATGACTGGAGAACAGCCACTATGATTCCTCTACACAAGGATGTTCTATTTACAGACTCAGGTAATTATGGGCCCATCAGCCTCACCAGCATTATATGCAAAGCCATGAAAAAAATTCATAGCAGAATTAATATATGCAGACATAGACTACCTAACTGATTTATTTCCCAGTCAGTTTGATTTTGAGAAGGGCAAGTCCTGTCTCATGAGTATAGTCATTTTTTTTTTTGGAAAAGTTACAGAGTCTGTGGGCAGTAGCCAGGCTATATATATATATATATATATATATATATATACTTGTTTTGACCCGGGCCCTGCTTTTGATTCTATCCTCCTCCATGCTGGTTTTATTGGATTGCAAACTATCGAATAGACCCCATATAGTTAACGTTGGTGGTACCTTCTCTGAATGTAAAACTGCAATTACTAGAGCACCACGGGTATTAGTGCAAGGCCCCCTGCTGTTTGGCATTTATTTTGAAGATATCCAAGACAATATTACCGAAGTATGGTTGATCATGTTTGCTAATGACTGTAAGCTGAGAACTGTTGTCCACACATCCACTCATGCTAAACTGCTATAAAAAGAGCTGGATATGCACATACCTGGTGCAATGAAAATGACCTCAACCTAAATGGAAAAAGTTCAGCATTGTAGCAATCATCATAAAATGAGTTCCCAACTCATACATTATTATGTTATCTCTGTCCAAGCAGAGACAGTCATAATAGACCTGGGTATGTATGTGGACAACTCTTTCTCGTTTGATCATTATGTTTCCATCATAGTAAGGAAATTCTTCTATCTGTTTCAACTAATTTCCAAGGGATTATCTTTAAGATTCAAATAAGTCATTGTGTTACTGTAATCTTCTCTTAATAGACGTCCTTTATAGATTAAAGTGCCACTTTGTTATGTACAAATCCAAGCATAGCTTTCAGATGGAAATTCCCCAATAATCTCTAAATAAATACATAAATAAAAAAATAAATAAATATATACAGACAAAAAAATTAAGACCTGAAATCCTTCAACCATTCTTTTAGATTAAAACAGTTACCCTCATACTTTGTAAACTACTGGCTGTTCTGTAATGACTTGTTTCTTGCTTTTGATTCATGAAAAACCCAGTCCTTTTTTACTTCCCATTTACTCACAAAACCAGTGGCTTTCCAAACACCATACCAGGGATATCATTTTACACAAACAAATAGACAAGACTCACTGGAGGGACGATTTGGCTACTCTTAAGTTTCTTCTTTATTACCGGATAAATAGATATAAATGGTACTGCGATTCATACAGGTTTACAAGTATTGCTAGGATATTTAAAGTTAAAGTATACTTTTAAATTCTTTGTAATAGTCCTCTTGCTCCTACTACTATTTAAATTCTCTTGGTATCTTTATTCCATACTGCTCATATTTCTGCATGTAAATCCTGGTGTTTTAAAACGTTGTCTCTCAGTATGTATACGACTATAATTGATGGGTGCAGAAATTTCAGTGATTAATGCTACTTTTGTATTTTTTTCTTGGACTACCATATCTGGTTTTCCTACATCTGTTTCCTCACTTGTTAGTATTGACTGATCCAACCACTATCAATAATGCTTTGTGGTTCATGTCTCCAATGCTTTTCTATTGCCTGTATATTGCAGTGTTTGACATTTCCCAGTGCTCAGTTTTGCCACAGTATTGTGACTTTCAGTATGCATACCTTCAGATATGAGAGTATTACAATTAACAACAATATGTGTTACAGTTTCCAGTTCAGTTTTACAGAATTTACTTTTGGCTATTTCTTCTACTCTTCCTTGCAGATATTCATGTTAACAGCTTTAGTGATGTGGTGTTCAAATTCTGTATTAGCGACAGTCCTCAGTGCAGTAAGAAACTCACTGAACTCTCAAATTCTGTGTTAGCAACAATCCTCAATGGAGTAAGAAACTAACTGAACTCTTCCTGCATGTGTCAACCTGAAATACAGCACAGTTTGCCATTGGCATCCATTGGTAATATCCATGATGGTACGAGGAAGGCATTTTGTGTATTACTTCGTGTTCCTGTTACTCCCATTGCTACAGTGCATGTTTAATGTTATTATTCTAGTAGGAAAATATCAATACTTTTCTTCATAAAAACTTTCATCATTTTATGGTTGTATGGTGAGATGGTGAATTCACATTGCCTCACAGCATTAGTATTAATGTAAAGCATAGCACACTTTTAAGGACATTATTACTATATACCAGCATGGCGGCACTCTATTACCAATGATATATGCTTAAAATGTCAGTAAGAATAAGTACAAAGTGTACATGGGAATTCTGCAAAATGTTTTATTTGCTTAATAATGAACATTTGCAGCAGACTGCAGTAGTCTGTACAAGCATCACCAGTAAACAGAAAATGTGCACAAAGTCTATTGGGAAAACAGATAAATTTAACAGTCATAATCTGTGTAAGTACAGTTGTAATAATGTGTGAGATTTTCTAAATCCACAGGATCTTATAACATACACCCTGTATGGATGTTTTTAACCAACATCCAGTATCAAATTCCAGAACGAAGTGTTATCCATATGTATATTCCATTCCAGTTATCATGGTCATGTTGCCTATAACAGTAACTCAGAGGCTGCTGCTGGAACATGCATGATGAATTCAATATATTCACATTACTCTTTTGATAAAAGCAATGACATTTTTGAAAACATATAGAATTTTATTCTCTACACCAATGTTAAAGGAAGTTTTTCATCAACAATCATCTCACCAACAAGTTTCTCACTAACACGTGTGTGTGTGTGTGTGTGTGTGTGTGTGTGTGTGTGTGTGTGTGTGTGTGTGTGTGTGTGTGTGTGTGTGTGTGTGTGTGTGTGTGTGTGTGTGTGTCCATGTGCAATCAATGAATAAATGTGCTACTTTGCTGACTTCTCATTCTGCATTATTTTTGTGACTGACATCCTTGACAGAAATGCTACTCCTGTGTGACTGACACTGATAAGTGTGAGAAAAAAAAAAAAAATCACAGAAAAACACATTTGCATGGGGGCTTCATCCTCTGCATTTCCCAATGTGGAGGGCTGTGCCTCGTGTACCCTGTCACTTAAATAATCTAACTCTAAATTGCTGCATGACCTTAACCTTTAAATGCAAAACAGAATGACTGCACATTACGGACGACATAAGACTGGCACCCCTTGTGATTGGTGCATGTGGGTTTCCTTTTGCAACATTTGGAAGTAACTCATGCCTATTCCCCGATCTTCACTGTACCACAATCTCCAACCAAAAGGTTTGAGTTTTTGGAAAATCAGTCATATGGTCTTGACCATATCAAATTTTTAAGTTTCTGAAGACTCAAGCAGGGTATTCTTGCTAGTTCACTTACAAAAAAGGAAGCAGGCTGAAACTGTGACAAATTACTCACATATGATCATTACTTGAGCAGTAATCTGTATTGTATTCCTTTCTGTGAACATTTGACACAGAACCCATCACAGCTAAGGCTACAGCTCAGTGATCATTCAGAAATCTACTGTTATGGTAAGTTTACTTACACAACTGTACTTTATCTAATACTTGGAATGAAGCCTTCCTCATGGATATAAAAATGAGGAACTCCCCTCTCTGTTGTCAACAGCTTTAGGTAGAGTATGCAACTGTTCATTTTAGAGTAAGAGCTTTGATACCAAGATTCATAATGATGTAATAGAGATGCTTGTCAGGGATTTGCAATGCTTTGCATGTTGTTTGACATGACAATTGCATCATACAAATCAATATATGAGCCATATCATTGCATCTGCTTTGTTAGCATATTTTGATATTTATTATACAGCAAAGACTCTTTTCTATTCAAACACAAGCATAATTTGACAGCCCAGCCAGTCTGCCAGCAGTAAATCGAACATCTACCCATAGAAAAAAGTACAACCACTGAAGTACTATTGAACAGACAGATTTCTATTAGCATATGCTGAGGGACAGAGAAAAATATAAGAAAAGACATGCAATTCTGCAAAACTAAACAGACTGGAACCTACCTGATTTTCTTTATACTTCTGCACTGTCCCTCATAAAAACTGATTTTTTTAACTGTTAAGAGAGTAAACAGTAATGGAGATTCTGTTTTCTCAATCGCTTCTGTTATCACTGTGCTAGCATGGGAACTTAAGTGCCATACTCATGCGCAGTACGTCAGTCTAGGGAAGATAATGAGGAAGAAGACTGAAGTGCCCTGATTCAAATACATTATTTAAAAAAGGTAAGCAATATCTTTCTTAAATAATGTAATTGTGTGATACCGATAATCCATTCCTCTTTGTGGGTATATCATCCTTGGGATCAAACCCCACCAACTGTGGGAAATCCTGATATACCCATGTATTGACGTGGATTATTGCTTAAATATACAGCTTTCCATGTTGTCATAGTGGAGTCACACAGAATCGTGCAAGGCTGCTACAATTCTTTATAAATAACCTTGCAATACGTCATAGTGAAGTAGCACAAACTCTTGGCAGTATGCTTTAAAAGTTTATACTAAGCCTTCAATTATAGCATAATGCAATTAACCTGAAAGCATAGCAGGATGTTATGATATACTATACACAGGTATTTAAGATGTAATTATGTAATGTTCATCATAATGATCACTGCTACAGCCTTAAGAATATGGGCTATATCTTTCATATGATATAAGATATGGCCAGCATCCAAAGCTTCAGCGCAGCTTACTTGCACCCAAACCATCAGTCAGCTAAGGATAAACTGACTAAAATAAAAGGCTTGGGTGCTAAGCCCTTCAGATCTTTTCTGACACTGAAGAGTAAGCTCTTCTGAGGCTTTTGAGAATCAATGGTCAGCTTAAGCTGCTCCTTTGACAGGTAGATAAGTTCAGGGAAATTAGTTTAAAGATAGGAGCTTGTGTTTTAATGAACTGCCTCAAGACTGTACTTTAGTTTTGAATGAGAGCATTCTTTTACCCTGTCTGTTTAAAAGTTGTTTAAAGTTATAGAAAAATCAGCTTTTCTGTGGAAAAATTATGATTTATTTTAGTTTTTTGGGGCTTGCAAAGTGTTTAAATTGCTTTTTACTGTGATTCTATAAGGAAAAGATTACTTTTAGAGACTTTTAAATTTTACTGTTTTTTGCTTACTTGTTTTCAATGGCAAAGGGGCACCATTTTTGTTCTGACCAAGGAAAAAGTTATTGGTCCTGTGGTAAGTCCTTCCAGCCACAAAAAGATAAAGTTAAGCAAGCAGCCTTTGCCACCACAACAGGCTACATATTGCCTCAGCCTAAGGTGGGCGACTCTTAGTTGTACCTCAGACCACATATCATTTCCCCCTGACCCCATCATGTAACAGATACAGGTAGTATGGATCAAGGTTATCCATGCCTTCTGGGACTGCTGGAGCTCACCTCAGTGAGCATGAGAGAGTCACTCTTGTTGCTCCTGGGAGAAGGAACAGGGAAGGCTTCCCTGTTTTGCCAGAATGTTGCGCTCATCCCTACGGAAGCTGCTTCTGCCATTAGCAACACTGTTGGCCCCATAAGAAACAGAAAACTAAACATGTGTCTACTCCTCATCAAATTTCCTTAGACAGGAGTCTGGCTTAGGGTTTAGTTCAGGATGTTCATCTTAATTATAAAGTAATTTCTGGTAAAAGAAAGAGGGATACGTCTTTGCCAGAAGACATTCAAGATTATATAACTGGGCAAGTAGAGTAAGGGACAGATTCAGGATTTCCTCCTCAGATATCTGATTCAGACTCAGAGCAGATCTGAGTTTCTGAATCCCCTCTGGGGGTTTCTCTTTCTGTCTATTTCCAGAACGTGTTAGTATTTTCAGTGGGAGAACACTGAGTTTTCTCATACCTCAGAATATGCTTAATGTGTTAAAGAAGGAATTTCCTAAACCTTCACCCTTTCATCCAGTTCTGTCAGCTTTGGAGGATGCATATGTTACTGCCTGCAATTTTCCTGATAGTCAGCCAGGTTCTCTAAAAAGGCTGATAGGATGTATAAAGTTCCTCAGGGTTTTAAATGTTTATATTCTCATCCCAAATCTGGCCCAGCAGGTACAGATTTAGTTAATCCTAAAACATTTAGTTAAATCCAGTCCTACTCAGTCTGATAAGGATGGGGAAATAAGTGTATGCTTCTGCAACTTTGTTTTTTTCAGAATTTTGAATTTTCTGGCTCATATGTTAAAATTTATTCTGACTAATCATGAAAGTATGAGGAATGTTTTATCTGCAGTTTCTTCTTTTTTAAAAAATTGCTTTAAATAATTCAGTCTCTTCTATTGTACAAATCACTACTCATTCCCCCAGATTCACTAATCTGCCGTGCAGGACTAAACTAGTCTTGCATGTAAGTGGCAGTTTAAGAGGAGGACGGCAGCGCACCATGCATAATAATGAAGGTGCGCCACTGGAGCTCCAAATCCTACACTGAGCATTGACGAGTGCAGAGGGCATGTCTGAGAGCAGAGATCTCAGAATAAACATGCCCCTGCAAAGTAGAACAGAAGAAAGTGTAAATAAATGAGCAAAACCCCTCATAGGTGTCCGCATATCTCCACCAACAGTCCCCATGTGTTCAAAAGCAACAGTATATTGAAATAAAATGAAGAAACCCTTGTATTATTTTTTTAAAACCCCGAGTGCAGCTAACCATAGGTGCACGGGTTTGTCCATCACCAAGCTACTGTTAAAGCAGCTGAAAAGGCTGAAGAGGATAACAAGGAATATATATGCAAATGAAGCAGTATAGCAATAGTGGAGTGGTTAGAGCATTCGCCTAATGAACAAGCATTCCCAGTTTGAATCCCACTGCAGCACAAATCATTTTCCATGGGAAATCTGTATATGAACATAATTTTACATTGTTTTGCCATATAACCTACATAATAGCAATTAAATGTGAACTGGAGTACTGCATGAAATGCACATGTGAAGTGTTAGTGCCATAATGAATAAGGCACAAGTAAGTAAGTCTAAGCACAAATAAGCAGCGGTAAGTGTGTTCAAGTGTGTTTGGACAGGGGAAAGCACTGCCCACACAGAGTAAGCAAAGTAGAAGCTAAATGAGTGTAAGAAACTGTAACCGAAGGTTAGCAGTGCTTACTGTCGCGCAAACCTGCACAGACCCGCTTACAACCACTTTAAAGTGCCTTAATCACTGTGGATCCAATGGCCCATGTTCTGCCAAGCAACAAAATAAACTGCCGCTGCAAGGCTCAAACCCAGGACCCTGCACACTATAGACACAGTAGTTAACCACTAAGCCATCATAACAATAGATAAGTGAGATTAAGGCCATACATCCCATACATCCACATGGTTATATATATATATATATATATATATATATATATATATATATATATATATGTGTGTGTGTACAGCAATATGTATGTGTTTGTGTGTGTATATATATATATATATATATATGTGTTAAATTTACCTTTACCACTACCAGCAGCCTTTTAAATGACACTAGGATTACACATACATTTTTTATTACTTATTTAGATGTATTATGTTTAGACATTTTTGTGCTATACACTATGTAATGCATTGATATTATTTTTGTTTCTTAAGGTATTTGATACTTAGGATATAGATATTAAGCATCCGGGTTATATTTAACCCAAATTGCTTCTATTGTATAGTTCTAAGCTATATATATATAAAAAATTTTTTATCGGGCTTTATTTATGTATATAGAATATTTGATGAAATATTAGAATAAATGTTAGAATAAATAATAAACATTAAACGAATTTATAAGTAATATTTTATAAGTGGTTCGTTTCTAGGTAGTTGTACCTTATATGCTTCTTAGATAAAACACTTCTTGATATTTAGATCTTATTTACAACATATTCCCCTGTCCTTTTATGGGTGTCCCATAGATTTATATAAATAAATAATAAATAAGAAGAAATATATATATAAAAAATAATAAAAAATAAAAAATAAAAAATAAAAAATAAACAATACATACTATGCAAGGCGCCAAGCTAAGTTGAGGAGAGTTAGTCTCACTATGCTTTTATATTTAGTGAATAGTCTTAGGATTAAATAGTTTCATATATTATGTTTTTCTGGCGGTTTGATTTAGTGAGCTGCATGCTCCTATTTGGGTTTGGTCACTATGTTTCTCTGAGAGCGCTGTGAAAATTTATAATTAGTGTGAAGTGATCTTCGAATGATTTTTCACTTTGTTATCTGACACATTATATGAACAATTTTGTGCAGCGAAACTTCTATGAAATAGAACTTTTAGAGAATTGTTCTGTTGTTAGTATTTCTTGATTTTTAACTTGCATATGCACTTTATTTAGGCGCATCGTCTTTATGGATGTTTTTTAAAATTGAATTAATGTTATGTAACTTGTTATATATTATGACCTATACATATGAGTTTTTAATATGAGGTATTATTTGAATGAACTTATTAATATTGTACTATGGATTACATGGTTTAATTGTTTTTATAATGTTTTTAGAATATCAGTAGTGAGCGTAAAGCTGCTGTTTGCAGCAACAAGAAATGTTTCTCAGTACTTTTGCTGAGTAGTTAACTATCAATTAGAATGATTGACTTTACGTTTTGACTAATTGATTAGGATGCTAATTACTTAATGGATAATTGGAAGCACTATATAAGGTCTGCCACATTTTACATGATTTAGATCTGAAGAAGCGTACAGTGTGTACGAGAAAGCGCTCATCTTTCCTGTTCTTTTGTATTAATAAAGACGTGTTTTGTTGCTGCATCATCGTGGAGTTCCTCATCCTTGTGTTTTCCTAATATATATATATATATATATATATATATATATATATATATATGCAGACATATATATATATATATATAT
>NC_056735.1:913113196-913165696 GCF_019279795.1 Protopterus annectens
ACATGTAGCATCAACCCCCCCCTCAATCTAGACAGGTGAAACATATAAACACATGATACAAGTAAACACACCATCGCTTCCCAGACCACAGGCAGGATACTATGAGTGGGAGAGACCTGCCAAGTCTAAACTTGAAATAAAGACATCAATGTCCCTTATGGGACACCCCAAAAATTAATGATAATCAGAGTCAGTCCCTGTAACGATTTATCCAACCAGGCTGTAGTTGTACATGGACCAGTAGGTTGTGCAAGCCTATGACCCATGGGTTGAGACAATGTACGACATGGGTCCCGACACGTGGAGAGTTGGGAGTGTGTAGTAGTGTGGTTAGACCCCACCTGCACCCACAGTAAGGATAAGTGCTGTAGAGGATGGCCAGGTGGGGGAACTATGGGTATGCAATTATAGGCCTAGGCATGCAGGTGTTGGCTGACACAGTTGTATTCGGACCGTCCCGGGGATGACAGTAATATTGCGAATTGGGCAGAGCATACGCCCATCCCTCTCAACCTTTAAGAGCTAAGCCACTGGACAGAACCTAAACTGTTGGGGGGAGAAATAAGGACAGAAAGCACATATCCCATTTACAACCTTAGAAAGCTGATAGAATAATAGGTTATGCATTAGCATGACTCGTCTGAAGGATGTGGAGTCTTAAACCCAAATTACTTGTCTGTATTTAATGGCATCAGTTCCCAGGTATTTGCCAGATAGGTGCAGATTGTAAGAGGGACACACCAATATTATGAAGCAAACTCTGGACAGGCCGCAGATTCTGTACAGTCGACAGGCATGCTTACGCCTAACGGGCAGCCATTCCCGATATGGGTTCCACCGCAGCACAATCCAGTGTACATGGGAAAGTACGCTATAACATTATGTGTTGTTGCATTACCTACTACACAACACCTATGAACACATGGTTACATCACCCCACTGTAGGCATGTAAGCCGATGTAATAGGCATCACAAGGTATTACTGAAGTCCTCACCCCCACACAGTGGTGTGAGTGTCCAACACAAACACCAAATGCAGTGCATATGCACAGCTGTTGTCGCAGACAACATGGTCAGCTGTTGACCTTCCCTGCAGCCATCCTGCACACCCCTGGATAATCCCCCTACTAACACCCCCTTTGTGCTCCATACACACCATATACCTATCAGCCCCTGTTCCATTCCTATTAATGTCTACGGGTACATGTAGGTGACACCCTCTTCCCCCATTATATTGCCAGTATCTGGAACCCCCAACCCACATGTAGTATCACAGCTATCCCACAGGGCACATGTAACTAACACATGAAGGAACACCACAAGCACACCTGGAGCAGCACAGGCTCACTACCTTGCGAAGCCCTCCCCCCACCTCACACTTTATATGACTACATCAACTAGTGATACCGATACCTCTTGTCCTGCCTTGCATACAGATCCCAACATCTGACATACCTTCCCTATTGCTCCCCATCCAGTTATACCTACGGGCTACTATACAGTTACAATGTCACCCCCACTACCTACCTACCTACTCCTTAGCTATTCACCTCTACTGTACCACACAGGTATGGGATAACTACACCTACCCCAAATACCTGCATGTAACCTATCCAGACCTGTGAAACAGGAATCCAGCTTCACCTTAAACTGACCTTTGTCAACAGTCATACCTGACATGTAAACCTGACCTAAGCATGGAAAATACTGACATTTCAATGTAAACTAAGCATGCAGAATGGGGGATGTAGCTATGTTATGTCTGTTACCCTCTATGAATGTGATCACCTCAGTATTAATTGGGATACATAGCTGGGGTCACTGTGGAGCTCTATACCCTGGGCCACTGCTGACAATGGACAAGTATACAGTCCGAGTGTCCCATTTGATAGATGTGAACAAAATGCACAATGTTGCGCATGTGTATGTGGGAGCAAGCGGGTGTAAGCCTGTTTGGCCATCGGTATGTGAGTACCACACTTGTGAAGCAATACAGAGGCTAACTGAGTGCAAGACGCCATAACCAGAGGTCAGTAATGCTGTGCTTCACGCAAACAAGCGCATACCTGCCTACAAATGTTCTACAGTCCCTTAGTCACTCTGTAGCCAACAGCTGTTGTCATGGCTATTAACAAAAGAATCTGCACTGCCAGGTTGCAAACTCCCAACTTTGCACACTATAGTAGACATGAGTTCCACTAAGCCATGACGGATACACATTCAGCTGCTGTGATCACAAATACCTCATCCAGCACAGGCATCCAACAATATAGGAAATGTATATAAGTGTATAGATTAATACCAGAACATGTGCTCATTGCTCAACCACAGTATTATGAGCAGTCTATGTGCAGCACAGAACAGTGCCTGTCCAATCATACTGTGAGAACAGTAGTCCTGCATAATACCGAAGGGAATAATGATATACGGTGCACACCACGGGGGTGTGTGAGCGTACTTCATGCACAGTATGTCACACCCTGGGAGTTGGTTCCATGGAACCGGGAGATGAGGCTGGCCAGGTGTTTGAGCAAACCGCTGCTACTCAATACCCTGGCAGGATGCTACCAGTGGGAGAAACACTGTTTACCAGCTAGGTCTACTCTTGACACAACAACAGGTCCATCCCTGGCGGGATGAACCAACAGTTGTGGGTCACACTGATGTCACCACCAGTATCGGAGGAGGATCAGGGGAAGGCTGGTACATACGTGGACTAAATGGATGAAGAGCCAGCAGATGCTTGGGTTGGGACAGTATACTGGAGATGTACCGAGATGTGCAGAGAGGGAAATATGTGGAGGTGTAGTATGGAAGGGCTAGCAAATGGGTAATGGATGCATGCTGTGTATGTGGAGCTTGGGGGCTGGGGGAAGAGAACATGGGTATGTCATTATGGTAGACATATGCAAATGAAGCAAAACAGCAATAGTGTAGTGGCCAGAGCATCTGCCTAATGTGCACGCATTCCCGGGTTGAGTCCCATTGCAGCACATCTTATTTTCCATGTGATATCCGTATGTTAACTTTATTGTGCTGTATAACCTACTAAGTAACATTTAGGAACAAAAAATATAGCTTCAGGCAATAAAACAACCAGATCAAAAAGAAGCAAATGAGAAAAAACACTGTAGCACTGGATGTAGCACAGCAGAGTATCCAATTTATTGTAAGTAAGCACTTTCAAGGGTTCACCTCTTCATCAGACTTAGATAAAAATGACTTAAAACAACAACATTAAATAGTATTCCAATTAACATTAATTACTTCAGTTAAAAACAATTAAATTATTTAAAGCCATACTTAACATTTTTAAAAACATCACAGCATACATAAACTAAAAACTAGTGTCTCAACTGTCTCGCTTTCAGGAAAAGTTTAATGGAAACCATATAATTCAAACCAGGCACTTTATCAGCACACAGTCACATAATCCATTTTTGTTCAGCTGCCTCAGTAATATTCCTCATATTTCCTCCCCTTTTTCTGACTGCAAGTATTTCCAAGACCAGAAACTTAAACATATGCTCACTGCCTTCATTCTTGATGTGCACAGCCAAGGCACTACTTTCTTGTCATCAGTAAGAACTGGAATATACTCTCTACTTTGGATGGGTTGAAGGAGATAGTAGCAGACAAACCTAAGTTTAGCTTTCGAAATAATAAGACCATAAAGAACCATCTTTGATATAAATCTAGTTTAAATAGAACTACTCTTAGATCAGATAGAGAAGGTACATGTACATGCAGGAGTTGTACTGCCTGTGCATATATACACACAGGTACTAACTTTGTACACCCTAAGCTAGGCTTTAGAATAGAGCCCTCTCATTATGCTGACAGTCGATGTAATTTATCTGAGTTATTGTGTCAAATGTTTTTCATATTATATTGGCATGACTAATCGACAGTTCAAGCACAGGATACTTGAACATATGAAGGATATAAGAAATAAAAAGGAAAGTAGTGCCTTGGCTATGCACATCAAGAATGAAGGTGGTGAGCATATGCTTAAGTTTTTGGTCCTGGAAATACTTGCAGTCAGAAAAAGGAGAGGAGCTATGAGGAATATATATATGACTATCTGGATACGTGCATGTCCATATCGTCCCACCATATGTCCTGGACATGGAGTGTAGCCCTACCACAGCCCCTATAGTCCCAATGTAGTAGTGCAGGGGGTTGTCTCATATGTATAGCTGGTATATTAATAGACATTTGCTACTGTCATTGGGATTGTTGTCACAGACACGGTGTGTGTGTGTGGAAGGTGACATCTGCTCATAACATGTGTGTCATTGGCTACTGGCAGACATCCTAAGGTTATCATGGTACAGTACCTGCATATATAGCAGGGTCAACAGCCATGTCGCAGCACAGTGTAGGATATACCTGTGTGACAGTACATAACCACAACCAGTGTAAACACAGCCACAGCCACATATGGTACGCTAGCATAATAGTACAGTATATGGACTAACTGTCCTATACCATCCTCATATGTGCTACTCAAAGAATGCCCCAACATATACTGGGCTGCTACACAGTCCAGTGTGATGGCTGTCTGTGGTATGGGACATGTGTGTGTATGGCCCTACACACATGAAAGGTAATATGGTACCATACAGTGGGGCAGCATGTAACAACAGATAGAAGGGGAGCTAGAAAGATGACATCTACCACAGTCTGTACGCAGGCCATAGTACATATTAACAATACACACACTGCCGAAATTCACCATCACTACACAGACCTCAGTACTGTACAAACATCCACAGGAGTTTTAGGGTGTGGCATTAAGTGTAACCCCTACTGTACATGACATGTGTAACACTGATATATCACTGACATGTTATCAGATATGGTGACACTATTTACGGTGTACAGCACATATGCACCACTTCATGCATGACATATGAACAAAGATTGACAGAGGTGTGGCTGACAGCACATAAACAGGGCCAGTATAGACATGCTGCTGTGATACCCTCATTAATCTACCATTGTAACGAGGTTTGTTGCAACATATGTCCAATGAGGGATATGTAGTCAGTAATTGTCACAACATTCACCATCAACAGACTTCAATCCTTACAGTACCTTCTGCATTCAACAGATAGATGCATCGTGGCTAACACATGACACCAAAGGCATCTGCAAATGAGCCTGCAGATGGGAATTCCTGATATACATGGAACTGACATGGCAGGTATTGCCACATGTATGACAGGCATATCAAGACAAACACCATTAATCCAACATTACTCCATATGCAGTATAGCAGCACTTACAGTTCGTAGTCAGGTCAGGCACATACCCCTCCTGCTTGTTGCCCTCTTCCCATAGTGTATGTTGTTAGAGGTAAATCCCCAACCCATCTGAAATGCTGTTTGCCAAATGACAGTTCTAGCTCCTGCTCACAGTGACAGACAAGGGCCAACATCACCAGGATGTTCCCAGGTATTGGAGTGCGTTTCCATGCAACTGACTATGGGAATGTTACCACACCTGTTCCACATGCAATCGGCTAGGGAAGGCCTGCAATTCGTGCAGAGGGCATCAGCTGATCATGAGCATCACATTAAATACACATGCTGCTGCCTAAGCAATGCAGGTGTGGGCCTCCATATCCACCAGAGAGGCAGTGGGGGAGGCAGACAGAGGTGAATACATGTCAGGGAGGGGTAGGAGGGTAAAACCAATGCATGTTTGTGTCACACACCTACCAGCACAGGGTATCAAACACCCAATAGCGATGTAGTGCTATCACAGTCTGATGCTGTTATTGTATGCGCCACTTGGGTTATCTGTTGAGGAGCACTCAGAACATATATGTGATGGTGAGTGACATCTGCAACAGGGATACGGTAGATATACAGTAGGTGATGTACAAATGCCTGTCTGCATGAACAGGTGACAGCGTCAGCACAGAGACACTCACACAGGGATGCACACACATTAACACATTTGGCAGGGTCAGGAGTGCAAACTGTCACTAGTGGGATTGCCACAGCACATCAATGTGCAGAGAACACATGCTCCACATGGGTGATACGGAGGTCGTATGGGCAGTGAGCATGAGGGGGTGTCAGAAATAAGGTAGCATGCTTCACTGTGCCCTGGGGGGAGTAGTGCATGTGGATGTGGACATATGCACCATACAACACACACACAGATACACAGGGTCCAGTTCAGACATGCATGCATGCATGTCTGCACGGGTGTGTGGTGACGAACAGTGCCAGCAGGCTATACAAGGGTAGGCGATGGGTATACGTTGGCATCAGCCCACATGACTATGGTCTGCATTGTGGCACATGCCCGTAGCTTCTGCATTTGCCTGCACAGGTGGGTATTGCATCCATCTTCCAGGCACCTGGGTGACTATTGTGTGTGGCCAATGCTGTGCATCACTTGCCATGTATGTGTTTCCTAGTCCATGACTTGGATGGTATCTAGGATGTGCACACCTCCCACATGCATGTACAGTGACATGTGGAATTGTACCTGGGGTTTCTGGCCCATTCTGTGAACACAGCTTATCATCAGATGTGCCAGTCTTGCCCACATGTGGCAAAGAGTAGTACTGGTCAGCAGATTTACCCTGCACCCACATTGATAGCATGCTAACAGCATTTCCTGATGTCAGCATCATCTGTTCATACAGGCCATGTTGTCAGGCATAGTATGTCCATTGTGAGTCACATGTGAAGGCACAGTGGGTTTGCTAACTGTGATTCGCAGGCCTTGATGTAATATGTATGGCTATGGCTTTGCACACCAGCCTCTCAGCCATTTACATCTGTTAACTCTGCGTGGTTGACATTGTGATATATAGTAGGGCCACTATAAACAGAATTAGTAAACCCCCTCCACATTGCCCCACAGGTGTCTCACACACACACACACACACACACACACACACACACACACACACACACACACACACACACACACACACACACACACCTGTCATATCTGGGAGTAACACCCTTACCTAGCTGGTTTATTACACTACAGTACTACTCAGTTATATTACGCGCCATGGACATTACTGAAGTTCATCTTCCCCAAAGGTGTATTTCACAATTAATGACATCAGCAGGACTACCAAAGTAGGGCATTTATAATGTACTGCGAGTGAGTAGCCTATATTACATTGCTCCATACACAGACACTGAGATACACACATCACAACCGGAACTGGCGTGGATGGAGATGGAACACTACCACTGTTCTAAATCACACTACAGCAATATGCAGTTACAGAACATGCTATGGCGATTACTGGGCTATCGATTTTCCAGAGGTGTACTTCTAGATGAGTAACATCAGCAGCCTTGGCAAAGTAGGGTATTTATATTGTATGGAGTGTGAGTAACCTAAAAAACATTTCTCTCTACCCAGTCGAACACACACACACACACACACACACACACACACACACAGACTCACACACAAATTTGCCAGGGCTGGGGTTCGAACACTTACTGAACTGGTTTATTACACTACAGCAGTACACAGTTACAGGATGCACCATGGCAACAACTGGGCTATCAATTTCCCAGAAGTGTACTTCTAGATGAGTGACATCAGCAGCCTTGGCAAAGTAGTGTATTTGTACTGTATGGAGTGTGAGTAGCCTAAAAAGCATTGTTCTCTATCCAGTCAGATATGCACAGTTGCCAGGGCTGGGGTTTGAACACCTACCTAATTAATTTATCACACTGCAGCAGTATGTAGTTACAAGACACGCCATGGTGATTACTATGCTATCACATTCCCAGAGGTATACTTATAGGTGAGTGATATCAGCAGCCTTGGCAAAGTGGATTATTTGCATTGTATGGAGTGTGAGTAGCCTAAAAAGCATCGCTTTTTTACCCAGTTGCCTGGGCTGGGGTTCAAACACCTACATAGCTAGTTTATCACACTACAGCAGTATGCAGTTACAGGATGTGCCACACTGATTACTGGGTTACTATGTTCCCAGAGGTGTACTTCTAGGTGAGTGACATCAGCAGCCTTGGCAAAGTGGAGTATTTGTATTGTATGGAGTGTGAGTAGCCTAAAAAGCATTGCTCTATACCCAGTCATACACACACACACATACATACTCACACACAATTGCCAGGGCTGGGATTCGAACATCTACCTAACTAGTTTATTACACTACAGCAGTACACAGTAACAGGGTGTGGCATGGCGATTACTAGGCTTTTACGTTCCCAGAGGTGTACTTCTTGGTGAGTGACATCAGCAGCCTTACCAAAGTTGAATATATGTATTGCATGGAGTGTGAGTAGCCTAACAAGCATTTCACTCTACACAGTCAGAGGTAGACAGGAGCACACACACACACACACACACACACACACACACACACACACACACACACACACACACACACACACACACACACACACACACACACACACACACAGTTGACAGGTCTGGGGTTAGTACTACTACCAAACTACTCTGTCACTACAGCAGAATGCAGTTATGGGATGCGCCATGCATTTTACTGAGCTATAGCTCTCCCAAAAGTGTAATTCACATTGGATGACCTCAGCAGGCTTGCCATACTACTGCTATGTGGAGGGCATTGTGTGCATGGGCCATACCCCATTCATGTAGGGGTTGACATGCCACATGCGGGCACACACTGGGTCATATGTCATAGGTGCGTGTATACAGCTATGGGATGGCTTCTTCCTTGTACAGTCTTGTTGCACAGCTGGCATGTACACCACATAGTCTGTCATGCTGACAGGTACTGGTGGCTAGTATCCGCAGTGGGTTACATCCACACCTCATGTGTTGGGGGCCCTTAGGCTGTGTGCCAGTTGGGACAGGCCCGCATTGCTCTTTGTCATGGTCACTCTCTTCCACACATCTATGCCTGTGTACCTGTGGCTTATTATAGTGTGTTGTCCTTACATATTTGTCTGTATTTCTATCCACTGTGTGTGCAAGGCAGGAGTGGTGCATACTGATATGTGTTCACACTGAGAACTGCAACTTCCAGATATGTCTGGTCCACTGGTGTTTGCAGACATGGCCTTCATGTGTTTAAGTGTGTGAGCATGCCCAGTATGACCTCTCAGTATGTTGTGGACTAACATTGCCTTCATTCCTCTAAGTGTGTGAGCATGCCCAGTATGGCCATCTGTGCTGCATGTGTGGACCATGTCCAGGTTGTTTGTACTGCGGTGCTGACCTTTTGTTGTACATCGACAGGTAGCATGCTGTGTCTGCAAGGTATCCATTGGTCATTTTCCATTGACTGTTGCTACATTTCTGCATAGCGGGGGGGGCACCTGACTGTTTCTACTGTTCTACACAGTAGTGGGGGGGCACACCTGACTGTTACTCTATGTGTTCATTGGATGGGGGTGCGCCTGACACTTGCACACATTTGCTAGGACTGTACTGGTATGCAAGGTACTCCATTTCAGTTTGTATCTTACCTATCCTGCTGGCTAGGACTTACCAGTGTAGTACAGATCCTAGTTTTTGTTTACCTACATATTAGAGTCTGACTTCCTAACCTTCACAACTTACATCCGACTGCCTGGCCTGCTGCAGTCTGTCTGTGTAGGCCTGGGGGAGAGGTTAGCCATAGGGCACATTTGGAGGCCATAGTATAGCATTTGTTTGTGTTTGTCTTCACCTGTCCTGCTGGCTGAGACTGTTGCTGGGTATGTGATCCTTCCTGACTGGTATGTGTGGCTCTTATGGACACCCCTGTAACTCAGGCCATTTCCTGCAGTGGGTTTTGTCACCCTGTGTAGTACAGGCTACTATTGTGACTCCAGTATGTGTTACAGATCTAATGCTGCCACTATGGGTGTCTACTCTCTGCAGCCTTGACATCCGGCCACCCAATTTCCTTGCATGTTCACATCCATACCATAGCTACAGGTAAAAACACATTCTACTCCATTTAACAATTGGTAGGTTGATTAACTAACCTTGAGGGTGTGCCGGACTTGAGGATGGTGCTGGAGGGTTGCCTATGTCGGATGCACATAGTACACTCCCTATACATGGTTGGGCACAGGTAGTGTCATGCTTGGCATCCCTTTTACTGTCTGTGTGAGTCAGAGAGAGGTGTCATTCCCTGGGGCCCTACTGTGTCATTGCATATGCTATGCATTGCCGCTTTGCCAAGGTCAGGGCATACTGGGCACTCCCCCTTCTGCCTACTGGAGCAGTCTCAGGTTGTTCCTCCTCCGAGTCACTCTGTACCTGTACATGCCTTGGCATTGGTGGTGGGTCTGTGTGGCCCTGCCCCATGTTATTCCTGCTACAGCTGTTTCTGCAGGATCATATTGTGTAACATAGCACATACTATTACTATTTGGGTACATGTAGCTGGTGAATACTGCAGGGCTCCACCGGATGTGTCCAGACACCAGAACTGTGACTTGAGCATCCCAAAATAATGCTCTATTATATGTCTGGCCTGTGCTTGTGCATCATTATGGCGTTGTTGTTCAGGTGTGTGTGCATTTCTGATGGGTGTCATCAGCCATCGCTCCAGTGGGTACCCAGTATCCCCCACTATGCGACCGTAGGGGATGTCCACATCGACAAATCTGTGGTACAGCTGTGTCAGTTGCCATATGTGTGAATCATCATAGCTTCCAGGGCAGCCAGCACATACATTCAGTATAATGCCCTGGGCATCACATATGACCTGGCAGTTGATGGAAGGGATGCCCCTGAGGTTGATGTAGGCCCTACCCTGCTCACCGGGTGGTGCTTTGATGTGTAAGTGCATGCAATCTATAGCACCCACTGCCCCAGAGTAGTTAGATATTTGGTGGTAGAGATGCATATTTCGGGTAAACACCTCACGTGTGTTGAGGAAATATACATGCTCACTGGCATGTGCTGACATGGCATCCAGGAACTGGTGGAATACTCTGGATGCTGATGCCTGTGAGATGCCCATGTTATCCCTAGTTGGAGTTTGGGAGGTACCTGTGGCTAGTATACCTAGGCCTACACATACCTTGGTATCCACTGTGATGGGTTCCCCTCTACCAGTGTGGTGTGTCAGGTGTGGCCTGCACAGCTCAACGATTTGCTGTAGGAGATCTCTGTCCACCCTATAGCGCTCCACTATCTCCAGCTTTTGTAGCCCCTGCTAGGTTACCCTGGGTCTGTACACTCTTCTCTGTCTCCTCACTGTGGGTTGTTCGGCAGCATTGACATCCCCTCCAACCTCAGCCTCTTGCAAATGTTGTTCTATGTTGCCTGCTGCAGCCCTTCTCATTTTGTAGGCTTGGTTTTAAAATTTCCCCACTTGTATACATCAGTGGTGTACAGTGTGGAAAAAACCAGGGGGGTAGGTGTTTGCTTGGTTTATAGTGGTGTTCTGGGCTGGGCTGGTCTGCTTCCTGTGTGATTAGCTGATTCTGATACATTTCACCTGGCAGCTCAGCTAGTTCTCCTTGATTACCTTCCTATTGTTGTTTTCCCTTCCCATTGCCTCCCTGTTTAGGCCCGTGTGCATTCCATGCAAATGGAGTTCTCAAATGTGCACAAAGCTGCTTTTTGCTGGTTTAACTTTCTTTTTCTTCCTGTACAACCCGGTGCGTGGCACGTACACCAGCTTATACTTTGTAAAGAGTGCTAGGGAGGTTTAGACACACCCCTAGCTTAGCTGTGCTATGCTAGGAGCAATCCCGAGCCACAGGTCTCCAGTCCACTTACAGTATGCCTGACACACAACCCCATGATGTCAACTATATCCTAGTCTTGCATCCAGCTGTTTATACTCTTACACTTTTGGGACTTGTCACACACCCTGGGAAAATGTGGGATTTACTAACCCTTCCCTTATTTGCATAGGATTGCCTGCTAATGTATAGTTACATGTCCCACACTGAGCCTCCCCCCTTAGCAACCATTGCTCACTGGCCAAGTTGTCTTCTGACTGCTATTGACTTCCATGGCAGAATACTGATTTTAGTTAGAATGCTTATTTTAGGTTTATTTTATTAATTTTCCCACGTTCCCGTTTGGGCGTCACTGCACTATGCTTAACCAGGCGAGATCGGCAAAAAGAAAATTAAAAGTTGTTGATTTTTTTTTTTTTTACATTTTGCAATGCCAATGGCCTTCTACTTGGACATTGGCATGCTTCCTCAATGATATGCAGTCTTTATTTGGAGCTGTCATAGCTCTGTTTTGTAGATTGCAGAACTATACTCGGTTACTACCGAGTACATTTCTGCACACTGCACTCGTCCTGCATGGATGGCTGCCAGCTTCCTGGATCACATATTACCCTCGTTTGCATGATTTTCACCTGCAAATGAGAGTAATTTTCATACAGGAGCTCGGTCCATGCAGGATTAACCTAAGAGCTCACGTGCACTTCCCAGGGGCTTGTTCCTGGATTGCACGTCGGCCACATTGCCAAAAATAGCTCTTAAACTAATCCTGCACACTATAAAGGGTTTCGTAAATCTGGGGGATTGTATATCTGTTTGAGTTGATACTTCTTCTAGGACTATAGCTACAGGTACTGTTTTGAGGAGGCTTGCCTGGTTCCATTCTCAGAACCTCTTAGATGTTATGAAAAATGAGATTTGAAATTCTTTGGATAGATATTTAGTTTTTGGCCCATCTTTTGCAGAGATGTTCAAAAGTGTGATGAAGTGGATAAGCCGATACAGGAAATCTCTAAGATTTTCAGTCCTCTTTTTCCAAATTTTCTAAGAGATTCTTTAACCCCTCATCCCCTCATCAAATTTTGGCAAAAAAAAAAAAAAAAGACAAACAAAATAAACAGTTTCAACCAAATGAGAAATGGCAAGCAAGTCCAAATAAAAATTTGGGACCTCTCAAAACCAAAGACGGTCCAGCAACTCAGAATGACTATTTAAGGGACCTTGTCTCATCCCCACCACCCAGGTAGTCACACTTCCATTCTAGAAAGTCTAAATCTCCACCTTTCTATTTGGCAACAAATAGTTTCAGACAGATGGGTTCTGATGATCATTCTTTAAGGTTACAGATGGCAGTGGAAGGAAATTCTTACTTTATAAAGGATAATCCCTCATCCCACAGACCAGACTATTATTTCCACCTGTCCTTCATCACATGCTGTCCCAGAAGGGTGATATAACCAGTTCTTCCTTCCAGGTGGGGAGAATTTTTTATTCAATGATGTTTTTAGAGCCAAAGAAAGAAAGAAAATGCATGGAGACCAGTTATGGATTATTCTTTCCTAAACCTGATTGTGATAGTAACTAAATTCAAAATGATGTCACTTCACAACCTGCTACTTTGTCTTTCAAGTTTACTGGTAGCACTAGCATTAAAAGATGCTTATCTTGACATCCCTGTCAATCCAGACTTCAGGCATTTCTTGGGGTTTTGTTGTCTGGATCACATTATCTGTTCTTTGCCTTACCCTTTAGACTATTCTCTGCACCAAGAGTGTTCAAGCATCTAGCTCCAGTTATAGTTCATTGCAGGCTACAGGATATCCACATTTTTCCATACTAAGATGTCTGGCTTATCTTTTCATAGTCTTTTTCAAAGTGACAAGAATTTATCACTTAGATCTGTTACAGAAGCTGAGATTCCAAGCTAACATTCAAAAGTCTGTTTTGACTCCTTCACATGTGGCTGTGTTCCTTGGATGTCAGCTAGACACCTCTGTTCAAAGAGCGTTAATTCTACAGGAAAAAAATAGGTCTATATCTTCATCTGTTTCTTAGGTTTTCCACTCAGACTTTGATCACTGAGAGGGAATACCCCAGGATTATGAGTTACATGACAGCTATGATTCTAATGGTATCCCTGGCAAAACTCCACATGAGAAAGATACAATGATATCTGATGTCTCTTTGGCCCTGGCAATGCCATCCTTTGTTTTTTTTCAATCCCAGTTCTGTTTTTTTTTTTTTTTAGAAGAGAAACCACTTATTGGAGACAGAAAATATCATTAAATCCAAGTGTCCCCTTGACCGCCCCCCCCCGATCTAAAGCAGTCAGTCACCAGAGATGCCTTAAACTTTACTTGAAGAGCAACTTCAGGAGGGATTAAAGCTCAGGGTGTGCAGACATCAACCCAGATGTAAGAACATAAATATAAAAGAGATTCTTGTCCTGATCAAGCCGCTCAACTCTCTGAATCATCTTTGGTCCCCGGGACCTTTTCAAGTTGCTAAAGACAATAACACAGTCATGAGATACATCAAAAAGCAAGGGGGGGTGTGGCCAAGGATGAACACAGGATAGCAGCAGATTTCTTCAGCTCCACCAATTTCATTACACTGACAGGAATTAATTACTTAAAAAATTAATTTTTGAAGTAATTTTCTTTCTAAATATGTTTGTTTTATATAGTTCTTGAACTATATCTAAAAAAAGAAAGGAAATGTTAACAATATTCCTGTCAGAAATCACATTGGAAATTTTCCTGTCAGTTTATCAGTCTGAAATAAGTTCCAGTAAGACAAATTCTCAAGACTCCAGCATCAAGAAAGAACTTCAGTCTCTGATAACTATAATCCAGCAACTTACTGCTAAGATGGATAAAATGGATACTAAAATTGATACCTTCATAGAAAAAACTACAAAACAAATAGACTTGTTACATATAGAACTGCAACAACAGAAGATCCAGTTGACAGGCATAGAAGAAGCTGTGAATGACATGGAAAATAGAATCCAAGAAGAGGAAATCAACATTGAGTTTCTGCTGAAACAAAATACACATTTACAAACAAAGCTGGATGACCTGGAAAATAGATCTAGGCGCAATAACATTAGGATTTTTGGACTGCCAGAAAATATTGAAGGTAACAATATTGCTTTTTTTTTAACAACATGGCTCCCTAAAACTTTAGACTTACCAGAAGCATTCTCTTTTGGTATCGAAAGAGCACATAGATCTATAGCTAATACTAACTCTAACAAAAACTATCCTAGATCAGTTATAGTTAGATTTCTATAATCTTTTGATAAAGAGATGGTTCTTAAATCTGCTTGGGCTAAAGCTCCTGTTAAGATTAATGAGACAACTCTGCGTTTTGACAATGACTATTCTTCCTTGGTAATAGCTAAAAGAAAAGTTTTTCTGCCACTAAAAAGGGAGCTTAAAAAAGCACAGTTTAAAACATACCTTCTTTTTCCTGCCATGCTAAAAATCTTCCTTCCTGATGGTCCTAAAATTTTTGATGACTTAGACTCTGCTTTACTGTTTATCAAAAAAATAAGATTTTGGATAAAATAGAGGAAATGGAATGGGCTAGTCCTTCATTAAAGAGACTGGCAACTGAAACTTCGTGGAAGACTTTGGAGAAGAAGAAGAGACTAAAAAACAAATGATTTGTTCTATGTTTTTTTTTTCTTTTTTTTTCTTTCATCATTTTACTTCATTATTAATCTTTTTAAATATAGTTCCTGCATTTCCAGAAAGCCACAAATATTCTGAAAAAGATTTAAACAAAGTTATTCTCTATGTGCAAAGAAATGTTTTGTTTCATAACCAGTCAAAATATCTGAGGAACTAATAACAAGCTATTATTCAATTTGTTTCTCTTTCTGAAAAAGAGAAGTAAGGTCAGTAATTTGATACATTCTTTTGTCTTTTTTTTTCTCCTTTTCTTCTTTTCTTTGTTTAAACAATGACATTCTATTTAGATTATGTAGTGGGTAAAGGGTGGGGGAGGGCAGGGAGAGAAGAGTAATGAAAATATGATAAATGGAATAATAACATATTTATTCCTTGTAAAAAGTTTATATGTTCTTCAAATGCTATTCCTAATTATACTTTCTTGATTATACTGCTTATGCTTGTTTGTAAATAATCTGTCATGCTTTAACTAATAATAATTAGAACTAAATAATAGTAAATAATATGTTTTATTTTTAACTCTGTTAATATAAACAGTAAGTAATATTCCATTGTATATACTTCTTATAGCTTTCTCTTACATTTTTTTATTTCTGCTTTACACTCTTTTATTTTCTACTCTCTTTTTCTTTTCTTTATTCTTTCTCTTTATTTTTTTCTCATATTAATATATAGAAATGCTTTTGATCATATAGACACAGTAAATAATAAGATTTGCATAAAAATTGAGTTGGGACAAAAATATTGAGTTTTATTACTTATTAATAACTTTGGGCTTAATTTCAGTTACATAGAGGCTGTAATAACCTGTAAAATACATCGCGAAGGTTTTGTCATGTTTAGATGCATTTACACTGCTAAATGAATGTTTGTCTCTAGTTTTTAACAAGTTTCCCGCCAAAATGTTAAGGGAGACAATCTGGGATGTAGGCTACCTCATGAACAATGTCCTCGAGTTGTTTTAAAAGCTTCAACTCTCAGAATTCTCACAGAGAAGCTGAAAGCAGTCAATTTGACCTTTGACCCAGATATCGCACTGACACATCGCAGATTCAGGAAGAACACTCTACCAGGAAGTAGAACTGATGCAAATGCGACTATGTGAAGGAAAATGAACTCTTTAACATTTAAATGTGAGTTATTTTATATAATTACTTAAATATCTATGTTATAATTCATAAAATATGTCAGTTATAATGATTTTAAATGATGCAGTTTCTTGTAGTAAGTAAATGTCTTATTTTAGAAGGCATAGAAAATGAAACATTTATTCAAGTGTTTTTGAAAATCTACTTGACTGCAGCATACTAATCTGTGTTAAAAACTTATGTTCCAAACATATACATTACTATAACCCATTTAATTCATCTGATTGACAAGCATAAATAACTTTATAACTCTATTCTGGAAGAAATTGTCATGTGATATATTTTAAAGCAGTAGTATAGACATACAAAATACAGATGGCTTTTTTACAATAATGCAAGTGTTTCTGAGAATTTGCATAACTATGCAGTATGATTTATAACAATTTCTATAAATATAATATTTTATTCTATTAACAATAATGAGTATGAGTAAAATGCTCATATACAAGCAATTCAAGGTTTTTTTTGGAAGCTGTTGACTGCATTTACATGACAGAAAATAGATGCATCTTAATATATGTAATGTCTGAACCATATTAGCCAAAGTTTTTGATTTAAATGAATGTTAGAACTTAATTTACATACTTTGAATAAATTAATATGTAAATATGCCTTCCTTTTTTTTTTTCACTCTCTCTTTCTTTCACTCTCTCTCCCTCTTTCACGTCTTTTATTTCTCTCTCTCCTCTTGGTTCCTAATATCAAGATTATTTGAATGCTATTTGAATACAAGTGTATTATATTACATAGATTTATATAGTAGTATGAATAATTTAAAAAAAAAAAAGTTTATTTTAGTTTATATGATGCTGTTTTATCAAATGTGTAGTCTTGTCTTGCTAGATAATTGAATTGAAAGCTGTTAATTTAAGTTAAATATAACCAGTATTAAATTGATAAGGTGGTAGCTGAGGTACTGCTGCTTAGGGTAGGGGGTTAACTTGAGTGGTAAATACTACTCTAAGTTGGAGTTTTTAACTCCAGGCTGGATGCAAGGTTTAATCCTTACATTATTTTCACTTGTTCATTGTTATATGTATATAGTTTTGACATCCACAATATATTTTGTGCACTCATTGTCACTACAAACAAAATTGAATCCTATACAAAATCTCATAAGAGATTCAATAAATACAGCTATATTTAAAGGTACACCTAAAGGAGGAGATGTAACATTACTTATGTTGTTATTTGTTATTTTGTTCATAAGATTCTTAAGTTTTAAAAATGCCAAATGACATCTTTAAAAGGAATTTCGTTAAACATTAATGGATTGAATAATCCGTGTAAAAGGGCAAGCCTAATAAGATACATTAATTTACATAAGGCCAACTTAGTCTTCCTGCAAGAAACCCATCTCTTGAAAAAAGATATTGATAAACTAGCCACAAACAAATATACAGTATTGGTTAGTTCAGAGCACACTCAGAAAAAAAGAGGAGTGGCTATTTTATGGAATAAAAGTATGCCCATTCCTAAAACCATTAAGTCTTATCAGGATGACAAAGGAATGTTTTGTATGGTTACAATACAAATTAATGGGAAGACTTACACTTTAATTAATGTATATTGGATACCTGGAATTGGTATTAATACAGTGAAACATCATCTTGATAAGATCATATCATTCTCTATAGGAGATATTATTTTATCTGGTGACTTTAATTGTATACTACATGAACGTGATACTACCACTATAGGAAAAAGAAGAATTACATCTAATGCAAAACATTTAAATGATTTTGCTAATTCTTATCATTTGAATGATATTAATAATCAGATAGATTCAAAATCATTACCATACACCTTTTTTTCTAACAGATACAAAACTTATTCAAAAATAGATAGGGTCTTTATTTCTAACCAGATGGTAACATATTTAATTAATTCCAAAATCATTTCATGTCCTATATCTGATCATAATTCAATTGTTTTTGAATTCATGATAAAAAACACTCATAATGTTCAGATCAAAAGGATACCAGCATACTTAACTCAACTAAAAGACTATAAAGAATATATACTTTCAGAAGTAAAACATTTTTAGACATAAATAATACTCCTGAAGTCTCCATTGTCTATGTTTGGGATGCCTTAAAATCATATCTATATGGACAAAGTATCAGATGGTATAATAATAAAAGGAAATCTTGGGATAAGGAATTGTTAGATATTCAAAGTAAATTAGACTCTTATAAACATAATAATAAAGAAAATATTATGGACAAGAAAGTTATTGAAGAAATAAACAAACTAAATGAGAAATACAAAGAAATTTTAACTCATAAAGTTAAAATAACTTTAGAGAAATACAAGTTTTTGTCTTATTCAATAAGCCCCAGATACTTACATAGACTTAAAAATAAAACAAGAAGGTTGAATAAACAAAACCATATCAAAGAAATCTTTTCTCTAAGGAAAAAGAAGAATGTTTCTAGTATACCAGAAATACTAGATGAATTTAGAAATCACTTTCAGAAAATTAACCATAATAACATTAACATGGAACCTAAAGATAAAATAAAGGAGTTTATAACCACAAACATGAATAAAAAGCTTAATAAACAACAGATTAAACTACTGGACAAAAGTATTTCATATACAGAGGTTATTACACAAATAAATAAGCTTAAATCAAACAAAGCACCGGGTAATGATGGTATTATACCAGAGATATATAAAATCATTTCTAAAAGTACATATTCATTAATACGTAAGGTTTTTATTTTGGCCCAAACTGAGTTAATAACCCCCCCATCTTGGCAATATACATTTATTTCGCCAATTTTAAAACCTAATAAAGATCCAACTAGATGTACTTCATATCGGCCCATCTCATTACTTAATGTTGATTATAAAATGTTTGTGAGTATTTTTGCTGATAGATTGAAGACAATCATCCCCGGCATTATAGATATAGATCAGACAGGCTTCATTGTAAATAGAAATACTTTTGATAATATAAGAAGAACTTTAACATTAATTGATTTTGCAAATAGGAAAAAGAAAGATTTAACACTTATTAGTCTTGATATAAGTTCAGCATTTGATTCAGTAAGTTGGGACTATCTGTTTACCTTACTGAAGTGCACAAACTTCTCAGATGCATTTGTAAATCTAATTGAGCATTTATACAAAGGAACATTGGCTTATATTAAGGTAGGAACATATGTTTCACAAAAATACCCATTTTAAAGGTACAAAACAAGGATGTCCACTTTCTCCACTATTATTCACTTTAGTAATGGAGCCTTGGGCTAATTTGATCAGAAACAGTACTGACATAGAGGGTTTTGAAATAGATGAAAATACAACATCCAAAATTCAACTTTTGCAGATGATGTTCTAATTACATCAGCAGGATCTAATTCTTCTATGCAGTCTCTATTTGATAAAATGATGAATTTTAAAAGTATTTCTGGTTTAATATTCAATGAAGAAAAACTAAAATACTACCTATATATACACGAAAAAATATTCTCATTAGTGATTTTAATAAATATGTACCCAATTCAGGTCAGATAACTTATTTAGGTATAATACTATCTAAAGATATTAAATCTATTATATATAATAATTATAATACCTGTTTTCTTAATATACAAAATCTTTTTAATACCTGGAATAATATGTTTTTACTATGGAGGAGAGACTTACAATTATTAAAATGATAATATTCCCCAAGATTTTATACTTAATACAATCAATAATACTTCCACCTACAAAAATAATTATCAAGAAACTGAATACACTAATGTTAAATTTCCTATGGGCACCTAATAGACCTAGGATTGTATTAAAGAAACATACTAATAGCTGGTCTCAAGGGGGTATTTCTTTTCCAGACTTTAATTTATATACTATCTCTTCTATTGTAAAAGTTATTACTTTATTAATAGATCAGTCATATGTCAAAATGGAAAGATTATTGGGAGCTAATTAGTATGCACTTCATGAAAATCTCCTTAACACATAAAATATGATTGTAAATAACTCCATGTTATGGTTACTAAAGGAATTTTGTACTTCACCTATTACACCTAAACATATGGTTTGTTACCCATTAAATATGATTATTAGCTATCGTAACTTTATATTCATGCACCCTAAGTATAGGGAATGGAATTTTATTATATTCCTATAATGTATACTCAGGGTATGCTTTTGTCATCTACTTCTGAAGGAACTCATTTAGCTATAGATAATGATCTAAAGTACTGGTATCAGTTGATATCTGATAATAAAGTTAAAAATCTAGATTTCTTAAAACAAGAATTTGATCTAAGAGAAACTTGCTGGTTAGAGGTTCAGACCTTTAGACAACATCTCATTGATAGAATAGATCTAATGTCTATAACAGTTAAAGAATCTATTCCAACACTGATTGATTACTTGATATTAAATTTACAACATAAAGTTTCTGATAAAGGTAAACTTTCATACATACATAAAATTATCAGACAAGAAACTTTTTACAGTGTAGATACATACTGGAATGATTTCACTTCTATTAATGGGGACCCACCAAATCAACAAGATAAACAATATATATTGGAATCTGCCTATAGAACTAAGTCTTCCATTTTCTGGAGACTTTATACATGGAAATTTTTACATAGATCTTTTTATACACCTTTGATGATAAATAAAATAAATAATAAAGATAATCTATGTAAGAGATGTAATGTAGAAATTAATGCTGACTGGGCTCATATGTTTTATGACTGTATAAAATTGAAAGAATACTGGAAGTCAATTAATGAATTTTTGCAGGCTCTTTTTACAGATAATTTCATTATTTCTAAATCTCTTATATTATTCAACACACCTGTACCTCAAAGTGTTAAAAAGGTTAAGCTTCCCTTGTTATGGTCTATTCTAGCAGTGGCTAGGAAAATAATAACCAGAAATTGGATTTCAGATACACCTCCTTCGTTCAATAAATTTAATGTTATGAATATAGTGTGCCATATGGAAATAAACACAATTAGGTCAAGAACAACTAGAAAAACATCTTATTATATTGTATGGGATAATTTACAAAAACTGTTAAAAAAATCCTAATTTCAATAGCATGGTATTTTAGTTTAATTAATTGATCTGATTGTAGTGGATGTCTTTGTAAATACTTTAGTTGTTTTGTTGAATGTTATAATCATATCTATTTTTAATTACTTGTATAAAATTGTTATGACATTTCTCTTGTATGTTAAAACAATAAACCTGTTTTGAAAAAAAAAAAAAGCAAGGGGGGGGGGGTACCAGGCTGTAACCTCTTTGTAAACTACCCATGTTAAATTGGCATATAGCTTCACAGCACAGTCTCACTCTACAGGTATCCTACATTCTGTTAGATCAAAAGTGTGCTGCAGACAAGTTGAGCAGAAGGGCAGACCCTCACAAATTGAAACTAGATAAGGAGGTCTTCCAAGATTTGATCCATTTGAGGGGAGTTCCTCATGCAGAACTGTTTCCTCTTTAAACAATCACGCGCAAGATTCTGTTCCAGGAATCCATGCAAGAACGCCATGATGACAGATACCTTTTCTTTTCTTTTCTTTTCCTTGAATAGGAATGCTTCTGTATGCTTTTCCACCCTTTCCACTGATAGCCATAACAGTAGATATTTGAATGATCACTGCTTCAGTAGCCACTCCTTCCCCATCTATCTTCCTTTTTTTTTTTTTTTTTTTTTTATTTATTTGGTGTTTTGTTTATACCAGGGTGTAGACATTTATTTTTTGTTAGTCCTAGCATTGTCCTTTAAGGGCTCAGCTCCTCTCTCTCTGTTGGCTTAAAGCTCTAAAGGGCTTGGCACTCAAACCTGTCTTTTTACTCAGCTCAGCTCTAGCTGACTGATGGCTTGCACACATGGAAAGCATCCTGAAGATTTGGAAGCTGGATTGCTGTTATATCCCATGTAGGATATAACCCATCATAGCTAAGGCAACAGGAGCAATGATCATTCAGAAATCTACTGTTACGATACGTTTACTTACACAGCTGTACTTTATCTAATACCTGGGATACAATTCTAGAATGTTATGCAAATAGCTTTACATTGTATCATAATGATGATGTACAAATTCTTTGCAAGCCAATAAGAAGACCAGGAATATTCTGAGTTAAATAATAACACAAAATTAGCACAGGTTACACCAAACTGTAAATAACTATGAAATGAGTATAAATAAAATTATTGTAATTCATAGGTTCATAGGTTGGTACTATGCTATCGGCCCTAGGGCCTATACAAGCCTAGCGATAACAATTCCCTGGCTATTTCTTCTCACTCTATTTATTTCCCTGGACCCCTGTCTAGCAGGGTGACTGACGTGATCCCTGGGGTGAATTTCCTTTCTCCCATCCAGTGATCAAGGCTCCTTTTGAAGAGGGCCAAAGAGGTGCTCTGTTTGACATGTATGTGCAGTCTATTCCAGAGTCTGGGGAGTTTCTGGGTCAGGAACCTATCCCTCCAGCATGTTTTGTTTATTGTGATGACAAGGTTTAGATCCCTGGAACGTGAGGCTCTGAGGGATTGGGATTCCTTTAAGTGTAGCATGTCCAACAGCTCTGGGTTTGACATGGCCTTGTATGTTAAGCAGAGATCACCTCGAAGTAGACAATATGCGACAGAGTATAGCTGGAGTTTTTTAAGGTGGCCAGCATAGGGCATCTGCTTTAGCCCTCTGATTCTTTTCATGAGGTATTTCTGTGGCCTTTCCAGTTGTTGCAGATTTCTTGAGAGGTACATACCAAATGGGGCATTGTATTCTATAATGGGTCTAATGAGGGATGAGTGCAGTGGGACAATAACCTCCTTTGTTCTAGATGAAAAGCCCTTAGTAATGAGGTGTGCGACATAGAAGGATTTCCTGACTGTTGTGGCGATGTGGTTATTGAAGGTGAGACCACTGTCCACCTGTGTCCATAAATCTCTTATCACACTTTTGGTGTTTAGTGTACTGCCACCTATGTGGTAATTCACGGGTACATGTTTTTTCCCAAAGGGGATAACTATACATTTCTTGGCATTGAGCTTGAGCCCATGGCTCTGGCACCAAGCATCTGTTTCTGTAAGGCTTTTTTGTAGAGTATCGACATAATTTGGGGATTCAATAATGGCTCCCAGTTTGCAGTCATCTGTGAACTTTGTTAGCCAGAGTCCCTTAGTGTTGGCCTATACTTCGGAGAAGTAGATGCCAAACAAGAGAGGTCCCAGGACTGAACCCTGAGGTACTCCTCTTGTCACCTGTCTGGAGCTGGATTTGGAGTCAGCTAATTTTACAGTGTGGGTTCTGTCAGTAAGACAGTTGGCAACCCATCGAGTGACGTAGGGATTAATGCCCAGTTTAGTAAGTTTATCAATGATTCCAGAGTGGGGGATGGTGTCAAAGGCCTTAGCGAAGTCCAGATAGGCTGTGTGGACTGCCTTACCCACGCCCACTGCTCTGGAGACTGATTCGAAGAAGTCAATCAGGTTTAGGAGACAAGATCGGCCCTTAACGAACCCAATCTGGGTGGGGCCCAGTGTTTTAAGGTTGCCAATGTCTTTGTTTATAAGTTCCATGATAATACATTCCATGGCCTTGCAAATCAGGCACATCAGACTGATGGGCTGGTAGTTCCCGAGATCCAAGGTGGATCCCCCCTTGTGGAGTAGGAATACTGTAGCTGTGCGCCACTCAGTGGGCATGAAGCCTGAGGTGAGGGTATGATTAAACATGACACTTAGGTGAGGTGCCAGTTCATTTTGTAGTTCATGTAGTACACAGCCCGAGATGTCATCTGGTCCCATGGATGCTATATTCTTAGCTTTGGAGAGTGCATTTTTTACCTGTGTGGCTGTTATTACCGGAATATGGCAATCTTCCAGTATTGAGATGGGCCATTTAGGAGGTGAGAGGGGGGTGAAGTTGGCACTGAATCAATCTGCCATGATATTGGCAATATCCTTGGGATCAGTATATTTAATGCCATTCTGTTGTAGCTCAGAGCAGATCTGAGCATTGACATTTAGATTCTTGACATAGTTATAGAATGCCTTGTGGTTGTCTTTGGAATCTTTGGCAATTTTATTTTCGTAACTAGCTTTGGAGGATTTTATGAGGGGTCTCAGCTTCTTACTGAGGCTAGTAAAGGAGTTTTTTGCATCCTGGGATTTTCCTCTTTTCTGCAACAGTTTCTTCCTTTTGTTGTAAAGTTTGTTTATGGCAGGGGACCACCAGATTGGCTTCCTTTTTTTGGAGGAGTGCATCTTGGTTCTAATTGGGATGGCACAATTCATGCATGAATGGATGTGCTCGTACAGTGCCTTAGTGTACAACTTAGCAGTCGAACTTTCAGTTCATGTCTGCATGGGTGTCATGAAGTTTGTAACTTCTCACTTGAGTAGCATGAAGTTTTCTTTGGAGAAGTTTTTTATGGAGGTTTCCTTACTGGGGGGTGGGGGTGGGATTTGGATTTTAAGGGTGATTAGCTTATGGTCTGACCTGACCAACGAGGAGGTGACCATAGGTGTGGAGCATCAATTTCCCATGTTGGTAATGACCAAGTCTAGGATATTGGAGCCCCTGGTGGGACTATGAATTAGTTGATCCAGGGAATTGGAATTTATGAATTACAAGAACCATTGAGCAAAGGTGTTGCTACACAAGTAGTTTTCCCAGTTAATGGCAAGGTAGTTGAAATCACCCAGTATTAGGGTGCTTGGTTGTATATTAATATTTTCCAGTATGTTTAGAAAGGTGTAGTGAGAATCTTGGGGCATGGTGGAGGATCTGTATAAAATTACAATTTGGATTGCAGTCTTACCTAGTGTTAGTTTCACCTGGAGAATTTCAGACACATTGTGTCGGGCAACTAACCTGGTGGTGTGAATATCCTTGGTGAATATGGACACTCCTCCACCTTTAGTGTTTCAATCCTAGTTTGATGGCCGAAAAGTGTGGTAAGAGTTGTAGCCGGGTATTGCAGGGGTGCTCTGTGGAGCCTTGAACCAGATCTCTGTTTCTGCACAGATATCAATGATTTCCACTTTTAGGAGTGCCTCAAGAGAGTGCATTTTGAGGTTTAGACTTCTTGTGTTGAGTATCATTACCTTCAGATTTTGGATGCTTGTACCTGTTATGGTGGTGGTTTTGTCCTTTGATCTTTGCCTAAAAATGGCACTATGGGATGGCAAGAGCCTTTGCCAGTAATCTGAATCCCAGGGTCGACAGGTGCAGACCATCTCTGACAAAGCATCGTGGTCTGTCGATCATGTCGTCCCAGGCAGACAGATACTGGATCCCCTTTGAATGACACCAGAAGCTTAGCCAATTGTTGAAGTCAATCATTTTGTCCTTATATTGTGGTATCATTCTGGGCGAAGGCAGGATGCTACTCATAGTACAATTCAATGAGAAATTCAAAAGTGTGCTGTCAGTAGTATACTGGTATATAGTGTCAAAATGTTTGATGGCCACAGTGTGATTTTTTTTTTTTCAGTAGAAATCCCACACCAGCTATTACTTGTTGCAAAGTCTTCTACTTGAAAGTCCCACCCCAACATTTCCATTGCAAATGACCCGCACTGGATATGCCATTCTAAAAATCTCACTCTGGTATTATACCATTTTACATTGCTGTTTTCATGTTCTTTTAATGTATATCACCATTTTCATGAATTTGCAGTCATTCATTGCAGATTACTTTTTCTGTTTTCTGTGATCTCTCCTTTGTTCTTTTTTTTCTGACCTGGATCCCTTCAGACGAATTTCTGGATTTTTCAAACATGCCAATCATCTCCTATGATTTTCTGAGTCCCATAATTGTTCCCTGTTTTGACATCTTAGTGACCTTCCCCTTGAACTTATATGCTTCTTGTAAGCTTCCTATCCTTTGTGATTTCTAACATGTATTTTGACCACAACTTCGAGTCACAAGTAAAGCCTTTAACCTGTGTTTATAAAAACATTCACAGAGTAGCTGCTGTTTTGAAAGCTGCACAGCTTTTAGAGTTGAAAACAGTTCAGCAGCAGGTTTCCTGTGTTAAAGCATCTTTGGCCTTTTATGTGCTATCATAAATCTTATTCTCTTCTAGAGCAATGACTTTTCACAAAATGCTGTCATATTTTTCCAAGTAAAAGCTAGTGCTTAGCTGAAAGTGTTCATGTTAATTGACATCTGTCAGTTAAATCAACATCTGATAATGCTTTTTTTGCACAGAAGTTTGTTAAACCTTTATATTTTAGTTCCAGCTTTATAGAAGGTTGAGCTAAATATTAAGTTAATTTAAAAAATAAAGCAGTGTGGAGAAATGTCAGATGTCTTTATTTTATAGAACAGTTGCTGTATATACAATATGTGGTATTCTATTACTAGGATTTAGATCTATGTAGTCATTTGTCATATTTAGAACTGCTGTTTTGCTGATGATGATTAATTTCATATTCTATGAAAAAATGTTTTACTTTGTAGAACAAACCCTACATGATGAAGAGATCATTAACATTTCAGATTTTAAGTCAGTGAATGTAACAGAAGTTGGAAAGTTTAAGTATCTCTGTAAGTATTTTTTGTATACAATACAACTATGATACCGTTCAAATTTAGATCTGTGCATTGGGCTGGTATGTTTTAAAACTGCTACTTTCTTCTTGATGACTGATCATATATTCAAAGTAAACATGTTTTAGTTCTGTAGAGCCAGCCATAGAAATCCAGGGGTCATGAATTATTTATTTGATGTTTGTTAGGTGGGTATTTGGGTTGGTTCAAAGATGCTTTTTCAGCCATGACCCTTGCCAAACAGATAGTAATAAATTACATGGAAATGAACTACACAATAATAATAGTAAGTAACTCATAATGCATTGTGACTATATATGGTTAACAATACTGTCAAGGTAATATAAAGCAAATAGTTTAGTTTGCAGACCAAGTATTAATGTACAAGAAATGAACAAGTAGTACTAATATGTGTAAGATGACAGCATCAAATGGGGTGGGGTGTAACACAATCATACAGGTGTACTGCTTTACATTAAAGAATTATGCTTTACAAAATAAAAAAAAATAATATATATATATATATATATATATATATATATATATATATATATATATATATTCACTTTATAACCCCAAACTCCTGAAATACAGAATCTCAGAATTTCGAGACCATAAAACCGAAAGCTCTAAATACCAAAATCCCAAAAACACAAATTTTGAAATTGCGAATCCTACACTAACCAGACACCACACACATACACAAACACACACCTTCCCCACACAAACAAACACACAACCCTATACTACATACAAGCAGGGGGCCAAGCCCCCCTGCACCCCCCCATGTGGGGGGCTGCACCCCCCAAACCTCCCCTTCTTAAATATACTAACTCTAAGGTTGCACTACACACACAAACACACAAAAACACCACCACACACCTACATTCCTCTTGCACACATATATGACAGTCACAACACACAGCGACACACATTAAAGCCCCTAACCAACACCCTTAAACATACATACTTACCTGAACTTCCATTCGAACACCGCAACTCCAGAAGCACTACTTCAACATCTCCGAACATCAGGATTTTGAAATTCTCACTTCTGGGTTTTCGGTATTTAAAACGTTCGGCTTTATGATCTCGGGATTCTGAAATCAAAATTATAGAGTGTTCTTATCTATCTTATGTTAATTAAATGACAGTCACCAATATCTCTGAAGCAATTGCATTTGTTTTACTTCAAGAAGTGATTAAGAAGGGATTTCATGAAAAAAGTAAAATTAACAGTTTGACTCATGGTATCTGGTTGAGCATCCCAGCAGAAAGGAATTAGCTACTTTGCAAAACAATGTGCATAATGTAGCTGGGGATATTTAATTACGCCTTTGTATATACAGATCAGCATTTGGGTATAAAATATAAATTATTCTACTGCTAAAATTTAGATATTTTGCTTGTCTGATAATGGCTAATCCTATATTCTCCAAAAAATGTTTTACTTTGTAGCTCCAGCTCTGGATAACCCAAATGTCAGTAATATTTCTGATTTTAAAAACAATGTGCATAGGGTAGGCAGGGAAGTATTAGCATATATTTTACGTACAGAGAGCATTGTTGTATATACAACAAAAACTATTATTTTATCATCATTAGGAGATATATATTGGATATATTGTACGTTTGATCATAACTATGTTGGCAGTTTGCAGTCTCTCTCTCTCTCAGTTGTTATTAAAATTTTAAAACAAATATTTCAAAACACAATGGCTTTCAGCAATGAGTCAGATGCCCACAATGTAAATAGCCATTGATAAGGGGAAGAGCTTGTAACAACTATTGCCAGAAAAGAGAGCCTTGCTTTCATACCAAAATTCTTTGTGAATGTATCTTTACTGTTGAGCCATTAATTGAATAAAAATATATGATATGTTAGCATCTAGATCTGTTCATTGTCTGTTAAATTTTAGATGTTTTATCATACTTGTGCAGGCAATGCATACATTCTGTCAGTTGTAAATAAACATATGAACGGAATATTTAAAAATACCCTAGCTGCCAACATGGGTTACCATCTGCGTGTTGCTGATTTGCTGTATCAGAGGCTCACAGTGATAACAGCCATCAGATGAGAAACCAACACTGGCTAGAAAACAGAGCTTTCCTTTCAGACCAAAATACTTACATTGCATATGAACGTATTTTAATGTGAGTAATTCATTGAGTAAAAGAAAAAGAAAAAAAGTGTCAGGCTAGCATGTATGCAAATGTATATATAGTCTAATATATTTTGTATGCATCAGGGCTAGATGTTATATTGTTGAGTAAAAGTACATAAGAATTATACATGTGAAATTATAATTATTATCTGTCTTCAATCCAGCAAAATGTTATTAATTATATATAGCTTTTTAAACCACAGTACTTTCTACAAATATTGTGAAACAGTGTTCCCACAAGTAAAGTTACAATTAAAGAAGTGTTTGTTCATTTTATAACTGTGTTCCCATATAGACAGCTGAAGTCAATAATCAATCATATGAAGCCGAACAACAAGAAGGCAGGACAGCTGATAAGTCTCTTCCCTTAGAAGACACACTGAATGGCTGAGGTACCAAGTTTTCAACCAGAATCTGTGCCCATCCTTTAAAAGCTTAAACCTATTGCAGATGAATGTTTCCCAGATAATGAAATTGTGCTTAGTTTTGATTTAGCTAGTATATGCAGTACTGATACACTGATAGTTATAAAAGTCATACCTAAAACAAGCATTTGGCATTGTTAATAACAAATATGAAATGTAACGTTTCCATTGTTACTGGGGTATTCTACATCAACACAAAAGAAAGAAAATAGAAAACAAAAAATACACATTGTCTGGAAAATAAATTTATTGCAGCCTGACCATATTTACTTGCTTGTGACTTAGAAAATTGTTACACACATCACACACACAGTCTTTCTATTCACATAGAAACAATCATAGGCTGTCACTCCTTATTTCTAGTAGCAGATTTATTTTGTCTAACAGTAGTGAGTAGTGTTTGTGATGCATTTGTAAGATAAAAGATACATGCTGGTGAATTTCACAAGAAAAGGTCCTAATAGCGGTCTATGTTCAGCTACTGTATTCTAAAAATCTCGAACCGTGAAATAACAAATATAAAACAGCAAACACGACATTTATCAAACAACAGTAACTTCCAAAAAAATACATCAAATGGCAATAGTTGACCAAAAACCAGGAAGTAACACAATGCGTAAGGTAAGTGAAGGAGAAACCTCTTAAATTTGCTCTTTTCCCCACTGTCATGCGATCTCAGAGTTGATATATATAGTTAGGGGTGGTGTAGGGAGCACAGCTTGGTTGGTTGTGTGTGCAATGTTAGCTGACTGCGGCCATTCAATGTATTTTTTTTTTCGATATTGCAGTTGTGCGATAAATGTCACGTTCGCTGTTTTACTTCCTTTGTTTTACAGTTCGTGGTTTCTAGTATTTTGTAGCTGAACATAGACCCTCTAATAGCCCTCAGCTCATGAAAGATCTGACTCTTGACAGCGTGAGATAATACAGTAGTCATAGAGTTAATTGGGCCATAAAAGAATTCACTTTCCAAAATCAAAATGAACCTATGACATATCATAGCTTAGATAGGATGAGATGAAGGGGGCAGTTGTCACATATGCAAAGTAATAGGTAGAACAATTGGCAGATGACAGTCAGCATTCAGAAATGAAGCATTTAGCACTCCATATGTGGCATGAGCTTGCTATAGTTTAAGAAAAACCAAGAGTTTTTTTTTACAACTGAAGTGCTTGAACTCTCTGAGTGTGGGGCATAAACCACAGCAATGCATGCTACAAATGTAGAAATTACTTTGTTACAGATTAATATGAAAGAAGAGCATTTTTTCCTTCTTTTTGTACAACTTTAGCACTTAGTGTGTGGCATAAACTGTGGAATAAATAAGCAGTTGCTACAGATTAAAAGGAAGGAACATTTTGTTTTCCTGAGGAGAGAAAGGGGATCAGATTGGAAGATGGTACTGGGAGCTAGAATAGCTACTCCTCTACTTTTGCTTCATTAAATTTTTTTGGTAGCATCAACTAACTGCTCTTCAGAAGATAAAACAGAAGTATTTACATCGTTTGTAGAAGTGGTTGATAAGTTACCCTATTTTCACTTTATCTAGTTTTTAACCAGAAATCCATATGAAAAATGGATTGGTTAGAGTTAAATTAGAAAACATCTCAATCTTAAAAGCAACCTAAATTACATTGCAAAATACATTTTAAAGTTTATTATTAAGACTAATAAATGAGTTAAAAAGAACTTACTCATGTATAATAGTTTTTAAATTACATTCATAATATTTCGCTGAGTCCTGATTGGGTATAGGGTTCTCCTCCTGAGTCAGCACTGGAAATAACCATCCATTCTGCAGCTGGATATAGAAGCACTGATTTTTGAGTTGGCAGAAAAATAAATTGTTCTAAACTAGCATTACTTAACATACTATATATACATTCAAGAAGTATCCTAATCACTACTACTAAAAATCATCTACATTTAATTATTCAACATAATTGCAATAGGTGTGATGAGGATGGAAAGGATGAGAAATGAGTATATTAGAGGGTCAGCTCAGGTTGGACAGTTTGGAGACAAAGCCAGAGAGGCGAGATTATGTTGATTCGGACATGTGCTAAGGAGTGATGCTGGGTATATTGGGAGAAGGATGCTGAGGATGGAGCTTTCAGGTAAGAAGAAAAGATGAAGAGGCCTAAGATAAGGCTTATGGATGTGATGAGAGAGAACAGGTAGGTGGTTGGTGTGAGAGAGCAATATGCGGAGGAGAGAACAAAATGGAAACAGATGACCCACTGCGATGACCCCTAATGGGAGTAGCTGAAAGAAAAAAAAAGAATTGCTAATGATAATTTTGTTTCCCTTTCATATGATATACAGGAGATCATCCTTTCCAGAAGTGGAAATACATATACAGCAGTAACTAAAAAGAAATTTCTAAAAACTTCATATGGACAGCAAGAGAAATGAAACACTCATTATCATCATTGCCCGTAATGAATGTAGCATCCAAACTATCTCTTAAGAATTGTTACCTCTCTTCCACCCTGATGAAGATATTCAACAGTCAACTTCAAAAATGCTTTAGTACAAGCATTAACTTAAATTGTCTGGATGTATCTTTCAGATATATAAAAGTTATGAAGAGTTTATTAGGCCAGTGCAATTTTACATGTAATGCCTCGATAGTCTGCAAAGAAGAAAATGTAAGTATATCTGCCAGACATACTCAAAGTATGCATTTATTTGAAGCTAGCATGGACTCATATGTTGAATATGTGCATTGCTGTTCAGCATACAATTAGGGATCAATGACAGCTACTGCCCCTTTAGCTTTTAGTACAAAATGAATGATGTGTTGCCATGAATGCTACCTTTTAGCCACTGAGGTGGTAGCATCTTTGTTAAGAAGACTAGGATGTTACTGTGCACTGTCCAAACCCAACAGCAATAATAATGACAGCATTAGTCTGTCTGTTTGCTTCATTTTTACTCTGCCTGAGTGATAATATGGAGATTTTTGTAGCCCTATACTTGTCAGTCAGCAATTAAAAAAAAAATCAAGGAATTTTTCTTATCAGAGTTCAGCAAAGACGACTACCTTTCATTTAATTACTTGGAACTCATCTCCTGCCACGTAATTCTTTATTTATATATTAACTTAGTCTTCCTTGTCCAGATTAGTCCCATGAGTACCACTAGAGCCATGGCTCATTTTGTGCATACACAAATGAAGGACCAAAATACATATTTTCAAATAAATACTTATAGAACATTTAAAAACCAAGCCAGAATTATATTAAAATGAAGTAAGCCTATAAAGGGGGCTGTTGGTGTCTATGAGTATAGAATATATCTGACTGCATTACTAGTGGGCTGAGTATTAAGAAAAAATTGAGTTCCCTTAATCACAGTTTATGTATACATGGCTGTCTAATGCATATTCTATTTAAACCTTTTCATTTTTAATTTACTTGTACTAAGTACTGTTTCTGCTGGAAGACCTTTAATGTTTGGGCCTCTGCTGAAAATGTCCTTGTTTAGTAAGGCAATGTAGTCATTAATATCATTACAGGCAGTTATGATAAATAATAAGCAAATAAATGCAATTAAGCAAGTCAGTCAACTTCAAGTCATCCCAGACCAGTTTCTCTATGTTTGCAGTCAAGTTGCAGCTGTTGTTTTTTTCCAGGTGGCTAGTCAGCTAATCTGAATAAAAAAAAAGAATAAAAAAGAAATGAAGGTTTTTCACATTCTGTGTATTTTCTGATGAAGTCTGGGAGGTGCCTGGATGGAAACACATGCTTTGTGGAGCGTTAAGTTGTATGTACTAGCCAATAGAGTGTGGAGTTTTTCTGTCTTCGAAACCCAGTCTGTTTTGTTTATTGGTTGCCTTTTGACTGGTTCCTCGTTTTTTGGTTATAAGCAAATAAATGGCTTTCTGGACTGTCTGTCACACTAATATATAATCCATCTAAGAGAATCGGCCATTAGAGACAGGGATGTTGGTTAGCAAAATATGTCTTACAGTTTGCTGCAAGATCTCTTGACTTCAGTTATTTATCTGGGCCCTTACCAAATAGCTATCAACCACCTTGGACTTTCCTCTCCACCTGTGACCATCAACAGTCCTTACTAAGGCCTAGAAAGAGCCAGAAGGGATGAATTATCTTAATTAACACACTATTATATAGTTGGTACAAAATTATTGATTTAATAATGCATGGTTCAAATACCAGCTACATCAGTACATTTGTGTGACAAGTATGATGATACAAAATCATAACTGTCAAGAGGTACAAAATGGGCCCAAAATGTGTGCTTGCATTGATGTTAAGAGAAGAAGTTAACAATGAACCTACAACACATTTTTCCTGTTTCTTTAAGGCTTGGAAGACTGTCTCAATTAAACCTGAAAATTTAGTCAGACTACATTAACAAATGACAGTTAACAGACCTTACAGGTCTTGCAAATATATGGAAGGATGTTACTACAAAAAAACCTGCATGTTTACTATTATAGCAGTCTAACAATATACATGTTATCATCTAAGTTAACATTTAACTTCTCTGAAAATACTTGTGTAACATTTGTTCCAGCCCAGACTGACCTGCCAAATGCCAGAGGGAAAACTGGATGGCAACCATTGCCAGTCCCAAGGCAATGGAGTGGTTTATTCCAGCCATGGATAGTGAAATAGTCTGTCTTCACTTATTACAGATTGCAGGAAGAATTGACACTTGCATAGTGGCTGGGTGTTTTTTATAGGAAACAATTACTCAGGCTGCTCCCTGTAAAACGGGATGCCTTGTGTTTTGTAACTGGTAACAGTCAGAATGAATTAATGTGATTTAAAAAAGCTTTTTGCAGTTTTTATTATTTTCATTATGCACAAACTGTGATTATAATTTTTGCAACCCTAGTCACCACAGCTAATACGTCAGAATGACAAGTTCGGTTTATTTGGAGCTATTATATCTTTCAATGACAAGTTAGTATTTTATTTTACAGAGGTCTAAGATCCATTTGATGTCAAAGGTAATTCCAACTTATCAAGCCTTATTGCCCCCTTCGCAAGACAAGTTTTGCATGAGAAGTCAACCAAAAAGGCGTAGAATAAAGGGCAACCTGAACAACGGAAGAAGGAGATGTGCAGTCTAAAAGTTTTCCATAAAATAAAAGGATGAAATATTTTGCTAGTCACCTGCTACAGTTATTTAAATTCAAACCCAAATAAATGGACCAACTATATCAAACAGGAAGAGAAATAGAAAGTTCTGTTTGACTTTTTTGAAAGATAGACTTCTGTGTTGCATACTTTTTGTGTTTCTTCAACTGGACATTTAACTGCTGTACCAGACATAAGGAAACATATATATCCTACTTTATTTAATGCTCCCTGTATTAGTAAAATAAATATTCATTTATTCAGAGAAGAAAAGACCATGCCCAAATATTGTTGCCCATAAACATTTTATATTTGATTTTTTTTTTAATTTATGCCACAGATGATCATGATGGACCTTCCGCTATTTCTCTTGACGGTTAAGTGGATATCTTAGAGATCACATACCTGATAATGTAATGGTATGAATTTGCAGATAGTAAATTACAGCTCCAAACTTGCCAACTTAGACTTGGAAAAGGTCCCAAGTATAAGGGATACATGTGTTATTCGCCCATACCAGAAATCATATGATCACTGTCACCGAGCAGCAGCAGAGGTTTGCATATAGATGGACCACTCATAAAATAATATAAATGTATTGAGCAATAAATTATGCAGTAATTTTTATTTTTAATATCTTATTCAGTGGAATTGTAATATATACAAATACAGATATGTACATTTATGTACCTAAGGACACAATGTGATTTTTATTTGCCTGCAATGTCAATGTTTTCTTTAGTTTTATTTGTTGCTTATTGTGTTCAAAAATTCTATAGAACTTTGACTTTGATTCATGCATGGAGCCATTGGGGAGGTTGGAATTCTGCGGAACAGTTTGAATACTGCTGCCTTAGAGCATATTGGTCATGCTCCAAAGGCCTTTGGATTTGAATATAACCTCCTTACTGTATTGAATGACAAATTATAAAGTTTTTAGAAGTAAAAAGTAAGTTGTTTTTGCATTTTATGATGCTGATAAGGATGGTCCCCTGATTTTTTTTCATAACTAAAAATCTCTATCATGACATCATGAAAAACTGAAACCATAATGCTTCACTACATAAATTAATATATAAACCACTTTATTTCAATGCTAAATGCATCAAAACTAGTTTATGTTTCTTAAGATGGTCAAGCCCACAAAGAGTTCTTGCAGTTGAAACACTTCACATTGAAAATGATCCTATGATGATGTAGTGGTGAAACCACAATGTAAATAAAATGCAACTCCACTAAAGAGGTAATTTTTTTTAATTAACCACCATTGTTTTGTGGCTGTATCTGAAATGTGCATTGCCTGCGAGGTGTATTTGATCACCATAGGTGAGGGGGATGACTATGCTGCTAGGATTCCGAGTCTGTCTCTGGTCTGGTACAGCATTCAGCATAAATTAGTGGATATGCAGTTCAATGATCCAAAGTCCAGCAGCTGCTGCCAGCATCATTACAAAAAGGTAAATTCGCTTCAGGACTTGTGTGTTGATATTCAATGCCTGCACAGTAACATGGAGCATACTGACAGAGAAATTACAATATACAGTTACACTAGCATGTTAGATGTATCTCTTGACTATAAATTATTTGAAAAGCATTCTGTAATCTCTATGTCTATCACTTAGTGGACTTAAAATGTACAACTAATGATTACCATTTAGGAATTGTCCTGTTATCACCTTACTTACTGGTACCATATATTATATAAAAAAAATACTACTACAAAACAACAACCAAAATCAAAATAAGGGATATGTCAATAGACTCATTTTAGTCAGATATTGATAATAATTTGACATGCCTGCACAGTACTAGGCTAACTGCTCTTACAGGTCATTTTAAGCCTAGCCAATTTCCCATTTGGTATATGAATTAACCTATCCCATTTGCTGTTAGACTGGACTTACCCCCCCCATGGTTGATAATTATATATTATCCCTAATGAGATAAGCTGGGATCATACTACAGATAGCTGAAAGGGACCCATGCATGGGATAAGGCATTTATGAATTGCACCTCTCCATTAGTAACACAAGGAAGTAGTCCTGGGGTAAATTTTCTGTTTCTCATCCACAGATCTACTTGAATACAGACAGGGATGAGTTTTGATTTACATGGATGGAAGTCCGTTCCAGAGCAGTGGTATCAGCTGTGAGATATACCAATCCCTCATACCATTCTGGTGATGCTGGGGCAGAGATTTAGATCTCTAGATTAAGTATTTCTGATGACATTTGGCTTGCTGATGTGTAAAAAATATATTAATATTCAGTCATGGGGTGTCTTGAAGGCAATGGAAAAACTAGCTTGGGGGGTGTGGATGTAACTGTAATAATCCAATGGCTACCTTATAGTCACTGGACTAATACAATGAATTTTTTTTCCCTTCATTTGAGGAGCTACCTGTACTGGGTTGCTGGCTTGTGGTATTAGCACAGGGCACTGATTGAGACAGCCTCTGACAATATTGAAGGGCTTTCTATGACAATGGACACATGTTGATTGAAAGTTAGGTCTCTGTCCATATACGTTCCCAAATCCCAAACATCTTGTTCAGCTCTAAGGGAAATTTTCAATGTGGTAGCTCTCTGGCGTCGATTTCTTCCAAAGGAAACAATAATGCATTTTTTGGCATTTAGTTTCAGCCCATGATTTTGACAGTAGTTATTTATTTGTGAAAAACATTCCATCAGGATGGTTAAGTGATTTGGGGAATCATTGTCCGCTCCTAGCTTGCAGTCATCTGCAAACTTTAGCCAGAACACTTTGGTATTGGTTTTTAGTCAGAAAAGGAACAATGTTGTGCTTATGCAGCTTGTGACTGGGGCCACCACAATGCAGAATCACTACATTCTGCCTCTGATTTAGTAGCTTCTGTTGTTGAAGCAGGTGTCAGTGCTATTAAAGGTACTACACCTCTACTGTAAATGCTCAACAGAATAAGTAAATAAGCTAGCAAAGACACATAATGCTATTACAAAAAATGTGCAATAAAAGAGCCCCACAGCAAAAATGTATTATAGTACAATCTGGCAGTGGATTTATAAGCATCTTACCTGATATAGTATTAGACTTCCTAAGTCGTCCTCTAGTAGACAGATGGGGTGTGGCAGGCAAACACAAAATACGTAATCATCTTCCATCATCATCATCATCATCATCATCATCATCATCAATCCCCTTTTCCCATTTTTTGCATGTGGTCAGAGTATTATGTCAACTGTTGCCATGACTCTGTATTTAGTGTCTCTCGCCTACCTTCTCTGACACACATCTGATTGTCAGACAATCCATCCACCTCTTTTCTAGACACCATCATTTCCTCTTGCTTTCTTCCTGTCTGTCCCAAATCTTTTTCACCAGGTTGTCTTCTGCTTTACTGTTCTTATGCCTGAACTACTATAATCGGTTGGCCTTGACCTCTTCTGCAATTAAAGTACTTTGGTATCTGCTGTTATGTCCTCATTTCTTTATCTGTCCCACAGTGTACATCCTGTTACCAATCTCAGGCACATCTCCATCACCTCTAGACCCCTCAACTGCTCTGCCTTTACTGTTCAGGTTGCTGTACCATACAGTAGTACTGGTCACGCCATTGTGTTGTACACCTTTCTTTTCAGTTTCTTTGACATTCTTCTGTCAGGTACTAACCCTGACACTCTGTGGCAGATGGCTGCAGCCCCTATGATTACAGCTTTGGTCTCCTCATTCAGGTTTCCCTTCTACTCAACCATCCTTCGTAAATACTTAAATCTGTTAACTTTTTCTATATTTCCCCACCTGTCTCAGTTATCTACTTCTTTGGATTTCCTCCTTTTGCTGCCATTGCAACTGTCTTATCTTTATTCAGTTTTATCCCATTTGCATTCAGTTTTACATTCCATTCCCCTAACCACTGCTGAAGTTCTTGCTTAGAGTCTGCCTGTAATGTCACATTATCTGCATACAGCAGTTTTATCGACCTATCCCCTCTGATCTGTTTGTTAATGTAGTGCATCACCAGCATGAGCAACAGTGGGCTCAGAGTTGAAACCTGGTGCTTACCCACTCCCTCTCATAACTTCACGGTGAGGTCAAACACAGTTTGTTCTTGAGTTATCAGGCTGTAGTGCATAGCTTATTCTAATTCCAATACCAAACCAATGTTTCCAGGACATTGAACTGCAATAGGACTGCCCAAATAAACTTTCTCTGGACATTGTCATATGCTTTCTTCAAGTCTGGGAATGACCTGTTGGACTCTTTTTCTCATCTCTAGCTTCTTCTCAAGTATTTGTCTCACTGCATATACTGGGTGAGTTATGCTGCATCCTGATCTGAATCTAAACTTCCATTTTACTTTCTACTGCCCTGTGTATTCTTTTATCAGTCACCCTCTCCAGAACATTCAAACAGTATGATAAGATTTTGATACAGTTATGCTTCCCACAGTTCTGAATGACCCCTTTGCTCTTGAACACTGGCACTAGTATGCTTATTGTTCCATCTTCTGGATATGCTTTTCCCTCCAATCTGTGATGAGTAGCCTCAGGAGTCATTTCTCCCCTGTCTTATCTTTATCATAACTTCTGTGACCTCATCTAGGCCTGCTGCTTTCCCTGATATCATCTTATTTCTTCTATGGTGAGCTTCTCTTCTTCTTTCATTATAGGCTGTTTCTGGGGCAGTACATCTGTGGCATTTTCTTCATTCAGAAGCTGCTAAAGTGCTCCTTTCATCTGCTTTTGATATCCCATTCACAGGTGAGCATGTTATTGCTGGGATCCATTATGAAGGGTGTCTGAATATCATCTTTATCTTTTTTTCTTTGCCTTGCAACCTGATATAGTTTCTTTGCTCCATCTACCGAGTCACTTTCCAGAATCTGGTATAGTGCTTTTATGCCTTGTTCTTTACTATTGCAACTTTTCTCTTAGCCTCTTTGGAAACCAACTAGTATTCCTTCCTTGCATGGTCTGTCTTTTCTGTCTCCCACTTCTTCCTACACTCCGTTCTTTTGATCACTTCCTGGACTTCTGCATTCCACCACCAGCTTTCATTATGGACCTTATTTCCATACTAGGCTCAGCCACGTAGCTGTTCTGTAGTCCTCATACATTCTGTTTTGAGACACTACCATTGTTCTTCACTTCTATCTATTTGTTCTTCTTACACTGAAAAGTGGAACCTGGAGTAGAACTCCATAAATAACGAGCCAGCTTTAAGCATTCCCAAGTTTAATGAATCCGCTTTTCATCATAAGATTTCATCAGAAAATACAACAATTCCTTCAAACAGTTCACTGTTTAAATACACAACAACCAAACATTAATTTCCAATTACAGTGAATTAAGTATTTAATATTATTTTTTATAAATCACTTCAATTACAAACCAGTAACTGCAAGTATAAATAATACTAAAAATAATACATATTAAACATATATTTACACTTATATACTTCTTTACTCTTAACCTCCTGTCTTATAAAATAAACATTTTATGTTAATGATCTCATAGAAACCTGGGGGTTCATTAGCCTTTAATGCCAACTGCCATATAGTTTTTCTTTTTTCAATATTATTTTTAAAATTTCCCCCCTCTTGTCTTCTAAAACTTGTATTTTCTGATTTATTTATTTATTTATTTATTTTACATTTGTTAACCGGGGGTGTCTGATTGAGCCGAAAAGGCCCTTTTTCAGCAGAGGCCCGGGGAGAAAAGCTCCACACAGAAAAATTACAGACACATTTAGTTTTTAGACATGATCAGTATACACACAAATTACAGGAGACATGTTTTTCAGTGGTATGCGGCACATAAACAGTTACAGTAGAGAGAACAAACAAAAAAATATTAATTTTAAAAATAAAGGTAATTAATAGATTTATGGTGTACAGCTGAAATTTGGAACATAGGTAGAATACATACATAGTACACAGGTACAGTACATACATTGTAGATTAGTCAGTGTTTGTGAGTAAGACTGAAAACTATTATCAAGTGCTCTAGATTTTGTATGTATGTGTTATCCACTTTCACTAGCCTGGGGAGCAATCATGGCACTGCCAACTTTCCTTGAGATGTTGCCTGATGAGGTCTTTAAAGGAGGCTTTGGATGATGTGTTTTGAATGCTTGTAGGGACAGAGTTCCATTTTCTAGCCACTGAACTACTATATAGTGCATCTCCAAAGGTATTGCAGCTGTTGGTGACTTCTAGTAGTAGTTTGCTTGATTATCTAAGAGGCCTTTTGGCTGAGTAATGTTGTACTAGGTTTTTGAGGGCAGGACACTTATTGGGGAGGTAATAGATAGAATGACAGAGGCAGAGCTGATTGTAGGTTAGGAGTTTGGGCAGTTCAAGCCAGTGGAGCTGTCTCAAAGCAGTACAGTGATGAGTTCTATATGAGCAATTTGCAGCAAAGCGGGCAATTCTGTTATAGCAGGCTTCCATTTTGCTTAGTTCAGTTTTGTTGAGATTAGTCAGAATGGGAGATGCATAGAGTAGGGTGGATAGAAGTTGGCAGCGAGCAATGGCTGATCTTGTGTTGTTGGTAAGAAATGGTTTGATACGGTAGAGCGACCCCATTTTGGCATGTACTTTTTTAATAGTTAAGTTGAGATGACTATCAAATTTTAGGTGGGAGTCTATGGTCATTCCCAATAGCTTAGCCTGTGCCACTGGAGCAATTGGAGTAGCATTAGTGGAGTAGATAGTGAATTGATTGTTAGTGTTTTTGTTAGAACTGGTTATAATCATAAGCTGAGTTTTCTTTGGACTGAGGATAAGTTGGGCTTTGGTAAGGTAGTTTTCAACGTCAGAGAATGCTAGTTGAGTTGTTTGCAGGAGGGTGGGAATGTTTTGTGCAGCACAGATTAAGATAGTGTCATCTGCATACTGAATTATAGATGCATGCTGTGTGGAGGTATGGTGGTCATTTGTGAAGACTGTGAATAGTACTGGTCCTAAGATAGAACCCTGTTGGACTCCTATAGTTATGGGCAGCTGAGGAGAGAGAAAATTTTCCCATTTCACAGCTTGGTACCTGTCACTTAAGTAGCTTTGGAACCAGGTAAGAGTGGAATTTGATAGATGATATTGGTTTAGTTTGTTTAGCAGGGTTTGGTGTGAGACTGTGTCAAATGCTTTGGACATATCCAAAAAAAGAGCTGACACTTGTAGGTCTTCATTTTTGAGATGGTTTACTGTGTCTGTGAAGCAGAGGAGGGCTGTAGTGGTACTATGGGTAGGTCTGAAACCATGCTGAGTAGGTGACAGGATGTTGCTGTCTATGAGATAGTTTAATATGGGTATGGATGCATTTTTCTAGGATTTTGGCCAGGGGGGAGAGTAAAGCAATGGGTCTGTAGTTATTATGTTCAGTGGAGGTCCTGCCTTTATGTATGGGTGTAACATAGGATATTTTCCAGTGTTTGGGCACATAGTTTTCAACAATTGATCTGTTTATGAGAGTGGAGACTGGGATAGCAATAGCATCTGCTGTGAGCTTCAAGAAATCGCTGGGGAGTAGGTCGGCTGCTGTTGATGAGGTTTTTAGTTTGGAGAGCATGCTTTTGATTGAAGTGGTGGAAACTGTTTTGAGGGTAAAGCTTGTATTAGTGTTATTTGTGTTGGGGGGGATAGGGAGGAAGGAATTGTCCTGTGGTACTACGGATAGAATTGAGTTCACAAAGTGGGAGTTGAATTGTGTTTCGATGGGAACTTTAGTGTCAGGGGTGGTTGGTTTGGGGGTAGCCTTTTGGGTGGATTTTAGTAGCTGGTTTACATTTTTCCAAAATTGTTGTGGGTTGTGTTGGTATTTAGTTTGTAATGTTGTGTAATAGGATTTTTTTGTCCAGCCTAATGCATTTTTTTGCATGATTGCGCAGTTCTTGGTACTTAGTTAGGCTTTGTGTTTCTTTGTTTTTTTGATAGTAAAGCCAGACAGTGTCTCTGGACTTGAGGATTTGTTTGGTTTCTTTACTGAGCCAGGGGTTTGTAGAGGTTCCAACCTTGATTTTGCGCAATGGAGTGACAGTGTCTAGGTGTTGTAGAAATGTTTTGCTGAAATATGCTACAGCCTGGTCAAGTGGGAGGGTTTTTAGGGGGGTCCAGTCACAGTTACAGAGTAAAGTGTTGAGGACCTCAGGAGAGAATTCTTTTGTGTTTCTAGTGGATATATAGTTAGTGGTTTTGCATATGCTTGTTCTACTACGTATAAAGTATATTATGTTGTGGTCACTTAAGGTGTCTGGGAGACTGCCTGTATGAGGGTACAATGTGGGGTTGTTAGTTAGGACCCAGTCAAGGATGGATTCCCTTTTAGATTTTTTTATCACATCTAGTTGGAATATGGACTAGCTGCTGGTAGCCATGGAGATTTATTAGATTACTTGGTGGTTCTGATATACAGGTGAACCAATCTAGGTTGAAGTCCCCCAGAATAAGGGTTTCTTGTGAGTATGTGGAAGAACACCAGGATAAGAAGTCTTCAAGGCTAGAAGGTGTATTTCCAGGTGGAAAATAGATCACAATTGTGGTGATGACCTTTTTAGGGTGAAATTGAAGTTGTGAGATAAGTATGTCCCAATTATTGGGGGAGGGGTAGGAGTTTGGTAATTGACGGACAGTTAAGTTTGACTTGTACAGTAAGGCAGTTCCACCCCCTTTACGAAGTCGTCTGTCTTGTCTAATGATATAGTAGCCAGTAGGGAGAACTTCTGAGTTAGCTATGTTTTTATTTAGCCAGGTTTCTGTTAAAGCAACTATGTCTGCGGAGTAGTGTGCTATTGTGGCCTGGAGTTCAGGTATTTTATTTTTGATACTTCTAATATTAATATTTAGCATTAAAAGATGGTTGGTTTTGCTGCTGTTGTTGATTTGCCCAGGGATGAAGAAAGTGGGGATGTTACGTTCTGACATTTGTGTTGGAGCAGTTTGAGTTGGACATGATGGATTTGGGCCTGGGTTGGGGTGGATATCCCCACTTATGGTGAGCCTGGAGTTAAAATGGTTATACAGATGTTGGAGTTTGGTGAGGAGTGTGAGAAAGTATTGTGTTTTTTTGGAGTAGGAATGAGAGCATATGTGTTTAGTCCTGAATTGGTCCGTTAGTTCTTGAATAACTGTGGGCAGATATTATTATAATGTGTGGTGTCTGTATAAGAGAGTGCATAATGCATTGTTGTGCTACTAAGTTTAGGGATATTGCTAGAGTGATAACTTGTGGTGTTGTAAAGAATTATGAGAAGACAGACTAGACTTAGTTGCGTGATAGGGGGGGTCTGAATAGGAATTATAGGGTCGCACTATATGTGGATGGGGAAGTAGTGTGGGTGATATAAAAAATGCCTAGTGGGAACGAAAGTGATTGGGAGTATTTTGTGTGGAGCAAGTTGTTGTGGTATAATGTGATATGACTTGAGGAGCTGTGATTGGTGGAGGTGATGTGAGGGTGAGCTGTGGGTGTTTCTGTGATTACTATAAATGTGGAGGTAGTGGGGCCGGGAGGAAATAGGGGGCAGGGCAGGGGAGCGGAGAGAGCCCGAGCGTTAGCGAGGGCGAACGGAGCAGGGCAGAGCCAACCACAACAAAAGAAAACATAAGTATTACTTTACAAATCTGAACACTTTTAAAAACAAATTCCTGAGGTCTAATGGCTTACTGGCAAGCAGAATTTTATTTATTTATTTATTTTACATTTGTTGACCGGGCTAGTCCAGCTGGATATATGTCCATTTTCAGTGGAGGCCCCGGGGAGAAAAGCTCCACAAATTACAACAACATAAAAGGTCAAGACAAAGACAATAACAGTATAATTTGGTACATAAGTTTTAACAATTATAGTACAAGCCTAAGATTATATATTTTATATTTCAGTAGGAAAAAGGAAAAATTTATCTAAGAATAGATGAATAAGACTAATACATTTGTATTAGAAATGGTGTAGTACAAATCTTTATAACATATTACAAAATTAGATACACCTAGTAATTTATGATAAGAGATACTGAGGTCTCACAAAAACCTAAGAAAGAAAAACACTAGAGATCAATAGAGTATAGAAGAACAGCAAACAAGGATGGATTTCTAGTGTTATTTAACACATAGATTGTGATACTATATGAAGGTGTTTGATCATTCCACTGTATATACTTATTTACATGAGAAAAAATCCTAAGGAAGGTTAAGCTCACTAAAAATTAGTGAGACAACACAAGATCATGATAGGCTAGGAATTGTGGTTGTTTAGTTAATAGTTAGGTACTTAGTCTGGGTTAACACAGGGGCATAGCCAGTGTGATTTGAGGTAGGGTTTAAGCTTGCTTTTAAATAAGCTGACAGGATATTGAGGTTAGCTGGCTTGGGAGGATGTTCCAGGCTTTACCTACTGTATTGGAGAACAAGGTGTCACCAGCTAAGTTGTTGGATTTTGATATTTGTACAAGTAGGTTATTAGCTGAGCGTAAGGTCTTGAGGTTATTATAGGGGATGACTAGGGATGTAAGTATGGGTGTATTTTGAGGTAAATACAGGATCTTATGGGCTACTATTAATTGATTGAAAAGTATTAAATTTGGCAGCTCTAACCATCCTAACTGATTCAGATTGATACAGTGATGAGTTCTATAGGAGGACCCAGCTGCAAATCTGGCAATATTGTTGTAGGAGGATGTAAGTTTACTCAGATTACTTCTACATATTTTGGTATAGATAGGGGAGGCATAGAGCAAGGTAGAGATGAGGTGGGTACGAGCAATAGTAACCCTGGCTGGAGGTGTAAGAAAGGGTTTTATTCTATAGAGGGAACCTAGTTTCTTGTTTACTATTTTTATGGTGTTATTAATGTGAGGTTCAAAGGACAAGCTGTTATCTATTAGTACCCTGAGTAGTTTGGTGGTTGGTTCCGGAGATATTATAGTTCCATCATTTGAAGTAATAGTAAAGTTAAGTGTGGAGGTTCTGCGGGTGGGGGTAAATAGTAGCATTTTTGTTTTTTTGGGGTTAAGGATAAGACGTCTTTGTAGGAGCCAGTTTTCAACTGCACTAAAAGTCATTTGGGTTAGTGACTGAAGTTCTGATTGAGAAGCAGCAGCGCATATGAGTGTGGAGTCGTCAGCGTATTGGATACAGTCAGCTTGAGGAATTACAGAATGAAGGTAATTTGTAAAGATGGAGAAGAGTAATGGGCCTAATATAGATCCTTGGGACCCTAGAGTGACTGGGACGTGGGAAGATAAAGTATTTTCCCATAGTACAGCCTGTTGCCTGTTATGTAGGTATGATTGGAACCACTGTATAGTATGGTTGTCCAATGACAGGTTTTTGAGAGTGTCTATAAGGAGGTGGTGATTCACCATGTCAAATGCTTTGGACAGATCAATAAAAACAGCTGAGGATAGAGTATCAATATTACGATTGCTGTTAATATGGTTAGTGAAGGATAAGAGAGCAGAGGTGGTGCTATGAAATGGTCTAAAGCCATGTTGACAGGGTGCTAATAAATTGTGATCAGTAGGTAGGTTAACAGTTGTATGTGTATACATTTCTCCATTATTTTTGCCAAAGGAGATAGAATAGCTATGGGCCTATAATTGGACAACTCTTTGGAGTTACCGCCCTTATGCAGGGGAATTATGTGAGAGACTTTCCAGATTAGGGGAATAGATCCTTCAGAAATAGTTCTGTTAATGAGGATGGATATGGGGTAGGCTATGACTTTAGCAGCTTTTTGCAGGTATTCTGCAGGTAATTTATCAGCAGAGAGAGTAGTGGTTTTAAGTTTCTGTATGAGGTTACAGAAAAGTGAAGTGGGCACTGGCTGAAAATGAAATTGATGAGAATTATTGGTAAAGGTTGTGGCAGAGCCTGGGATACTAGGGGATAGCTGGTTGGCTAGGGATTGTATGGTTTCAGTGAAAAAAGTATTAAATGAGTCTGCTATTTGGATGGGATTGTTTTGATCAGAGCCAGAGGGAGAGGGAGTACTTGAGCATCCAGGGTGTAGGAGGTTATTGATACCTCGCCAGAATTTTTTGGGATTATTTTGGTTGGTTTGTTGTAGTTGGTAGTAGTAGTTTCTTTTATCGGCTAATATGGCTTTTTGTTTCATTTCTTAGCTGTCTGAATTGCAGGTGGTCTGAGGAGCTTTTGTTGGCGCCATTTGGCCCATTGTTTATTTCTTTGGAGGATTTTTGTTTGGTCGTTTTAGTGAGCCATGGTGCCGGTTTGGTTCTAATTCTAACTTTGCGTAATGGGGCATGGCTGTCTAAAATGGTTAGAAATTTATAGTTAAAGTATTTCACAGCATTATCTATTGGGAGGTATTTCAGGGGTGACCAGTCACAGGTGACTAGTTCAGCTTGAAAGTGAGCAGGGTTAAAATTTTTGGTAGTGCGAATAGTTCTACAGATGGCAGAGTTTAGGATGACAATTTTGTTCTGATTAAATAGGTAAGCAAGTGATCACTTATGTCCTCAGGGAGGGTGCCTGTTTTATAGTTTAGTTGGGGGGTATTAGTGAGTATCTAGTCAAGGGTACTAGTTTTGTTGTTAGTTTTATTGGTGCGGGTTGGGGATGTTATAGTTTGGGTAAAACCATATAAGTTGATATGAGTAGAAGGCTGCTCAGATATACATGCGTTCCAGTTAATGTTAAAATCTCCAAGTATAATGGTTTCTTGGGGTAGTTACTTGAGAGCCAGCTGAGGATAGCCTCTAATGTGTTGATGTTATTGCCTGGGGAAGATAGACGATGATAGATATATGGCTTTGCTTTTGTTAAGCTGAACCTTAGTTAGAAGAATTTCTGCATTGTTGCAAAGAGGAGGTTTGGAGTCTAACAAGGTAACTTGTAATCCATTCTTATAAAGTATGGCTACACCTCCTCCTTTTTTAGTGTTACGGTCACGTCTTATGATATTATAGCCAGGGGTAGAACTGCACTGTCTTGTATTGATGGATTAAGCCATGTTTCAGACAGACAGAGGATGTCAAAGGAATAAACATCAATAAGGGCATGCAGGTGAGCTATTTTGTTATTGATGCTACGAATATTAAGATGAGCTATCAGGAGAGAGTTGGGGGGCTTGGTAAGTGTCTGTGTGATTGAATTTGTTGGTGTATCAGGCTGTGTAGCTGTGATAGTGGTAGGACCTGGGTTAGGGTGTATATCACCATCTAACAGGGAGTGGACCTGAACTTTTAGGATGAGTTGTAGAAGTTTAAAAATTAGGTTCTTATTTTTTCTAGCTAGTGGGTTATTGTAGCTAGTGGGGTATTGTGGCAATATGTAATTGCTGAGGAGCACTTGTGTCCTGGTGGGAGACTAGAAATTTAAAGATGGCTCCATGCTCAGCAGGAGTCTAATATAGACTTTGTATTGGGGGAGGGAGATAGCACAAGGGGTGTAAACCAGGTGGAATGCAAAGAAACCAGACAGGCAATCAGTGGAAACCAGTGAAGGCCTCAGAGGGGGTAAGTAATAATTCAAACTACCTGTAAAGTGAAGGAGAGAAGAGACAGCAAAGTGTATTAAGGTTGGGAGTGTGTCTTCACATTGACTTGCTGATTAGTAACCAGTTTGTGCACAGATTAGCTTAGGAAGATACATTAGCAATGAAGGGGAATGTATAGAGATGCAAATAAACAGGTGGGCCTCCAAGTGATACAAACTAAGGCAGAAAGCACTGAGAGGGCTGATAAAGTCATATAACGAAAAGCAGATTCATTAAACTTTGGTAGGCTTAAAGTTGGCTCGTTGTTTGTGCAGTTCTACTCCAGGTTCCTGTTTTCAGTGTGGTTTTCGTATATTCTGGTGCTTTTTATTACCAAATATTGGTTTGCTTCATTTTTTTAGTTATTTCTTCTTCTTCTTGAGATGCTAGAGGCCTGAATAATTCCTTGAACTGCTGTGCTTTTTCTCAAGTCAACTTCCAGGTCTTCAGCCTGGCCTCTGTTGAGCTTAGAGCCTTCTGTCACTACTTCTTGCTGCTGAATGTGGCTACTAGTGGTTTATGCTGCGGGCTCATTGCTTTGGGATGGCTTTGCAATCACTGATTCTACCCATTGCCCTTTTCTTATTTGGAAGAAGTCTTCCTATGTTGCATGATGGCCACTCTTTGCATGTGATCTTGTGACTGTTTCTGTGTGACTTCGTCTCTTGCTGAACCATGTGCTGGTCTCCATCAAGCGATTTGCCAGACAGAAGTCTAGAATGACCTCTCCTTCTCAATTCCTGTTTCCCCATCCATGTGCAAAAAGGCAGTCCTCATATCCTGTTCTGTTTTTCCCAATATGTGCATTTAGGTCACCCATTCTCAACAACAATTCTTATTGTCCTTCTTTATTTAGTAAGTCCTGCAACTCCTGTCTGAATACACTCTTTTCCTTACTATTGCAATCCTGCTCTGGAGCATAGGCTGAGATTAGGAATACTGACCTATCATTACACTGGAGTCTAACTGCCATCCACATATAACTAAGGATTTCAAACCCTCTACTATAACAAATGAGAATGTGTTAAAAGTATTCTTCAAAACAAAACATGTATCCTGTATGAGATGTGGTAGCATACCAGGCTGCCAGTGGAACATCAACAAACATACACTGGTCGGATGCAACCCTATAACTATTCGGCCTGAGCTTATTCACCCACTTTATCCCCAAGGTTTGGCACATAGTAATTGTGATGCATTTCACAAAGGTAGCCCCACCATTGACCCTAGGAACCACATCTGCAAGGCAATGAAACTGATCATAATAGACCTGATACATTTTTATATAAAAGGTCTTCTGATCTAATGAATCTGGTAAATTTTTTGAGAGGGCAACAAGAGGGCTACACAAGCCATGGATAGTGGTCACATGAGCTATATAGGCTACAATGACCTCTACAAGATATTTGATGCTGTTCCACATGACAGCATTATCAACAAGTTATATATGCCCCAAACTGACTCCTATGTCATTTGATGGACAGCTAATTGGCTAAGGAACAGAACTCACATTGTAACAGTGGCAGATGCATCCTCAAGGATCAAAAAGACAACCAACGGTGCACCACAGTCATTTGTACTACTACCTCTGCTATTCAGCATATACTCCTCTGATCTACAAAATGGAGAACTCTGGTTACCCAAGTCTGTAGATGATTGTAAACTGGGTGTTATAGTCAAATTCCTTCTGATATGCAGGAGCTACAGCTTGAACTTAGACACTGCAATTGATGATGCTCTGAAAATGAGCTATAAATAAATGCTGAGAAGTGTAATGTTATTGCATTTGTTAAACAAACTCTCCTAGAAAGCTTAATGCATATTAAACATACCATTCCAAAATGAAGATACTGTGGGAGACTTTGCAACATGAGCAGATAACCCCCCTCTTTTGATTATCATATTGTAACACTGTTCAGGAAATCCTTCTATCTGATCAGTAAGAGTATTTCCTCTAAATCTAAAGAGGTCCTTTCCCTTTGTGTTCTGCACTGATCAGGCCCATCTTCACTTATAATGCCCCCTTAATAATGCATCTTATTAAACATATCAAGTGACTGCAAAGATTTCTGACAAATAACATCATGGGCCTAAAGGACGGCTACCATGAAAAGCTAGAGGGCTTGGCCTATATTCCTTAGGGGTGATTTTTGCCTTGCCTTCAGGGCCATTAGTGAGCCATCTGTCCAAGACCTCTTATTTCTCCCCAAATCAAACAGTCTATCAAACACAAGAATTAGAAATCTGATCCTTTTACATCAAATAAACAAATCACGCTGGAGAGATCGATTTGTGATACAATGAATATCCCCTTCTTTGGAATAAATTTCTTATCCAAGTCAAGCAATGTGACTTACTAGCATCTTTTGAAAAGGAATTAGACAATTGGATGGATATTAATAAATTCATACCCCAATATGACTGGTCTATCGCATCATGAAAAAGGAGGTAAGAGCTAAGGATTAATTTTGCCAAGGCATAACTGTCCACATGGTCTATTTGCCTTGTATATTCTATGCTTTTATGGTTCTATAATATGCACCCCTGAAAAAACTTTACATGATCAATCAGTAAGTATTTCATGCATCTTCCACTACCATGAATTCATTTTCTGTAATCTCTAGCAGTATTATTATGTGTAAAATCAGGTTGTAGGTGTTTAGAAGGAACATGCTAACCATCAACAAAAGGGGCTATAATATTAATTTCAAAATGTGTAAAATAGAATTAATGTTTACTCTATATATGACAATGAATCAATATCCAGAAATCCCATTGCCATTAATTTAGGCAATTGGTCAAGATGCAATTTGCTTTGGTTATATACTCATGATTCAATTCTAATGCCTAATATTATTGAAACCAAATTACTGATATGACATCGGCAGCAGCTAAAACCAGAGCATGGCTGATACGAACCCCAATGATCTTTTCACACTTTTCACACAATTGCAGAGAAAATAAGCCATTTGCATATTTCAGTAGCATCCCTAACTTTAAGCAAAATTTGTTGTTGCATGTGAATTTTATTTTAACATGCACACACTTTAGCAATATCATTTCCTGGGAGAAAAGGTCACTAAGAATTCATCTGACTTGACTCCAGCAATTCTATAGTATGGCTGTTGGATATAAAAGTCATGTGCTTTTTAAGATCTTCATTAATTCTACTGAAAACCATGCTTCCTTGCTGCACAGGAATTTTCATATAAAATAATGCAGCTGAGAGCTGTGAGCAGTGGTTGTCACCATTATAGTTAAGCAGTGATTCAGTGAGTGCTCCACAGGCTAACAGCTGGCTTATCAGACAGACTACCAGCTAATGCATCAAACTGATTAAAAACAGTAGTTGATTCTGTATCCTAGCACTACTAGGTAATGTTACTCAATGCTAGAAGTCTAAACCTCAAAATGTACTCTTTTGAGGCACTCTTAAAAATGGAGAACATCAATATCAGTGCAGTAACTGAGACCTCATTCAAGGCTCCACAGAGCACCCCTGCAATACCAGGCTACAACTCTTACCACACTTTTTGGCCACCAAACCAGGACCAAAACACTAAAGGTGGAGGAGTGCCCATATTCACCAAGGATATTCGTACAACCAGGCTAGTTGCTCAACACAAAGCGTCTAAAATTCTCCAGGTGCAACTAACACTAGGTAAGACTGCAATCCAAATTGTAGCTTGCTACAGATTCCCCGCCATGCCTCAAGATTCTCACTACACCTTTCAAAACATACTTGAAAATATTAAGATACAATGAAACACCCAAATACTGGGTGATTTCAACTACCCTGCCATTAACTGGGAAAACTACTCATGTACCAACACCTTTGCCCAACGATTCTTGGAATTCATAAATTCCAACACCCTGGATCAACTAATCCATAGTCCCACAAAGGGCTTCAATATCCTAGACCTGGTCATTACCAACATGGGAAATCGATGCTCCACACATCTGGTCATCCCCTTGTTGGTCAGGTCTGACCATAAGCTAATCATCCTTAACATCCACATCCAACCCCCCCCCCCCCAGTAAGGAAACCTCCATAAAAAACTTCTCCAAAGTCAACTTCTTGCTACTCAAGTCAGAAGTGACAAACTTCATGGCACCCATGCAGACAGGAACTGAAAGTTTGACTGCTGAATCCTACACTAAGGCACTGCAGAAGCACATCCAATCATGCATGAATTGTGCCATCCCAAATAGAACCAAGATGCTCTCCTCCAAA
>NC_056735.1:913170696-913218196 GCF_019279795.1 Protopterus annectens
GCTTCGGACTTTGCAGCAACTCTGTTGAATGTCATCAACAATTGTTCGAGTTTGCTGAAAAAGAGTTGGAAGTTTATGGCTTGGCAGAAGTGATGTACTTGTAGGCCAACATGGCCGATTTGTTGAAGTACATGCCTTCCTTGTTTGACAGGTTTTGTGGGATTCTTTTGAAGTAACCGTTGACTTTGTTTGCATTGTTCCTACATGGGAGGTTGTCTGGCATTGGCGTGTTGTGGTTGCTGTTTGCTCACTGAGGCAGGCCTATAGGTTGGGGGCATACCTCTCAACCTCTTAGTGCAAGAGATCTGAACAAAGCCTTACTAAATGGGGGGACAAGTGCCCAAAATAGAGACGCATTTTAAATATTGCTCTTATAAACAGAGAAAGTTGCTAGAATAACAGGATTGGTGTAAGAGGCATTTTCTGAAGAATATGAAGTCTAAAACTTGAAGGTATTACAATATTTAGTGACCTTAATCACCCCATTGGTTATTCAATAAAAATAATAATAATAAAATGCAATCTTATGAGGAACAGATCAAAAATATGAGACAAAAATCTGGACATTTTGCAAAAATCTATACAGCTGTGAAGTATGGCAGGGGATGTGGGTAGAGCGGAAGAGTTTTGCTGGCCTTGTGGGGTATTGAATTGACTGTGGGGTTTCTTTGCCAGTGGGGGAAGTTGGATGGCTTTGTCAGTGGATGTTGAGGAAACGCAATGGACCATTCTTTAATGATAGAAGTGTAAGTCTATACACTTTGGGTGCCCCATACATGTGTACAACAGGGTCAATTTCCAGGAATGTTGCCAGGACTGGTGAAATACTGGTTCCCTTGCTCTTGTTCGGAAAGTTTTGGTTAAGTTTGCTTGGGAGACATTGATGGCAGTGGGGATTGCAGCAGCCAGGACTTCATCACCCGAGTCAGTGCATTCTGATGCAGCCTTTGACTCTGCCATTTTGGTAATGTGGTGAGCAGTAGACAGTGGTGGTAATAGTAAAAAAAAAAAAAAAAAAAAGCGGGGAGGAGTTGCCTACTGGGGCTACAGACACTATGTTGTTGAAGGGATGCAGTTTATAAGAAACTATGTATCACTGTCTGCTGTGGAAGACATTCTTTGAAAAATTAAATAAATAAACATCTTTCACTCAAGTGGTAAGTTACGAGGGGTCAGCCAGCAGCCTTGCCAGAGGTTCTTTATTCAATTTTCTGTTTAGCAAGTTTCTAACAATTCCCAAAAGCTCATCTGAGAGGGCTAAGTGGCAGATTCATCCCTGGGTGGGTAGCGGTTTCTGAAATCTTATCATATAAAATGCTGGTTTACTGGTGTTCAGACACAAAAGCACTGCTACCTTTCCAAGGGAACCAGTAAAGGTGAGTGGCTTCTTTCGTATGAAGGATTGTGGATCATATGGTCAGGTTCCTTGTCACCGCTATTGAACTCAAAAGTGTTTTGGAAGACAATGATACATGGTAGGAAGAAGTACTGCCCTTAATGAAAGAGGAAATAGTGGGAGATTACATAGGAATTAATGCTTAGAGGGGAACAGGAATTAGGGTGAGGTGAAGTTCGGAAACGATTATGAAGAGGCTGGGTGTAGTTAACTATGACTATAGTAAGTATCTACTGAATTCTGAAAGCTATCTGCATCTCTCTCTTCTACACCTAACCATATTGTGCAGCTCATGTATTTGTAATTTGTTTTATGGCATTTACAAACAGCTGTCAGAATTAGTGAATATGCATGGGTAGACACAATGTCATTCTAAACTATTATTGACAGTTTATGTATCCTGGTATTCTTCCATTATGAGGCTAACTGAGTACAACACCCCCCCTTTTGGCATGTATCTTGCTAAGCATATGCAGCAGCCAGAGAGACTACAGGAGGTTTCTCATCTGGAGAATCCAGGAACTTGTTGGGTACAGGTTGCAGTTATAGCCTTTGTTGCTAAAGAGGGGTCAACTACGGCACTGTATGAGCACATCCACTCATGCATGAATCGTGCCATCCCAAATAGAACCAAAATGCTCTTATCCAAAAAAAGGAAGCCAATCTGGTGGTCCCCTGCCATAAACAAACTTTACAACAAAAGGAAGAAACTTTTGCAGAAAAGAGGAAAATCCCAGGATGCAAAAAACTCCCTTACTAGCCTCAGTAAGAAACTGAGATGCCTCATAAAATCCTCCAAAGCTAGTTACGAAAATAAAATTGCCAAAGATTCCAAAGACAACCACAAAGCATTCTATAATTATCTCAAGAATCTAAATGGCAATGCTCAGATCTGCTCTGAGCTAAAACAGAATGGCATTAAATATACTGATCCGAAGGATATTGCCAATATCCTGGCAGATCAATTCAGTGCCAACTTCACCCCACTCTCACCCCCTAAATGGCCCATCTCAATACCGGAAGATTGCCAAATTCCAGTAATAACGGCCACACAGGTACAAAACACACTCTCTAAAGCCAAGAATACAGCATCCATGGGACCAGATGACATCCCGGGCTGTGTACTACATGAACTACAATATGAACTGGCACCTCACCTAAGTGTCATGTTTAATCATAGCCTCACCTCAGGTTTCGTGCCCACTGAGTGGCGCAGAGCTAAAGTTATCCCAATCCACAAGGGGGGATCCATCTTGGATCCCGGAAACTTCCGTCCCATCAGTCTGACAAGCCTTATCTGCAAGGCCATGGAGCGTATTATCATGGAACTTATAAACAAAGACATTGGCAACCTTCAAACACTGGACCCCACCCAGTTTGGGTTTGTGAAGGGCCGATCTTGTCTCCTGAACCTGATTGACTTCTTTGAATCAGTCTCCAGAGCCATGGACAAGGGTAAGGTGGTCCACACAGCCTATCTAGACCTTGCCAAGGCGTTTGACACCATCCCCCATTCTGGAATCATAGATAAACTTACTAAGTTGGGCATTAATCCCTATGTCACCCAATGGGGTGCTAAATGGCTTACTGATAGAACCCACACTGTAAAAGTAGCCGACTCCAAATCCAGCTCCAGACAAGTGACAATTGGAGTACCTCAGGGTTCAGTCCTGGGGCCGCTCTTGTTTGGCATCTACTTCTCTGAAGTACAGGTCAACACTAAGGGACTCTGGCTAACAAAGTTTGCAGATGACTGCAAACTGGGAGCCATTATTGAATACCCAAATGATGTAGATACTCTACAAAAGGGCCTTACAGAAACAGATGCTTGGTGCCAGAGCCATGGGCTCAAGCTCAATGCCAAGAAATGTATTGTTATCCCCTTTGGGAAAAAACATGTATCCATGAATTAGCATATAGGTGGCAGTACACTAAACACAGAAAGTGTGATAAGAGACTTAGGGACACAGGTGGACAGTGGTCTCACCTTCGATAACCACATCACCACAACAGTCAGGAAATCCTTCTATGTGGCACACCTCATCACGAAGGGCTTTTCATCCAGGAAAAAAGGAGGTCATTGTCCACTGTACTCATCCTCATTAGACCCATTATAGAATACAATGCCCCATTTGGTATGTACCTCTCAAGACATCTGCAACAACTGGAAAGGCCTCAGAAATACCTCACTAAAAGAATCACAGGCCTAAAGCAGATGCCCTATGCTGACCGCCTTAAAAAACTCCAGCTATACTCTGTCGCATATTGTCTACTCAGAGGCGATCTCTGCTTAACATACAAGGCCATGTCAAACCCAGAGCTGTTGGACATGCTACACTTAAAGAAATCCCAATCCCTCAGAGCTACACGCTCCAGGGATCTAAACCTTGTCATCACAATAAACAAAACATGTTGGAGGGATAGGTTCCTGACCCAGAGACTCCCCAGACTCTGGAATAGATTGCCCATACATGTCAAGCAGAGTGCCTCTTTGGACCTCTTCAAAAGGAACCTTGATGATTGGATGGGAGAAAGGAAATTCACCCCAGGGATCACGTCAGTCGCCCTGCTAGACAGGGGTCCAGGAAAGTAAATAATGTGGGAAGAAATATTCAGGGAATTGTTATGGCTAGGCTTGTATAGGCCCTAGGGCTGATAGCCTAGTACTAACCTATGAACCTATGAACCTATGAACTCTAAGGCATACACACAGGGCATAGGGTTAAAGCTCATTTTCTGCACTCTTGGAAAGGCATTTTGTTTAATTTATTTTCCATTGCAGATTGTGAGGTATGGAATTGGAGCAGGTATTGGTTGGCAAGTTGTTCGGAAGGTGAATGAGACTGTGCACCACCCGAACAACCAGGACATGCATTGAAACAGAGATCATAGATGCATGGGCACAGGATGAGGAATGGTCATTGCCCGGATGAAAATGGAATGGAGATGTAATGGATTTTGCTTGCAGGGATGTTGTTTGTTGGAATGATGCACAATGAGTTTGCAGGTAATCTGTTTGTGTGTGTCATTGCAGCACATCTGAGTTGGAGGTGGTGTAGGGGTAAGTTGAGATGTAGGTAGGTGGGGACACAGTAATGCTGTGCTGGGGATGGTTTGGGGAGCACGGGGTTCCACAGAGAGGGTGGAGCAGAATGATTGTAGGATCATAGATGGCAATTAGGTTAATGGTCTAGGGCCTTGGTGAGTTAGCCAAGCAGTGGGTTTCATGTGCTGTGCCAATGGTCTTTCAGGAAGGGAATGGGTGGGACCTCTGGGGTGATTTTATAGTAACCATCTAGTTTTCAGTAGATGGCTAAGGAGGTGTGTTTATATGATGGGGAGTTTTTCAATGTGGTATTTTCAGATGGATAAACCCTTACAAACAAGTTTTAAGCATGTAGTATAATCAGGTAAGGTTTTAGAGTGAGTAGCGCAGGTAACATTTGATTTCTGACTTGGGCCGCTAGGTGTGTATATGGGTATGACTTTTATGGGTGGATAAGGTTTTGTTGGAGCATTATGGGTATGGGGGTGTCTGAAGACATGGGTGCCATAAGATATTTTGTTGATAACAGAAGTCAGCACGTTTATGCCAGGCATGGTTTGGGATTCTTTGCAAACGTATGACAATTTTTACTTACCAGATATGTAGGTGCCAAAGGAAAGCTAAGGAGGGTGGAGCAGAATGATTGTAGGATCATAGATGGCAATTAGGTTAATGGTCTAGGGCCTTGGTGAGTTAGCCAAGCAGTGGGTTTCATGTGCTGTGCCAATGGTCTTTCAGGAAGGGAATGGGTGGGACCTCTGGGGTGATTTTATAGTAACCATCTAGTTTTCAGTAGATGGCTAAGGAGGTGTGTTTATATGATGGGGAGTTGTTCAATGTGGTATTTTCAGATGGATAAACCCTTACAAACAAGTTTTAAGCATGTAGTATAATCAGGTAAGGTTTTAGAGTGAGTAGCACAGGTAACATTTGATTTCTGACTTGGGTCGCTAGGTGTGTATATGGGTATGACTTTTATGGGTGGATAAGGTTTTGTTGGAGCATTATGGGTATGGGGGTGTCTGAAGACATGGGTGCCATAAGATATTTCGTTGATAACAGAAGTCAGCACGTTTATGCCAGGCATGGTTTGGGATTCTTTGCAAATGTATGACAATTTTTACTTACCAGATATGTAGGTGTCAAAGGGAAGCTAAGGCCAAGTCACTGATTAAGGATTTTCTCAGCTTTGTGGGTCATTGACATTGCATGTCGGTTAGTTAACTATGTTGCTGGGATAAGGGTTAATAAATTGGTGTGGATGGCTATTGGGTTGTATCTAAGAAATTTAAGGGGATGGCACTTGGGGTAGATGGCTAGAGGTGGTCATGGGGATTTACCTTTGTTTATGAATGCTGGGGGAGGTGTTGAGTTTGGCGACCTAAAACTGGGGGCAGTTTGTGTCCTGTGGGACAACAGGATGGAAGGATAATGGGGACATTGGAAATTAGGTTTTTTACTCTGTAAAAAGTTTGGGGGAGTTGTTGGGGGTTAGGGTTCTTATGACAGTTGTATGGGTCATGTTTAATGAGGTGTGTCAGGTTGAGTTTAGGTTTAAAGATTGGTGCAGAGGCTGGGGCTCCTGTTAAAAGTAAAGCATATGGTAGGGAATTTGCTAGTTTGGTTTTATGTATTTTACAGCTGGTTATCAGTAATAGTTCAGAGGGAAGTGTTATTTGTCAAGAGTGGGAGCAGGGCAGTTCACATTTTGGTGTAAACTTGCTACTGCAAAGAGCACGTCCATGATGACCTGTAGGTACTGTGGTACAGATCACCTTGAGTGCAGAGGGAGTCATGCAGAGTTGGTATTACTTAGGGACTGGAAAAATGTGGACTTGACAGGTGAGAGAAGAAGTTGAGGAGGGTTTCAGCTGATGGAGCGGTATGAAAGGAGGTCATGGGTTGCCAGCAGGCAGTTGAATATGGAGTTGTTGGTTTGTGGTGTTTTTTCTTCCCTGCAGTCACAAGGTGATGTCTTGTTTTGATGATCTTGTATGGGGAGTGTTAGGATTGGATTTTACACTGTTTTATGGGAAGAGGTGGCCTCCTTTGGAATGGGTCAGATGGTGTTGCAGATATTAGGGGCAGGGGTTTAGTGGGTTGCATTGCATGAGTTAAGCTTGTGAGCTAGATGAAGGGTTTTCTAAAGGAGGATTTAGCTTTGAGTTATGGCATTCTCAGGAGAGCTGGGTTGGGATTATGCAATACATTCTGGATGGTAATAGTATGTCACGGACCTTGTGTGACCTGGTGGCATCAGGCATTCTCTAGATGGTATAATATGTTCAGTTAGTCTTGCCTGGCTTGGTTTTTTGTTGGTAGTATATTTGGGGTCGTACTGCTACCGGACATGATGGTGGTTTATGTTTGTTATTGTTTATAATGGGTAGTTTCTGTGATGGCAACAGTTTACTAAATGGGATTTAAAAGAGATTTAAGAGGGGTATTACATTCACTAAAAAAAAACAAAAAATTTGGTGGGGTTGCAATGTGGCATGGTGCTATGCATTTTCCTTGGCATGGTTTTAGTGGCAGTGGGCTTAATAGGGGTGATCTAGTGAATGGTAATGATCTTAGACTCATTGCGAGGCATTCATTGGTCGGGTGGTATGGATTAATTAGATCCTGCACAGTAGTCCTGATAGGTTATGAGGTTATGGTTTGCTACCGTAGAATAGAAGAGGGGTCAGTGGCTTGTTTTCAGCTGTTAGGTAATTGGCTGCTTTTAATTAGTTGTGCATAGGGTTAGGAGGTAATGACTTTGATACAGCTTGGTTGGGGAGGATGAGTACACTGAATGATGTTTGGCCTAGGGCCTTACTGATGGATAGATTGCTGGAAGTTTAGTCGGAGAGAGGGGGAACAGCCTGGTCAGGCTGGTGGGTGGAGAAGAGGGGCAGGCTTACCCTCTTCTGTTCCCCCTCTGGTATTGGATGTGAAATTCAATAAGTTGGGAAGGAAAGTGAATGGCTGCTCTGTTGGATATGTTGATAAGCAAGCAGAGCTATTTTCCTGGATGGTGGTGTAATTCAATAAATTGAAGGTGAGCTGGAACGCTGCCTTGTTAGTGCAAAGATAAGTGAGCAAGTGGGGGAAGCTGCTTATCAGAGGTGAGTGGTTATGCTGCCCTTATGGTTATTTGTTTTTTCTTGCGTGGATGCTATTATCACCTGTGTCATGTTTTTTTTGAAATTTATAATTATGGGTTAACAGTCATGTTTATGGAATTTTAATAAAGGTCGTCAAATGTCATTCGGTGTTGTGTGTTTATTGAAGTAGACCAGGACAAATGAGGTTTGGAACAGACCATTTTGTCCTGGGACATCTTCAGGTGGGCTAGATACATAGATTAGTAGGAATTAAGAATAAGGGGAAGAAAGGGTTAAATGGGATGGTGGGATGTTTAGGAGGAAATGAGGTAAAGGGTAAGGAGGAGATTAGAGGGTTTTTCAAGTGTAATTTAGGTAGGAGTCACATTTTGGCATGAACTTGCTAACTTCCCACCCTTCCCCATTTTTATTATTAGAGGGGTTGTGTTTATTTCTTTTTGGAAAGGTGAAGAAGAGGGGCAGGCTTGCCCTCTTCTGTTCCCCCTCTGGTATTGGATGTGCAATTTAATAAGTTGGGAAGGAAAGTGAGCAGCTGCTCGGTTGGATAAGTTATTAAGCAAGCAGAGCTGCTTATTTGGATGGTGGTGTAATTCAATAAATTAAAGGTGAGTGGGAACGCTGCCTTGTTAATGCAAAGATAAGTGAGCAATTGGGGGTCGCTGCTTATTAAAAGTGAGTGGTTACACTGCACTTATGGTTATTTATGTTTTCTTGCATGGATGCTATTATCACCTGTGTCATGTTTTGGTTGAAATTTATAATTATTGGTTAACAATCATGTTTATGGAAGTTTAATAAAGGTCGTCAAATGTCATTCGGTGTTGTATGTTTATTAAAAGGGACCAGGACAAAACATGGACTAGATTTAACATGACAATAATACACAAAATGCTATAGACCCAGACAAACACAACAGTAATATATACGTGTATTACTGCACTGATTTAATAGATTGTCACTCATTACTAGGTTATTAGCTTATTTTCACTGGAAAAAATGCACTTAAGTGATTGATTTAAGGCCTGCATTTATATTGCACAGTAAAACAGTTCAGTTTGATTACTGTTGATGTTGCTGTCTGGGTGTGGGTAAGACCTTGTTACACATTGCACTATAGAGACTTTTCAGTATTGATGGATTACTGCATTAATGTCCAGTGTGAAGGGTACTGTTCCTAGAGTTCAGTAACCTGACAGCTAGTGGAAAAAAGCTGTTTCTGAATCTCAAGTTTTTTCAGGGTATGCATCGAAAGCACCTTCATGATGTTAAATGTGAGAGTAGTTTGTAAGCAGGATGAGTGCTATTTCTGGTTATTTTCCTTGCTCTGCTGAGACACCTCGAAATGTGCAGGTTTTGTATGGATGGGAGTGAGTTCCTGATAATCCTCTCAGCTGCTTTCATTACTCTCTGGAAGGACTGGTAGTCAGAAGTAGACAGTTTCCATACCATACTGTAAAGCTGTTTGTCAGTATGCTTTCAATAGTGCCCCTATAGAAGGTTGTGAGAGCCATTGATGGTAGGTTTGTTCTCCTCAACCTTCGCAAGAAGTGAAGCTATTGGTGCACCTTCTTAATGATGGCATTTGTGTTGGCTAACCACGTCAAGTCTTTTGCAATGTGCACTCCCAAAAATGTTGTGCTTTTTACTATCTCAACTGTTTCTTCATGGATTAAGAGTGGAGAGTGCTTTCTGGTGCTCTTCCTGTAGTCCACAATTATTTCTTTGGTCTTGTTGACATTAGTGCAAGATTATTCTTATAACACCAACTTATGAACTGATTGACCCCCACTCTGAAGGCTTTCTTGTCACCATTCCTGATGAGGCCCACAACTGGTGTATCATCTGCAAATTTGATGATATGGTTTGGGCTGTGCTTGGCAGTACAGTTGTGGGTTAGTATGGTGATAAGCAGTGGGCTAAGACACATCTCTGTGGGACTCCAGTGTTCAGGGTAATGCTCTCTGATGCATTCTTGCCTATCCATACTTTCTGGGATCTATCTATGAGAAAGTCGAGAATCCAGTTGCATAGTGGAGTGCTGATGCCCATTTGAACGAGATATCTAATCAGATTTTGTGGGATGACTCTATTGAAAGCTAAACTGAAGTCGATAAAAAGTAGTCCCACATAGCTATTCTTGTTCTCCAGGTGGTTCAGTGATAAGTGAAGTGCCAAAAAAATAGCATTTCCTGTGGACTGATTGGGTCTGTATGCAAACTGGAGTGGATCGAAGTCTGCAGGTAGTTTGGATGTTATTACATCTTTGACCAGTCTCTCAAAGCATTTCATCACAGTGAAGGTGAGAGCTATGGGACAATAGTCATTTAGTCTAGCAGGTGTTGACTTCTTTGCAGTGGTATAATGTCTGTGTACTTGAAACAACTGGCCACAATGGCTTGACTCAGTGAGTTGTTGAAGATGTCTGTGAGTACATTTGTTAGTTGTTCTGCACAGTCTGTGACCACTCTTCCAAGTATGCTATCAGGTTCAGCTGCTTTCCTGGGGTTAACTCTTCATAGGTTCCTTCTGACATCAGCAGGGTTTAAGACTGAGCTCTTTGTCACTCTGGTTGCTGGTGATTTTCTCTGCTGATGTCTTGTTCCTGTCTTCAAGCCTACTGAAGTAGGTGTTAAGCTTGTTTGGGAATTCTGTATCATCATCACACTGTGAAGACGGGGACCTGTAATCTGTTATAGACTGTATGCCCTGCCAGAGACTCCTGGGGTCCTTTTGTTCAGAGAAGTGGCTCATGATATTTTGACCATATTTGTGTTTGGCTTCCCTCACCCCTTTGTTTAATTGAGATCTGGCCAATTTGAGAGCCTCTTTATCACCAGACTTGAATGCCGCATTCCTTGCTTTCAGGAGCTCGTACACTTCACTTGTTAGCTAGGGTTTCTGGTTGGTTCTTGTGATGATGCTTTTGGTGACTGTCACATTGTCAACACACTCTGAGATGTAACCCATCAGTGATTCAGTGTACTCATCCAGCTTGATGTGCTGGTTTACTGTGGCCACCTCCTTGAAGTTCCAGTCTGCACTCTTAAAACAGTCTTGTAGTGCTGAGAATGCTCCCTCCGGCCATACTCTCACTTGCTTCGCTGATGGTTTCTCCCTGGTCAGCAGTGGTCTGTACAATGGTAGCAGCATAATGGCAAGTTGATCTGAGCTGCCCAAGTGGGGCTGAGGTACTGCCTTAAATGCTAGCTTAATATTTGTATAGACCTTGTCCAGTGTATTCTCCCAGCTGGTTGCAAAGCCGACATACTGGATGTATTGAGGTAGGACTGCTTTCTGGTTTGCCTGATCAAAATCACCTGCTATTATATGTACTCCATTAGGATTTTGATTTTGCAAATCATTTATAAACTGATACAATTTAGCTAGTGCTTCATTTCTGTTGGCACTGGGAGGTGTGTATACTGCTGTAATGCTGACACTGTTAAATTCCCTTGGTAGGTAGAAATGTCTGCATTTCAGTGACATAAACTCTAGGTCCTCAGAGCAGTGTGTTTTTACAACCTCACAGCTGGTGCACCAATTGTTATTGATGTAGATGCAGACACCACCCATTTGCTTTCCATAGAGAGACTGTATTCTATCTGCACAAAATAATGGTAGTCCCTCCACATTAACTGTGCTGTCAGTTATGCTGAGCTCAGTAAAGTCTCAGTGAAGGTAAATACACAAGAGCTTCTCCCCTTGCTCTGGTTAGTTAGTTCTAGCCTCATGTAGTCCATTTTGTTTTTCAAGGAACGAACATTAGCCAGTAGAATGGATGGTGGTGCAGGCCTGAAGGGGTTAACTTTTAATCTTGTGATGATTCCAGCCCTGGATCCTTGTTTACAAGTTCTTTCACGCCTCTTTCTTTTCCTTCTCCTTCCCTGAGTAATAAACACTGATTCCACCTTATCTGAGCAGCTTGGGTTGTGTTTCAGTATAATTCCTAGCTCCAATAGTTCATGGAGTGTATTAGGCCTTGCAGGCCCTGCAGCCAGCAGTCCATCAAAATTATTGTAGATTGAGCTTAGCAGAAACATTTCCTGAAGTCTCTCCTTCTGTATGTTAGCTTATCATATGTTTTTGTCCATGATTCTGTTGTTTTACTTGATTTAGATGCAGAATTACACAAATAATGCACATTTCTCTGATGAGCCAAAGTAGCCTATGCCACACAGGGCACCACCATTTTTTTACATGTGGAAATGTTAGCTGGGTTGAAACATCATGGAGCTATATCAAGGGGCCCACCCTCAGACACGGTGCCCACAACATTTGTAAAAGCCTCTGCCTCCTTGCCATTTAGGAAAGCTCTTATATAGAGAGTAAATAATTTAAGATAGAAGGAATCATATGACATGCCAGATAACAGTCATATACTGGAATATTTAGATTTCAGAGTCTGGAACTTGAAGAATTATGAGTTTATTTTCAAAAAAGGTATGTGATGAGACTACAGGGTTAACAGTAACTCTATTTACTGCTTATAAAAACCTAGTTGACTTCCCAAGTGCCAAGATACGGATGATGGCTGGCACCTTTTAACAGATGGCACAATCTGCAGCAACTTTCCAGTATACATTGTTTCCTTAAGTGCTGTGGAATGACTAAAACAGTGCCCTTTCTACTCTGATTAATACTACGAAAGTCCATCTAGACATACAATGCACCGTTTCAGTATTTATGGAAGTTATTTAAGAATGTAACACTTGTTCCAAATGTAAAGACTGGCTTATGTGACCTTGAGTTTGCTTTATTAAGAATTGTAGATAACAATGTTTCTGGAGCTCATAATAGTAGTTTATTTAATTTTGGATAAAGCATTTGGAGGAAAGTGCAAACACTTGGTCTATCTTCATTGCATTGTTTTTCCTGCATTTTCTGTTTGTCTGTTAAGAAAGATATTGCTTTAGCCTTTCTCAGTGTAGAGTAGGCACATGATGCTTTCTCGGACTTAAAAAGGGAATTCCCACAAAAGGGTGTACCCTTACCGTGTTACTTTGAGGAATTCTGTATTCTTGGCAAACCTAGGAAGTTGGCCACAAGAGGTACAGCAGCAGCAAACTTTAGATTCAAACCACTATTTTCAGTCTCAGATCTTAATGCGATGTCTATACCATGTACTCTGAATTCTGTTGAGGCATGGCACAGATATATCCATTGTTTACTGGGTAAGCATATGTTGGATTTGAGAAGTGTCATGGCAACAGTGGTACTTGAATGCAAATCTTGCTTTTTTCCCACTTTTCTGAGATTTAAAAAAGTTGAGTTACAGGCTTGCTGTTCTTGAACTGTTTGTAAGTTTCTTGGAGGACATTTTTTGCTTGGGCTAAAGGGAAGTCTCTCTGTTGATCAGTGGCAGTGAAAAACATTGAGCAGCCTGCCTGCCCCTGTGGGAGTGGTTGCCGACTTGAAACTGTAGTTTTATTGGCCATTTTAGGTCAATTCCAAACTCCTTCATCTTCCTCTCTTAAAACCTGGTTGCCTCATGGTTTTGGCATCTTTTCAGGCTTGTTGGCTGTTGGTGAAGCACCCACCAAGTGGAGAAAATGCTGAGAGAAGAAAGGAGCCACTTTTGAGATTTTAAGTATTTTTCCTCTGTTTATTTGCTAAGTTTTTCTGCATAGCCTATTTTGAGCATTTCCTGGCTTGTTAAACTTGATTTCTGCATTAGTAACTGTATTTAGAGCACAACCTAGAGCTGTTTACTGAATTTCCTGTTTGCACTTATTTTTAAAACCGTTTTTTTCTCAAAACTTGCATTTTATCTGTCTTTGGCCTAGCACTCTTGTGTGGGGTCATTTACTGCACTGTTATAACTTGTTGATACTTGTGAACCTCTGCTATCTCTGAAAAACAAAAACAAAACAAATCTTGCTTTTTTCCCCACTTTTCTGAGATTTAAAAAAGTTGAGTTACAGGCTTGCTGTTCTTGAACTGTTTGTAAGTTTCTTGGAGGACATTTTTTGCTTGGGCTAAAGGGAAGTCTCTCTGTTGATCAGTGGCAGTGAAAAACATTGAGCAGCCTGCCTGCCCCTGTGGGAGTGGTTGCCGACTTGAAACTGTAGTTTTATTGGCCATTTTAGGTCAATTCCAAACTCCTTCATCTTCCTCTCTTAAAACCTGGTTGCCTCATGGTTTTGGCATCTTTTCAGGCTTGTTGGCTGTTGGTGAAGCACCCACCAAGTGGAGAAAATGCTGAGAGAAGAAAGGAGCCACTTTTGAGATTTTAAGTATTTTTCCTCTGTTTATTTGCTAAGTTTTTCTGCATAGCCGCCTATTTTGAGCATTTCCTGGCTTGTTAAACTTGATTTCTGCATTAGTAACTGTATTTAGAGCACAACCTAGAGCTGTTTACTGAATTTCCTGTTTGCACTTATTTTTAAAACCGTTTTTTTCTCAAAACTTGCATTTTATCTGTCTTTGGCCTAGCACTCTTGTGTGGGGTCATTTACTGCACTGTTATAACTTGTTGATACTTGTGAACCTCTGCTATCTCTGAAAAAAACAAAAAAACAAAAACAAATCTTGCTTTTTTCCCACTTTTCTGAGATTTAAAAAAGTTCAGTTACAGGCTTGCTGTTCTTGAACTGTTTGTAAGTTTCTTGGAGGCCATTTTTTGCTTGGGCTAAAGGGAAGTCTCTCTGTTGATCAGTGGCAGTGAAAAACATTGAGCAGCCTGCCTGCCCCTGTGGGAGTGGTTACTGACTTGAAACTGTAGTTTTATTGGCCATTTTGGGTCAATTCCAAACTCCTTCATCTTCCTCTCTTAAAACCTGGTTGCCTCATGGTTTTGGCATCTTTTCAGGCTTGTTGGCTGTTGGTGAAGCACCCACCAAGAGGAGAAAACGCTGAGAGAAGAAAGGAGCCACTTTTGAGATTTTAAGTATTTTTCCTCTGTTTATTTGCCAAGTTTTTCTGCGTAGCCACCTATTTTGAGCATTTTCTGGCTTGTTAAACTTGATTTCTGCATTAGTAACTGTATTTAGAGCACAACCTAGAGCTGTTTACTGAATTTCCTGTTTGCACTTATTTTTAAAATCTTTTTCTCAAAACTTGCATTTTATCTGTCTTTGGCCTAGCACTCTTGTGTGGGGTCATTTACTGCACTGTTATAACTTGTTGATACTTGTGAACCTCTGCTATCTCTGAAAAAACAAAAACAAAAACAAATCTTGCTTTTTTCCCACTTTTCTGAGATTTAAAAAAGTTCAGTTACAGGCTTGCTGTTCTTGAACTGTTTGTAAGTTTCTTGGAGGCCATTTTTTGCTTGGGCTAAAGGGAAGTCTCTCTGTTGATCAGTGGCAGTGAAAAACATTGAGCAGCCTGCCTGCCCCTGTGGGAGTGGTTACTGACTTGAAACTGTAGTTTTATTGGCCATTTTGGGTCAATTCCAAACTCCTTCATCTTCCTCTCTTAAAACCTGGTTGCCTCACGGTTTTGGCGTCTTTTCAGGCTTGTTGGCTGTTGGTGAAGCACCCACCAAGAGGAGAAAACGCTGAAAGAAGAAAGGAGCCACTTTTGAGATTTTAAGTATTTTTCCTCTGTTTATTTGCTGTTTTTCTGCATAGCCACATATTTTGAGAATTTTCTGGCTTGTTAAACTTGATTTCTGCATTAGTAACAGTATTTAGAGCACAACCTAGAGCTGTTTACTGAATTTCCTGTTTGCACTTATTTTTAAAATCTTTTTTTTTCAAAACTTGCATTTTATCTGTCTTTGGCCTAGCACTCTTGTGTGGGGTCATTTACTGCACTGTTATAACTTGTTGATACTTGTGCACCTCTGCTATCTCTGAAAAAAAAAACAAAAAACAAAACAAATCTTGCTTTTTTCCCACTTTTCTGAGATTTAAAAAAGTTCAGTTACAGGCTTGCTATTCTTGAACTGTTTGTAAGTTTCTTGGAGGCCATTTTTTGCTTGGGCTAAAGGGAAGTCTCTCTGTTGATCAGTGGCAGTGAAAAACATTGAGCAGCCTGCCTGCCCCTGTGGGAGTGGTTACTGACTTGAAACTGTAGTTTTATTGGCCATTTTGGGTCAATTCCAAACTCCTTCATCTTCCTCTCTTAAAACCCTATTTTGCGCGGTTTTGCGCGTTTTTGTGCATAGCGCAACAGTGGTCAGCGCTGCCTAATTGGGTTTAAACTATTCCTGGCTCCACAAAGTCTGCTCTTCACTTTTTCCCTTAGAACTGCTCTATCTCTCAATTTAAACACCATATACTCATTCTAAGGCCCTTGACTGGTCCAATTAAGTAATCCTACAAGTTAGCACTATTAAACCATAAGCACTACTTACTCTTATACTCTCTACGATTACCCTGTCCTCTATTGGTCCATCTTAAATTCAGTTTCCCTATATTACTCTAGCATGTCCAAAGGTCAGTCAATGGTTTCCTCTCCAGTCCAGCTGGTGAATCTGGGAATTTTGAGGCAATGTTACAACTGTCTCATGTACATGGACAACCCTCTCCTCCTCCAAACAGGTTCAAATATATGTGAGAGATGCAACTATTTAGCCAAACTGGAGGCTGAGCTCCCTCATCTAAAAACTGGTGTAACCAGTTAGGAGGAGACGGTAACCTCACACAACACAATTCCAGTATCACATAGTCCCACCACATCAGCGAACCAAACACATAAATACACAAAAACATACTCGGAGGCTCTAAATAAAAATCTACCTAAGCAACAGAGACCTCCAAAGCAGACATCCAAGCAAACGCTACCTCAAAACAAAACACACACAACACATAGCCCACAAAGCCAGTGTGCCAAGCAGCCACAGCCCTTAAGGCTGAATAACACACCTGATACTCTTGTAATAGGTGACTCTATTGTCAGACACACTGACATCCCGCTCACCAGGCTGAATAAAGAGAAGGTCACTGTGAGTTGCCTGTCGGGTGCTAGGATCCGCCACATAACACAAGCACTCAGGTCACTCCAAAGCAAATACAAATATGACTCAGTCATTGTACATGCTGGTGTGAATGACCTGAGACGTACCTCCCTGGACTACACGAAAAGAGACATAGAGGAGCTCTCTGATCATGTAGCCCAGGCTGGTATGACCCTGACCTTGAGCATCATCTTACCCTCACCTAGAATGATGCCACAGTACAAAGACAAAATGATCGATTTTAACAATTGGCTAAAATTTTGGTGTCATTCAAAGGGGATCCAGTGTCTGTCAGCCTGGGATGACATGCTCGACAAGCCACGTTGCTTTGCTAGGGACGGCTTGCACCTGTCACCACTGGGATTTTGGATATTGGCAAAGGCTCTTGCCACCCCCATAGTGCCTTTTTTAGGCAAGGCTCAAAAGTCAAACCCACCCCCATAGGCAGCACAAGGAACAAGAAACTAAGGGTAATGCTGCTTAACGCCAGAAATCTTAACCTCAAGATGCACGCACTCAAAGCTCTCCTCAGTATGGAGAACATCGATATCTGTGCAGTGACCGAAACCTGGTTCAAGGCTCCAGAGAGCACCCCAGCACTACCAGGATATACCTCATATCATGCTTTTCGACCCCAAAACCTGGACAGAACCACAAAAGGAGGGGGAGTTTCCATATTTATCAAGGATATCCACACCTCCAGGTTAGTGGCATTGCCCGAAGTATTGGAGACCATCCATGTGCAACTAACAGTGGGCAAGACAGCCTTTCAGTTTATAGCATCTTACAGACCACCCTCTCAAAGTCAGGAATCCAACTCGGCTTTCCTGAAAACATTGGAGAACATGAAGATCTCTCCGAACACCATTATATTGGGCGACTTCAACTACCCAAACATTGACTGGGAGCACTACTCAAGCCCCAGCACCTTAGCCCAAAGGTTCCTGGAAATTATAAACTCAAATGCTATGGAACAACTAGTCACCACTCCCACAATAGGGGACAACATACTAGACCTGATCATTACCAACATGGGGACTCTATGCTCCACACCAGAAGTATATCCCTCATTGGTAAGATCAGACCATAAATTAATTTCACTGGATGTCCACATCCCGACCCCACCCCCAACCCAGAAAACCACAGTGAAAAACTTCTCAAAAGCGGACTTCTCACTTCTCAAAACTGAAGTGGAATCCTTCAAGGCCCCAGGGCCATTGGAAACTACGGCCCAAACTGCAGAATCCTATATAAACGCATTCTACGGACATCTCCAGGAATGCATGGATCATGCTATCCCAAACAAAAGCAAGACCCAATCATCCAAAGGCAGGCGTCCAGTCTGATGGACCCCTGCCATAAATAAACTGTACAACAGAAGGAGGAAGCTACTACATGATAGAGCAAAATCCCTAATAGTGAAGGCATCTCTGAACAGTACTAGCAAAAAATTACGATCCCTCATAAAATCCTCCAAGGCCAGCTTCGAGAGAAAAATTGCACAGGACATCAAAGACAATCATAAGGCTTTTTTCAGTTATGTTAGGAACCTGGGATGCAATTCCCAGACTTGCTCCGAGTTGATTCTAAATGACAAAAAATACACTGAACCCACAGACATCGTCAATATCCTGGCAGACAGGTTCAGTGCAAACTTCTCCACCCCCCCCCCCCCAAAAGAGCAATTATCTATCCCAGCAGAGGGCTGCCTCCCAAACATCTCTGATGCTCAGGTGAAGGCTGCCCTCTCCAAAGCAAAAAACACTGCTTCCATGGGACCAGATGGCGTCCCAGGTTGCGTCCTACATGAACTCCAAGAGGAACTTATCCCTCAAATAAAACAGCTATACAATCTCAGCCTCACTACAGGATATGTGCCCACAGAATGGCGTACAGCAACAGTGGTCCAACTCCACAAAGGTGGAGCCTCTATGGACCCTGGAAACTATCGCCCCATAAGCCTGACTAGCTTAGTCTGCAAAGCTATGGAGAGGATCATCATGGAGCTCATAAACAAAGACATTGGGGACCTACAGACACTAGATCCTACCCAGTTCGGCTTTGTCAAGGGCAGATCCTGCCTTTTGAACCTGGTTGACTTCTTCGAAACAGTCACCAAAGCCATAGATGAAGGGAAGGTAGTCCACACAGCCTATTTGGACCTTGCAAAGAAATCTGACACAATACCCCACTCGGGCATCATAGATAAGCTATCCAGCTTAAATATAAACCCCTATGTCACAAGATGGGTCACAAACTGGCTCAAAGACAGAACCCACAGAGTGAGAGTTGCTGGAGCCATGTCAGACTCAAAACTGGTCACAAGTGGCATCCCACAGGGTTCTGTCCTGGGACCACTCTTGTTACTTGTTAAATATACTTTTCCGAGGTACAGGCAAACGTGGGAAGACAATGGCTCACCAAGTTTGCAGATGACTGCAAACTGGGTGCCATAATCGACTCTCCAGCTGACACAAACATCCTTCAAAAAGGTCTCACAGAGACAGATAACTGGTGCCAGCGCCATGGTTTAAAGCTAAATGCCAAAAAATGTATAGTCATGCCCTTTGGCAAAAACAATGTGCCCACAAATTACCACATAGATGGAAACCCATTAAGTACAGAGAAAGTTATTAGGGACCTGGGGACCCAAGTTGATAGCAATCTCTCCTTTGAAAACCACATTGCCAAAGTGGTTAGAAAGACCTTCTACATAGCCCACCTCATCACGAAGGGTTTCACATCTAGATCAAGAGAGACAATCGTGCCCCTTTATTCATCCCTCATCAGGCCCATCATAGAATACAATGCCCCTTTTGGGACGTACCTTACCCGACACCTGCAGCAATTAGAAAGACCCCAAAAGTATCTCACCAAGAGGATCAAGGGTCTCAAACAGATGCCATATGCTGCTCGGTTAAAAAAACTCCAGCTCTACTCAGTTGCATACCGCCTACTTCGAGGCGATCTATGCCGGACATACAAAGCTATGTCAAATCCAGAATTAATGGACATGCTCCACCTCAGTAAATCTAAATCCCTTAGAGCCACACGCTCGAGGGACTTGAACCTCAGCACAGAAATAAATAGAACTTGCTGGAGGGACAGGTTCATAACCCAGAGACTCCCTTCGCTCTGGAATAGAATTCCAGTTCATGTGAGGCAGAGCACCTCACTGAATCTCTTCAAGAAGAATCTCGATAGGTGGATGGGGGGATCGTAGGTTTGTCCCAGGGATTACTCCTGTGTCACTATTAGACAGAGGCACAGTAAACTAAACCTTAAAAAGGGCACAGTATACTCAAATCAAGGGGTGGCGTAAGCCATACAGAATCGGGCTAGGCTTATAATTGCCCCAGGGCAGATAGCCTAGTATGAACCTATGAACCTATTAGGCTATTAGTTGGTATTCCAAAATCACCTAAGAAGCATCATCTCATAATGAGGGAAGACTGCTTTACCTGGCTTATATCTATTAAGAAATCCTACACTATGGATGCTTTTCATCATACCATTGCTTTAATTTGAAAATGTAATTGTATCGCTCTATTGAGAATTAGTGTGCAATTGATTTATGTTAAACTTCATGTCATGACACACTATGGTTTTTGTGGGTTCTGAGTGCCAATTTCTTTTCATGACTATCACTAATTTTTGTTGTCATGTCCTGGGCAGGTATGTCCCTACCCTTGAGCAGCATTTTACCCTCACACCTCTGGGCTTTTGGCTTCCCCATAGTGCCTTTTTTAGGCACAGTCTCAAAAACATAACTTACAACATGAAAATATCCAGCACAAACAAAATAAGGGTTATGCTGCCGAATGCTAGGAGTTAAAATCAAAAGCTGCACTGTCTGGAAGCATTCCTTTCCTTGGATGATGTAGACATTTGTACAGTCAGAGAAACCTGGTTCAAGGCCACAGAGAGTACCCTGGCCTTGCAAAGCTACAATGCATTCTACACCTTCAGAGTGCAAAATGAAAGTGTGAGAACCAAAGGTGGTGGAGTATCTATCTACATTAAAGATGAATACTCCTTTAGACTGGTTCTCCAAGTTCAGTTTACCATGGGTAAGACTCCTCTTCAAGTCATTGCTAGTTACAGGTTCCCCTCCATGTTCCAAAATGCTCATGCAGCTTATTCGGCTTTACTTGAGTCAATCAAAATACAACCTAACATTGTTGTCATGTGGGGATTTTAACCATTCTACCATCAAGTGGGAAATCTATACGAGCCCCAACTTACTTGCACAAAAGTTCCTTGACTTTGTTAACTCAAATGCCTTGGAATAAATTGTACAAAATCCAACAAGGGGCTCAAATATACTTAACCTGGTTCTCACCAACATGAGAGACCATTGCTCTACCGTAAGTGTAGGACCCTCATTAGTAAAATCTGATCATAAGTCAGTAAATTTTGAAGTAGCAATATCAACTCCAGAACCCATCAGAAGTGAAGTCAGATTAAAATACTTCATCAAGCTAACTATATCCTCCAAGGGTTGGCATAAATTATTTCCAAGTCACAGTCCCCACAGATGCTGCTTGGTAACTATACTAAAGAATACTCTGATGCCCTGTACCAACTATTATACAAATGTAGAGACTCAGCTGTGCTGGATAGGACCAAAGTAAGAGTCGCAAGAAAAACAAGCCATCCTGGTGGACATCTCACATAAATAAACTGTACAACAAGCATAAGAAGCTATTGTCTAAGAATACCAAAGGGAGGTGCCAGAACTAGAAAAGTACCCTCCTAAGCCCAAATAAACAAATAAGGCAACTTATAGAATCCTCTAAGGACAACTTCAAGATAAAATTAGCAAACACAGATAAGGATAACCGTAAGGCTTTCTTCAGCTTTATCCATTGCCTAAAAGGTAGGACCCAGACATGTGCTGAACTAGTGACAGATGATATCACACACACTGATCCTACATACATTGCTAACCTACTAGTGGACAGGCTTGTCAAAAATTTCTCCCCTTTATCCCCTCCAGACATATCACAAACCATACCTTCTACAGCTCCCCCGCCCTATATACATATCTATAGAACAGGTCATCAAAGCCCTGTCTAAGGCAAAAAACACAGCTTCTATGGGTCCTGATGGCATCTCAGGCTGCATTCTACACAAACTAAAACAGGAATTAGCAGCCCCCTTAGGCAACCTATTTAACTACAGCCTGAACAAAGGATTTGTCCCAGCTGAATGGAAAACCGTGACCATTATCTCCCTCCACAAGGGCAGTTAGCAACAGATCTGGGAAATTAATGACCCATAAGCTTGACTATTTTTATCTGCAAGGCCATGGAAGATATCATCATGGACCTCATAAATAAAGATATAGGTGACCTCCAAACACTTGATCCAACCAAGTTCAGCTTTGTAAAAGGTTAATCACGCCTGTTAAACCTAGTAGACTTCTTCAAAAATGTGACTGGGGCCAAAGATGAGGGCAAATTTGTGCACCCAGCATATCTGAACTTGATGAAGCCCTTTGATACAATCCCCCATTCAGGCATTATTGACAAACTTACCCATCTAAATGTCAACACCTTTGTAGTTAGGTGGGTCACACATTGGCTCATTAACTGTACACATGCTTTCAAAGTGGCTGACTTCACCTCAACCAGCAGATTTGTCACCAGTGGGGTTCCACAGGGGTCAGTACTTGGCCGCCTTTTGTTTGGCATTTACTTCTTGGAAGTTCAGGCCAAAACAAAGTGGATGTCGCTGACCAAGTTTGCTGATGAATGCAAACTTGGCATGATTGTTGACTCCACAAATGATATCAGTGTACTCTAAGAGAGGCTTACACAGACAAATGCTATAGACTCAAACTGAATGCAAAAAAATATATATCATTCCCTTCAGTAAAAGCAATGTCCCTATTAACTATCAAATAAACAACAATACCTTAAGTATGAATCCTGTAGTGAGGAATTTGGGCACACAAATAGACTGTGACCTAAACTTTAACCAACATGTGTCCACTGTAATAAGAAATGCATTCTCTGTTGCACATGTGATTAGCAAAGGCATAGCCTCAACAGCAAAAGAGGTAATAACCCCACTATACTCATCCCTTATCAGGTCCATAATTGAGTATAGCACCCCCTTCGATATGTACCATACCAGGCACCTGCAGCAAATGGAGAGACCCCCAAGATCTTTAACTATGAAGATCCAGGGTCTTCAGCACATGCCTAACACAGAAAAACCGAAGTCTTTGTCATTGTACTCAGTAGCATATAGGCTGCTTAGGGGAGACTTGTACCTGCCTTACAGATGAATCTCTGACTCCAACCTGATGAAGTTGCTTCACAGCTGTAAGTCAAATGGGACTAGAATTACCTGCTCCAGTGACCTAAATCTTGCCTGCCATTTAAATAGGACATGCTGGAGAGACAAATTCATCTCACAGAGGTTGTCACTTCTCTGGAACAGGCTACCAATTCATGTTAAGCAGAGCACCTCTATGACACTGTTCAAAAAGAGCCTGGATGAATGCCTGGGAAACTGGAAATTCTTGCCGGGAATAGCTCCCACGTCCCTCTTGGACATGGGCAGTCATTACTAATAATAATCTTAGGCATTGACTAAATAGACTTTTTCTCTTGGAATCTAATGGGTGTAAAAGGCTAAGTTTAAAATGACCCCCTGGTCAATAGCCTAGTAATCTCCTATGGACCTATAAACCTATCTTTACATTAATAATTAAACACTTATGATCATATTACTACATTGGAATACATTCTGAAGTGAAAATGTTAATATTCATACAGTGAGTATCATATCGATGTCACACATTTTTAGAATTTGTTGATGGTGTTTATATGATGGGTTCACAGTGTCTTATCATTTATTCAACTAAGTGGGTTTTGGCATTTATAGCTTTCAAGCAATAATGTGATCAAAGCACTCACTTCGATAATTCAAATTTCAGGGAACTGTACACTCATGGCGTGCGCACACACACACACACACACACACACACACACACACACACACACACATATATATAGATATATATAGATATATATATATATATATATATATATATATATATACACACACACACACACACACACACACACACACACACACACACACACACACACACACACACACACACAATATGTAGTATCAACAAGTAATGTCTGCATAATGTACCCTACAGCCTGGATGCATGGATTAATTTGTTGTATCCTTGCTGGTAAGATTATGGTTCACAGCGAATACTTGACAAGTATTGTTATGAACTTGTATTTTTTTCTCCTTATCATTTTAATTTTAAGATAGCGGTAGGCATGGGTGATGCAGAGCGTTACTGAATACAGTAGCAACCTCATTAACAATGTTATAATAATTTCTCGGAATTTTCAGCTCGCACAGTGGTTTATCTGTTTCAGTGGTTTGAAATGTGCAGCCTTTGTTTTCAGTATTCTGCAGTTTTACAGGTTACTGTATTTCTGACAAGCCAATTCCCCAAGGCCCAGCTAAATTGGTAAGTTTTTCCTAGTTTTACATTATACTCAAAAACTGTACATTTTTGACATTTGTAAATATGGATTCCTGGTCATTGTGATGCAATACTCATTCTCATCCATTGTTAAACCATCCATGTGCCGTACCCAGCTGTCCTGTGACATAAACACCATTCTTATACATTCATATTTTAAGCTGTCTGTAATCTACTGAACTTTTAAAATTCAATGACCATCCAATAATTTCACTAAAAAGTATTTTTTCATTTCATTTTAGGCAGTTATTTTTAACCTTATAGATATGTTATAACGAACCTTCATTTTTTACTGCTTCTTATTAATAAAAGACACATCCTAGTTCACTAACATCATAATATGTTAAATTGCACTCACTACTTAACTATACATTCAAAAATAAAATATTTCGTATTGAAAATTTGGTTCATAGTCTTTGTCAAATGTCTTCTCAACTTATGATACATGCATTTATTCCCTTATTCAAAAGGTAAAAGGCTTTCCTACTTTGCACTTAAGAGCACTGCAGAGTATTTTTCAAACAACAAAAGAAATGGAATCAATCTCTTCAAGGGGCATAATTTTGATGTCATTGTAACAACTCTCATTAAATTTCCTTGGCTATACTTGTAGTATGTTTATAAATCCAAATGTATTAAAAAGCAGAGAAATGCCACCTCTTTTTGTTTGTAGAATATGGCTAAAGTATTACATAATGCAGGATTTGACTTTATTAGCAGTTATGGATATTGTATATGGATTCATTTTTTTCAAAAGCACATGAAATTAACATTAAGAAATTCAGAACGTTAATATGTTTGTAATTATTGTGTGTGTGTGTGTGTGTGTGTGTGTGTGTGTGTGTGTGTGTGTGTGTGTATCCCCACTGAGAATTTCCTGAAAGTCTCCATAACACGATTACAAGACTTTATTTAATTCCTTTGCTCACGTCAGGGCATCTTTAACTGTTAAGCTAAACTGAACCCCATCAATTCTTTGAAAGGTGCAACATATCAACAATATAAACCTGTCACTGTTATTCACAACCACTCTGTTTATAAGAAACTGCTTCCTCGTGAGTTTGTGATTGCTGCAAGCATCTTGTGTAGATAACTATTGTGATAGCTGCTTGTGGACAATACTTTTTACTACTTCTTTAAGCAGCATAATACAAACTCTTCACACATCCTAAACTTTCACCATTTGAGGGTCACAATATATCTTTCAGTATGTTCTTCAACTTAACTTAAGAAGTGTTCAAAAATAAAATGCATGCCTCTTTTCAATGGTACAATATTGTTTATTATAAGTCATACCTTAATAAGCAGTTCTATACTCTAAAAACATACACACTCTTTCTTATGCAGCATAATCAACAATTGTTAAATGCAGAACAGTTTTATGGTTTCCTGTACATAATTGTTTATACTAAATTTCAGACTTATCATCTGCATACCCAGTGTGCAGTTTTTAAATTTTGCTCATTACACTCTATGCATATTTTTCTTAATAGTTTGGGTGTTAATCACAGCTTTTGGAAAACATTGCATTAATCTGCACACCTAAAATATTTCTTGTGCAGAACTAAAATATTCCTTAAAATGTACACCTTTAGACTTAAAATTTATTATGGTTTACCACAGTACTACTCTGTTGAACTTCCAGTGTCATATAGTTGCACATAATATGGCAAACGGCTTTTTTCTGTACAAGGCTTATAAATTATTCTTAAAGGTACCCAATGTGACAGCTTCTTGAACAGCTGACTGCCACTGTATTGTTTCTGAAGTTTAAATGGGTTGCGCTGTTGGTGCAATTCTGGGTTCAAGTACTATGATATGCTTTATTATCCATGCAGTCTTGTAAAGGATAAAGCAGGGAAATAATAGGATCACTATTGTTTGTATGAAATGAAGTTGAAACATATCACAGTGGTTATTATTATCATCATCATCATTATTTTTAGCAGTAGTAGCAATAGTACTAGTAACAGTAGCATTTTAATCACAATCAAATATCTGAGGTGTACACATTCAACAGAAATAGACTAAAATTGTTGGGTAAAGTTCCTGTCTGTGAGGCTGAATTTGACTGACTTTGTTGCCATTTGCACAAGTTAAGTAATCATTAATCTGGTGGTGCAGCATTAATGTTGTACAGTATATGTTTCCTTGAAATAAATTAATATACATTACTGAAGCAGTTGTGTGTGTGAAACAGATATAAAATAACTTACAGTGGCCATTTTAATGTTATTACAGTCAGACATTTGAGTTATACACAGTCAACACAACATGCCTATAACTACTGCATATGGGGCTGTTTGGGGTTGAAAAAGATTAACCTTGATGTTGTTGAATCACTAAATAGTTATTAATCTTCTTTTTTGAATGCACTTGTATAGTATTTGTGTATTTACCTAACACAAGCTGGAGTTTTTTACTGTGGCTACAGTATGTATAAAACAGAGATAACAAAAATACTTTGTCCATTTTACAGTTTTATTACAGTCAGAATCTGAATTAGAAAGGCTATAACTGCTGGGCATGAGAAAGACTGATTGTAGATGAAAATGATAGTCCCTGCTATTGTTTGCTAACAGTCATTCATCTGGCTTTGCTGCACTGGTGCTTATTTCTATGAATGATATGAAGCAAACCAGAATACTTTATGATGGCTGTAGGGACACTGTGTGAAAAAAAGTTGAAATACATTACCGGTGCAATTGTTATCACTATTAAACAACTGAGGTTTACCTAGTTAACAAAATGGCTATCATAGCTCGATACAGGCACTGTGTGTTGATGAAAATAATAGACCATGCTTTTGACCAAGTCAAATGCTGATCCAGTATTGCATTACTAGTTTTTGAAGCAAGCTGAAATATTTCATTGTGCCTAATGTGCACTTGTGTAAAACAAAGTTAACTGCATCTATCACAAAAAAAAACCACTGAAATGTGCTTCAAGAACTACCATGAAAAGATAGTCAAGTTTAATGGCTGCTTTCGTCAAATAGATTTCATCAGAAAATAATTTTATGCAGTAAATACTTATATACAAATTTAAAAGTTCTAATAACCAATCATTTTGACATCACAATTAATTAATAAATAAAACAATAAAACAATCATCAACTTTAAAATTACTTGGAATTAACCATTTCCTAAATAGCCAGTGTTCTATCTCTTAGGAAACATTTAATGTTTATCTTCTCATTTAACCCAGGGGGACAATCTGCTGCCAACCTAATCTGCTGCTCTGTTTCTTTTCTGACAACTTGATTTTTATAGTTGCCCCCTTTCCCATCTTGCATTACTGACTCCAAAACCACAAATAGAAGTTTTTGTATGTTTTTCACTTGATAAAAATGTCTAAACAAAGCATTATTATTATCTTTCATTTCGATGGCATAGATGTGCTCTTTTATCCTTTTACCTAAAACTTCTAGTGGCCATCCCTATACAGAAACTAGGGCAGCCAAAGCACATTGGAATCTCTATTGGCCCAGTAATTGTAGTTTATTGGCCATTTGGGCAGTTTTTCCATCTCTCTCAGCTTTCTGGTTTAAAAGCCCTCATCTGTGCTTGTTTCCTACCTTTCCTATAACTAGTCTAGCCCAGATACAGACTTGCTGTACTCAGGACTGTTTGTAAGCTTCTGAGTGGTGCCAAAGTCTGCTATTCAATTTTTCACTTTGATCTGCTAGTTCTCTCCTCTCCTGCACGTTTACTAGTTTATTAGTCTAGCACATTACCAGACTTCTTGCAGCAATTATTGTAGCACACAAAAGTGCTACCAGCAGAAAACATTCTAGAAGGAAACAGATCCGGTGCTTACTATTAATGCCCACCCCTCCAGGCATGTCTATAGGTCAGTTCCTTGTGCTTTTTCCTATTAACCTGGTGAACTTGGGCATCCTGAGGCAAAGTAGCAACTGCTTCATATACACCGACAACTCTCTCCTCTTATCTTCCAACACTCAGACTTTTAAGAGATGCACATATATATCCAAATTGGAAGCCATGCACTCTCCAGCCAAGACCAGAATAGCTGGTCAAGAGGAACATATCAACACTTGCACCACACCACATGGAACACAAAGCCCTCCAGAACACACACCAGCACTGCCTTCACATAAAAACACAAACCACACACCGACCTTTGCAGAGACTCTCATTAAAAATCTACCCAAACAGCACAGACCTCCAAGGCAGAAACACACTCAACCACCACAACACTAATCATGAGACACATAATTCTCCTAAACAGTGTGCCACTCATCCAAAGCCCCTAAGGAAAAACAGCATGCCCAACATACCAGTCATAGGTGACTCGATAGTGAGGCACACTGATATCCCACTCACTAGATTGAATAAGGAGAAAGTAACAGTCAGCTGCCTGTCAGGTGCCAGGATCCACCACATAATACATGCAATCAGGCCCCTCAACAACAGGTACAAATATGGCCCTGTCATTGTACATGTGGGTGTGAATGACCTGAGACATACCTCCCTGGACTACATGAAAAGAGACATGGAGAAGGTCTCTGATTATGTAGCCCAGGCGGGTATGATCCTAGCCCTGAGCAGCATCCTACCATCACCCAGAATGATACCACAGTACAAGTAGAAAATGATTGATTTCAGCAATTGGCTACGTTTCTGGTGTCATTCTAAGGGGATCCATTATCTGTCTGCCTGGGATGACATGATTGACAGACCTCGATGCTTTGCCAGAGATGGCCTGCATCTGTCACCCTTGGGCTTCCAGATACTGGCCAAGGCTCTTGCCACCCCTATAGTGCCTTTTTAGGTGGTGTTCCAAAGATCAAATTACCACTATAACAGCTGCAAACAAATGCATTCCGAGGGTCATGCTGCTCAATGCTAAAAGTTTGAATCTCAAAATGCACTCGCTCGAAGCACTCCTTAAAATGGAGAACATCAACACTTGTTCTAGAGACCTGGTTCAAGTCTGCAGAAAGCACCCCTGCACTACCAGGCTATAACTTATTCCACACCTTTCAGCACTCCAAGCTGATAGTATTTCCATATTCATAAAGGATGCGCACACCTACAGACTGGTAGCCCAGCATAACGCATCAGAGATACTTCAGGTGCAGCTAACATTGGGTAGGATAGTGATTCTGGTCGTAGCCTGCTACAGGCCCCTAACCACGTCCCAAGACTCACACTCTATGTTCCTAAGCACACTGGAGAATATTAGAGTCCAACCTAACACTCTCATACTAAGCAACTTCAACTACCCCTCCATTTATTTATTTACTTATTTACATTTGTTGACAGGGAGTGTCCAACTGGACGTAGGTCCATTTTCAGTGGAGGCCTGGGAAGAAAAGCTCCACAGTTAAAATATACAGACAGTAGTTACATTGGATTTACATAGCAATTAACAATTTGATCAACATAGCAATTAACAATTACAAACATAGTTACAGATGAAGAACATAGTACATCAGTAGACAACTAGAATCTTTATCATCTGTGAAGTATATAACAGACATTAACAATTGTTAGAATAAGATGTTCCTGCTTTATAATAAGTAGTTAGGCTTATGAGCATCCAAGCTTGCTATAATCAAGGTAGATAGTGGGCTGGAAAGAAAGGTAGTGGGTGGATGGGGTGGGTGATATTAGAGGGGGAGTTGCAAGGGCATAGCCAGCATGTTTTTAGGTGCGCTTTTAGTAAAGTTTTGAAATGGGTGCATGATGGTACAGAGGTAATTGTGGGTGGGAGGGAGTTCCATAATTTGGCTATGACAGAAGAGAATAGTGCTTCTCCAGCAGAGTTATTGGCTTTAGTGACCTGTAGGTGATTTTTGTTGCTGGATCTTAGTGGCCTGGTAGTGTGATAGGGTTGGAGTAGATTCTGGAGGGATGGGACTTTTAGTGGATGGTTTACTAGTTTGTGGGCGAGTGTGAGTTGATAACATTGAAGGAGGTGAGCGAGTTCAAGCCAGCCCAGTTCAGAAAGTGAGAGACGGTGGTGACTATGGTAGAATGCCCCTGTGGCGAATTTGGCAATTTTGTTCTAGCAGGTCTTGAGCTTGTTTAGATCGTATTGCTTTAGGTCGGTATATACTGGTGAGGCATAAAGTAGGGTGGAGATAAGGTGGGAATTTGCTACTGAAATCTTTGCTGCTTTGGTGAGAAGTTGCTTATTTCTGTATAACGCTCATAGTTTTTTGTGGACTTTTATTATGGTCATGGATATGTGAATGTCAAATTTTAGTTTATTGTCTATTTCCACTCCTAGCAATTTGGTGTGTTCTGTTGGGTGTATAGTGGTGTTGTCTTTTGCTGTGATGTTAAAGTGAGAGTTGTTTTGAGTATGTTTGGTGGGTTGGAAGATGAGTAGTTTAGTTTTGTTTGGGTTGAGTATTAATTGGGCATCAGATAACCAAGTTTCAACAGAAGAAAAGGCTTCCTGTGCGACTTTTTGCAGTTTGGGTAGGGACTGGGTTGAGCAGATGATGGCTTAGTCATCTGCGTATTGTATGAGTGTGCCATGTTTGGTGGCAGAGGCTAGATTATTGGTGAAAATAGAGAAGTGTAGGGGTCCAAGGATGGATCCTTGGGGAACCCCTATAGAGACAGGTAGTTGGGGAGATATGTCATTCTGCCATACAACAGATTGTTGGCGGTCAGACAGGTAACTCTGAATCCAGTTGGTGACTGATTGAGAGAAGGATAGGTTATTGAGGACAGAGATGAGTTGTTTGTGTTGGACCATGTCAAATGCTTTAGATAGGTCTAGGAAAGTAGCAGAGGAGAGATAGCAATTGTTTTTATGCTGAAGAATAGTGTTAGTAAAGGAGAGTAAGGCAGTGGTGGTGCTATGGTTTGGTCAGAATCCATGCTGAGTATTGGAAAGGAGGTTGTTAGTAAGGAGGTAGTCTGAGACCTGAGAGTGAATGCATTTCTCTAGTACTTTGGAGAGTGGAGAGAGAATAGTTATGGGGTGGTAATTGGTTATTTCTGCGGAGGGGTCACCTTTGTGGAGGGGAATTGTATGTGATACTTTCTATAGTGTGGGAATGTAACTTTCTGATAGAGATCAGTTAATCAAGATGGATACTGGGTAGGCCAGCGCATCAGCTGCGATTTGTAGGTATTCACTTGGGAGGTTCTCTGCTGCTAATTTGGTGGGCTTAAGTTTAGTTAAGAGTTTTTTTTTATGTTGGAGGTAGGAACAGGAGAAAAAGAGAAGACAGTGGGGAGATTAATAGTTGGAGGTGTGGGTTGGAGGGGATGGAGGTTGTGTTGTCTAGCTAGTGATAGTATGGTTTGTGTGAAGTGTGTGTTGAATGAGGTAGAAATATTTTTGGAGGAGTGAGGGATGTTAGGAGGAGGGGGATGGAGTTTATGGAGGACTAGAATTGTTTGGGGTTGAGTTGGGAGGAGTCTAGGGCAGACTGGTAGTATTGGAATTTGTCCTGTTTTATTAGCTTTTTGACACTATTGTGTAGTTCTAGGAATTTCTGTCTCATTGAGGGGGTTTTGGTTTTGCACCAGTGCTCCTAGGCTTTATCCCTGTTTTTCATTTCTGACTTAGTGGTTTTCTGTAGCCATGGAGAGGGTTGTGCTTTGGTTTTGGAAAATCTTATGGAGGTGTGGTAATTAAGGATGCTCAGGAAGTTAGTATTAAAAAATTCAACTGCGTCATCAAGAGGTATCTTAGAGGATGCCAGTTACATTCTTTAAGGGATGAGATGAATGTGAGTGGGTTAAAGTTTAGTTTTTTACGCATCTGACGGTAGATGACAGGTTTAGCTTGGTATAGTTTTTTTTTTTGAGTAGGAATGTTGGGGAGTGATCACTAAGGCTATCTACTAAGCAGCCTGATATATATGACTGGGGGCTCTTACTGACTAGTATCTAATCTAGGGTAGTGTGCTTGTTGGAGTTTTTATTTACCCTGGTTGGCAACTGGACTAGTTGGGTGAAGGCATGAAGGTTTAGATGATGGGTTGGATGATTGCCAGTCAATATTGAAATCACCTAAAATTATAGTTTCTTGGGGGAGATGGTGGGTAGACCAGCTGAGGAGGTTTTCTAGTGGAGGGATGTTTTGGCCAGGTGGGAAGTAGCATCCAATTATGTTGATGGTTTTATTTTGGTTTATTTTGAGGTTGGTATATATTATTTCTTCATTGCCTATTTGTGGAGCTGATGATTTTAAGATCTGGATGTTTAGATGCTGTTTAAATATTAGAGCTATACCGCCGACTTTCTTGTTTAGCAGGTCTACTCTTAGTATGCTGTAACTGGTAGGGAGGATTTGCTTACTGGTAATGTGACGTTTTAGCCAGGTTTCTGTCAGGATGACTATATCTGGGGAGTACAAGTCTATGGTGGCATGGAGTTCATGGACCTTGTTGGATATACTTCTGTTATTTAGGCTTAGTAGAAGGAAGTCCCCTGACTTTCTATTAGCTGCGATTTGGGAGAAGTTGTGGTTTCTAGTCTGATTATGAGGAGTGGGGTTGGAGATGGTGGGGCCAGGGTTGGGGTCAATGTCTCCACTCAGGGCTAGTTTTGATATGCATGAGGTTATTAGTTTTCTCAGTTTTTGAATGTATTTGTTTATTAGGGAAACGTTATGATTGTGCTCTGTGGGTAATAGGTATGGTGGGAGGGTTACTATGTTATGTTGTAGGAATGCTTTTTGTTTGAGAAATATAGTTGATAGAATATGTGGGGGGTGCATAGGGATGGTTCTTGAGTTGATTGGAGGAGAGCTGAGTGAGGGTGAGACAAGAGTGGTGGTGTGAGTAGTAGTACAGTGGTAGAAGTTGAGTGGGGGAATGATGGAGTTTTGGTAGGATGTAAGATATGCAAGGAGAGTGCATGCAGTGAGCATAGGTATGGTATACTTATACATGTTAGCTGAGGAGGAGTGATAGTAGTTGGAAGATGGAGGAGGCAGTGTTGGGTTTAGTGCTGTAGTTATCTGTTGGAAAGATGGGAAGGGTTTGCATGTGTAATAAGGGTAGGACCACTGGGGGTGGAAGGGAATTGGTGGCAGTGTGGGGAGCGAAGCAGGCAGATACCCTGTTAGTTGCTCTTATGAGGGGGCTGGAAACAATCAGGTAACAGAGTAAACTGATAAAAAAGCATATGATAGTGAATGTGGAGACTCAGGTAGGTACCCTGTATTTCCACAAACTATCAGTTAGCTGTGCCCCAGTTCATGAAGTTTTAGTAAGTTTTATGGTAGGGCTGAGCATAAAGTGCTCAAAGGGTGGTTGTAGTTTTAAAAATGGTGCCTGCCACAGGTAATATTTATTAACTTTAGGATTGGCTTAAGGTAATAAACCGGGAAGGGGGAGGGGGAAAACAAGGGTGTGAGCAGGCAGTTCTTTTGTACTGCTGCTAATGAGCCAAGATCAAGCAAAGACAAGCTTGTGTTTAAGAAGCAATCAGAATTGACCACGGACTCCTCTGAAGCTGTAAGTCATTTCTTAACCATTTCCCAGGTGGAAAACAGGATAACCTTGTATCAGTAGACTACTGTGGTCTCAATTTAAATTAACAAACACACAATACTTGATCAGTTATGGATACTATTTGCTAACAGAAGGGAATAAAAGAGAAAATGGAAAATGGAAAATGAATGTGTGTGTGTGTGTGTGTGTGTGTGTGTGTGTGTGTGTGTGTGTGTGTGTGTGTGTGTGTGTGTGTGTGTGTGTGTCGGGGGGGGGGGGGCTGCTTACAAGCCAAAGCAGAGTGCTCTCCAGGAGATAATGAATATTAGCTCAAACAGGTAGACACATACTCAAAGTTAACTTTAGCTGTTTCTGTTTGCAGACAGTTCAGACCCAGACTGCGCTTTTCTTATAACAATGTATCCACCAGTTGGATAAAAGATAAAGGTGATACCTGGTGGTGGTCTCCATTAACTGGGAAAACTACTCATGTACCAATACATTTGCCCAACGTTTCCTGGAATTCATTAATTCCAATGCCCTGGACCAGCTCATTCTTACCCCCTCTATATTAGCAACATCTTTGACCTGGTCATTACTAACATGGGCGACCATTGCTCTATACCAATAGGCAACTCTTCCCTGGTTAAATCTGACCACAAACTAATTACCTTGGAAATCCACATCCCTCCCTCCCATCCCCACCCCTGCAAAGGTAACCACCATGAAAAACTTCTCCAAAGCTAACTTTGGGCTCCTAACAACAAAGGTGGCTAACTTCACGGCACCCATGCAAATCGAGAATAGTTGCATGACCACCAAATCATACAACAATGCACTGTATGAACACATACACAAATGCATGGATCTCGCCATACCCAGTAGAACCAAGGCGTTCTCCTCCAAAAAAAGAAAGCTAATCTGGTGGTCTCCTGTCATAAACAAACTCTACAACAGAAGGAGGAAACTGATGTATAATAAGGTGAAGTCCCAAGACTGGAAAAACTCCCTTATCAGCCTCAAAAAAAGTTGAGATCCCTAGTCAAATCCTCTAAAGCTAGCTATGAAAACAGAATTACAGCAGATGGTAAAGACAACCACAAGGCCTTCTATAGCTATGTAAAGAATCTCCACGGCAATACCCATATTTGCTTTGAGCTACTTCACAATGATACCTCCTATACTGAGCCAAAAGATATTGCCAATATACTAGCCAACAGATTCAGTGCCAACTTTACCCCTCTCTCCCCCACCCAAAGGACCAATCACAATACTAGTAGATTGCCAGGCACTCAGTATTATTGCCACACAGGTTAAAACAGCACTGTCCATGGCCAAGAATACAGCTTCTATGGGACCTGACAATATCCCTGGCTGTGTTCTACATGAACTGCAGAGTGAATTGGCACCTCACCTGTGTTTCCTGTGCAATCACAGCCTCACCTCAGGCTTTGTCCTTACCAAATGGCACACTGCTACAGTCATCCCTCTCCACAAAGGAGAAGTGACTACAAACCCTTGGAACTATCACCCAATTAGCCTGATGAGTCTGATATGCAAAGCTATGGAAAGCATCATCATGGACCTAATAAACAAGGATATAGGGAATCTCCAAACTCTGGGTCCCACACAGGTGGTTTTGTGAAGTATAGATCATGCCTGCTCAACTCGGTCAACTTCTTTGAGTGAGTCACCGAGATGTGGATGAAGGCAAGATGGTTCATACAGCCTACCTTGATCTGGCTAAGGCCTTTGATACCATTCTCCACTCAGGAATCATAGAAAAATTCACTAAGCTAGGCATCAACCCCTATATCACTAGGTGGGTTGCAAACTGGCTGACAGATAGAACCCACAGTGTGAAAGTAGCTGACTTCATGTCAGACTGCTGAATAGTCATGAGTGGAGTCCCACAGGGTTCAGTCCTGGGTCCTCTCCTGTTTGGTATCTACTTCTCTTAAGTCCAGGCCAACAGAAATGTACTCTGGATGACAAAGTTCTCAGATGATTGCAAGTCGGGAGCTATTATTAACTCCCCAAGTTATGTTGACATCCTACAGAATTGCCTCACTGAGACCAACAACTGATGTCAGACCCATGGCCTTAAGCTCAATGCCAAAAAATGTGTCATCCTCCCCTTTGAGAAAAACCCAGTTCCCATGAATTACCACATCAATGGTAGTCCACTAATTACAGAAGGCATTATAAGAGATCTGGGAACACAGGTTGACAGCAACCTGTCTTTTGATCACCACATTGCCACTGTGGTCTGAAAGTCCTTCTAGTTGGCACATCTCATTACTAAGGGTTTTGCATCCAGGAAGAAAGAGATCATTGCCTCCCTCTACCCTTCCCTCATTAGGCCAATCATCGAGTAAAATGCCCCATTTGGCATGTACCTCACTAGACACCTGCAACAACTGGAGAGGCCACAAAAGTACCTCACAAAGAGGATCCTAGGCCTTAAACACTTGTCCTATATGGACAGACTCAAAAAACTCCAACTATTCTCTGTCTCATAAAGCCTACTTAGAGGGGATTACTGCTTGACTTATAAAGCCATGTTTGACCCAGCTCTGTTAGAAATGCTACATCTAAAGAAATTCCAATCCCTCCATGCCACATGTTCCAGAGACCTCAACCTCATTACCACAATCTACAAAACAAACTGGAGGGACAGGTTCATAATCCAGAGATTGCCCATGCTATGGAATGGACTTCCCATACATGTCAAGCAGACCACCTCGCTGACTCTCTTCAAGAGAAATCTTAATGAGTGGATGGGAAATAGAAAATTAACTCCAGGGATAACTCCAGTGGCTCTACCAACAGAGGCACTGGGAACTAAGATCGGATGGCATGATGCCAGGGTAATCCTATGGCTAGGCTTGTAAAGGCCCCAGGGCCATTATCCTAGTACACACCTATGAACCTATGAACCTATTGCTTTCCTTTCCAGTTATACTTGAAGCATGCATAGATGAAATGTCTATTATGGAAATTGCAATGGAGATTTCTCACAGCTATTCCAAATACATTTTCCTAGATAAAATAGCTATTCCTATTAGTCATAAAGCATTACTAAGAGCCATAATGCAACAGATGGTTGGATGTGCATTACAATGCTCTGTAAACTCATCTTTATGAAAAATTGTGTTATTATACAAACCAGTAAACAAAGCCTGCCCTCGTATAGGCCACCATTAGTACCTTATGATTACGTTTAAATATATAGCCTCATTTGTAGCCATAATTCTGTTATTTTGAGTTTTAAAAGCATGCTATGATGCTTTATGAAAAAAAATTACATTGAATCATAATTATGTTACACAAACTTTAAGCCGTATAAGAAACAATTCTATTCAAAGCCTTGAATGACATAAACATGCTTTTTACCCAGAGACATAGCAGGAGGGTATAAAATATTTATTTATTTTTACTTTGTCTTACTGAAGCTACACAGAATCCTAGCAGGATCTTGAAACTACCTTGGATATATTATGCCAAACAGCAAGTCACAATTAGTGCAGATTAAGCTACATTAATAAATAACAATGAACCTATGACACATACATTTATCGTAGTCCAGAGTAAAAGTCAACAAAAAATCAAAAGCAGGCAATGAAATAGCAGTCATGTACATAATTTCTGCAGTCTTAAGGCCAATTTGGAACTTAGAATATGCAGTCACAACCAGGACCTGGAGAAAGCCAACAATGGCTAAACAACACTTGAGGACCTGGGGATATATTAAGTATCATCAGCATGCAAGTGTATCTGCTTACTAACATTATTAGTTACTGAACTCAGAATTCCTACAGTCCACAGACAGACAAGTAATGTTCATTCACCAGACGTTAACCTCATAATGTACAGAACGTGCTTTGTTCTGGTAGGATGAGGAGGTCTTGAACTGCACAGCATTAACAGTTATATTGGGCTTTTGCACTAATAGAAACTAGAATTGAAGTCATTAACCCTGTAGTTTAGTTACTTTGCCAGAAAAGCTTGTGCAAGAGTCACCTTCTGTTATCAAACCAAAGAAAAGACAGCATACTTTAATGAGTTGTGAGAAAAAGATAACTTCAAGATGTATGACAGAGAACAGGCAAAACTGTACATCATGCATATCAGGAAAAGCATCTCAGAAAAATGATATCATAAAGGAATTCATCTACAGAACAGCAGGCTGAGAATGCTATGGATTACCCAACAACTGCATACGGACAGAATTTAGGCTATAATGTATGTTGTGTACCCTTTGCTGTGATACTTTATGCGACATGCAAGGAGCTTGAAGGATGATGCTTCCTTCATTGATATTTAAGTGGAGAATTTCCTTGGAGAATTAAATGACCTTAGACAGACAAAACAACTCCTGCTAGAGACATGTGCCTTAGTACAGTGAAATTTATTATGTTGCACAGACACTTGGCATTGTGCTATAATGCTTTGTTCCAATGATTTTACATTCTTGCCATAGACATAGCTGCACAAAACTTGCCTTTAGCAACTTTACAGATTTTATGCATCATTTTTAGTTTGTTCCTCATATAATTTGAGTTTTTCTGGGAAATCAGTGAGGACTGAGGTCACTAAATAATGATATATATCCTTCAAAAATGCTTATTAATGCAAATCATATCATTCTAGCAGCTTTCTAAGTTTTAAGAGCAATATTTAAAATCTGTGCCTATTTTTGGGCCTTTGTCACCCTATCATTTTAGGCTTTGTCCAGATTTCTTGCACTAAGATGTATGGATAATATTGCTTAATATACAGCCTCCTCTCAACATAGAATTGCAACAATGTTGTTATGCCTGAAGGCTACCATGATGCCACAGAAACATCCTTGTTATAAGTCATAATGAAAACAGTATCTCAGAATTCAAGGACGCCAGTTGTACAAATCGCATCACACTCTGTGATGAAGTTTCATCATTCACTTATAGCAGCTTCAGTCCAGACATTGCGATAGTAGGTAACTTTAGTAGGTACCTTCACAAAGGTGTTCTGTGACCACTTAAATGTATACAACTGGCTGCCAGAACAAGATCTAAATATAAAGGGGGAGATTTAAAAACAAACCACACTGTTGCTCCACAAACATAAACATAAATAAACTCTACAGAAAAAAAAACCCGGAAGTATACAACAGATGAAAAGACCCTTATTTCACAGATAACATCAGGAAATTGACCAAATGCTTTCAAAATATTATTAGGTCTAAAAAAGCAGCCCATAAACTAATGCCATCCTCTAAAGTCAAGGACAATTACAAATACGTCTTTAGATATGTTAGAAAACTAAGAAATAAAACTCAACATTGATCTGAACTTACCCATAATGAAACCACCTACTCTCAACCAGTAAGCATTACCAACATATTAGTAAATACAATCAGTGTAACTCTTACCCCGAAGATGACAATCCAAAACCCACTTATCCATGTATCTCTCAGATATCCACTGTGACTAAAGAAAATGTACCAAATGTGCTTTCCAAGACAAATAATACTTCCTCCATGGGACCTGATAATATAGCTGGCTGCTTAATAACCAGTATCAAACTAACTCTGGCAGACCCACTTATTAAACTATTTTTTTTCTTAGGTATGGTGATGCCTCTGAAAAGGGTGGCCAAACCACTGACTGAGGGAATTAATAGACCCATCAGCCTGATAAGTCTTATTTGCAAAGATCTGGAACATATTACATCTGACCTGAAAATCTTTTATATTAAAAGTCTAATTAGGCTAGACTTGCAGCATTTTAACTTTGTCTGGGGTAAATCCTGTCTAAGTAATCTGGTTGAATTCTTCAAAAGGGTAATCCTGGCAGTTGACAGCAGTCATGCTGTCCACATGTCATACCATGACCTAGCTAAGGCATTTGACACCATTCCCTATGCTGGTAGGTTTATGCAGTACAAATAGACCCTTATGTGGTAATATGGATAGCAAATTTGATAAAAGAATCTACAGAGTGAGGGTAGCAGATGCCTGATCAAGAGGCATGAAGATGGTCAATGGTGTCCAATAGGACTCAATGCTGAAAAGTCTATTGTTTGTCATTTACTCTTTTGATCCCCAGATCATGAATCAAGGCCTCTGATTTACAAGTTTGCAGAGAGCTGTAAACTTGGACTCATTGTCATGTATCCTTTGACACCCAATCTCCTCAGCATGAACTTATACTCATGAATACCTGGTATACAAGTAATGAATTCAAATACAATGCTAAAAAGTGCAATACTGTCATATTTGGTAAACAGCCCCTTCTCCCAGCCTACAATGTAGACAGCACTCTACTCTAAAATGAGAATACTGTTAGATAACTTGGGGCTTGGGATGATAAATTCCTATCATCCGATCATAATTTAATGACAGTGGTCCGAACATCTCTCTACCTGATATAGGTAATTGCCAGAATAACATCAGCCAGCTCTAAAGAGGTCAATGTCTCCTTATAGTCAACATTGATTAGGTCTATTTATTTAATGCAATACCCGCTTTAGGATGTTTTTCACTAGACATATCAATCAATTAGAAAGACCACAAAGGTTCCTAAAGAAGATCATTAGCTTAAATATCTAGCTACCTGAAATGACTGGAAGCACTGTCCATTTATTTATTATCTTAGTGATTCCTTTGGAGAAATCCATGCCTTGTCCTCCATGCCAATAGGGATCTAGTAGCCCTGTATCTCTTGTATATTCTCAAATCAAATAATCCAACAGATGGGAGATAATAAAACATGGTGAAGAAACAGGTAAATTATGCAATCCCTCCCCAACTTCTGGAAAAGACTCCTGCTGTAAATTAAGCAGTGTGATAGATTATCTTCATTCAGTCCGGAATTGCATGATTGGATGAGTAGTCAAAAATTCACTCTTGTCTCAACTGGACAAATCCTCCTCAAGAAAGAAGATATGGTCTATGAATGGATACTGGTAAGGTGAAAATGGCCACAAGATTCAGATGCCTTGTACTTCCTATGATCCTATAGAGTGAATCCAATGTATATATTTGCAACCAATCTTCATATGGTAAGTCTGATGCCCCTGATAAGTAGGCACAGCATGGGCAGAGATAGCAGCAAGTTTAGAGCTGACAGATGAACAATATTATAGTCAATATAACCATTAAACAGCAGTATTTGACATAAACACATCCAGTTACTATCTTAAGGAGAAAAAATGCTGCCAGTTCAAAGACAGTCTAGAGGCATTGTTCATTCATAGGTAGCCACACTCTTACAGATAAACATAGACTGACTTGCTTTAGAATGAGGTAGCTTTGATCCATTTAGAATTAACAACATGAGGCTTGAGGTTCATGCTGATGGAGATTAGCATATAACCTGCAGCTCATTTAGTTTACCAAAGCACCACACAGTAAAACAGAAGAAATATTAAAATAAGACAGTTACATACAAATCTCTTTCTCACAATCTAGGAGAGTAATTCAAAGAAAAGGCAGTATTTCTTAAAATGGGATGTAATGCAGACAAAACATAAAATAAAGAGAAAAGAATGGAGCCAAGCTATAGGCAAGACTAGGAGGATTTTCTGTAATCTGCTTTCATTTTAACTGAATTCTATTAATAATTGGATATGTATTTTTGTATATGTGATGGCCATACACTGGCCTAGTAATCAAGGAGCCTCAATCTTCACCAATGGCAACAGTGGTAAATGTACACAGTGAGAGGATGACAAGTATGCACACAGTAAAGTGCAATTTCCCTTAAAAGCACACAGAGTTCACAGTTAATCTGGGGCTGGTTTCTCCCTCTCTCTCTAGATCACCAATAAAACTCCCTGCTGGTACAGCTATCGGGTTGAGATCTCAGCTGAGTGGCCAACCCAAAACCCCCAGCACCCTTTTTGTCCAAACAGTGCTTCATGTCCCTGCCCAAGTAGCTCACACACACACACACACACACACACACACACACACACACACACACACACACACACACACACACACACACACACTTTGAGATTTGATTGATAAACACACACACACACACACACACACACGCACACACAAGTACACACACACACACACACACACACACACACACACACACACACACACACACACACACACACATGGGAAAGGCTGACACAGGTTTATTAGCTATGCCCCCTTCTGCCCAAACTATAAGGTAGTTCCAACTGCCATCAGCCAACTCTTTATCGGCTTTTTAAGTCCCTTATAAAAGGGTGTCCAATCCTACTGTGTAATGTTACTATTATCCAAATGGTAGTCTGACCAAGAAGAAGGCAATTTAGGAGTGGCCTGTACAGTGTCACCATGGATATATGCAAGTACTCCAAGAGCTTAAATATGTCTCACAAATATCAGCTGCAATGATATGTTTAAATATATTTAATAATAAATAATAAAAGAACAATACATTACACAGTAAATCAACACAGAGTTCAAAATCAGAGGAGATATTTAAAACAACATTGCATGACAGTCTCAAAAAATAAAGAAAACATCTAAGCCATACTTTACTATATTCCTGTCTGAATTTAAAAGAGTTGCTATGCCCTAAAAACTTACTTGCAGCAAGGCAAGTGCAGATGAATGGATGCTTCCTGGTCATAGACAAAATATAAAATGCACAGTCTCTCTCTGAGACAGTTCTTAAATTAATATCAAATATTACTGCTAGGCTAGCTTGGATGACATCACTTTTTGTCACCTGACTTTAGTTCCCAAACTAAAGCCCCATTGCCAGAAAGTATAAGCAGTTTTAGCATCTCTTTGTGAAAAATGCATATCTCTCAGATGTTCGCAGATCCTGGAAGTCATAAAACAATAAAACACTTCTACATCTCAACCCTAGTAATTACTTATCTTTCAAGACCATACAAAACACTTCTAGTTCTAGACATTGTGTCTGCAACTGCACTGAAATTGAGAGATAAAATTGTTTTATGCTTATGCTATAAAAGTTAATTTCAACTTATTTTCTTGAATTTTTGCAAGTTGACCCTCTATGTTCTAGTTTCTACTGTTTGCGTAAACATTTGCACAGGTACATAGTTAATATACATTTCTGTTCTTTTCCAGTAGGGTACACTGTGGACACGTCCTTGAAGCTCAGTACTGTACAAACTCTGTTCAACATACACTTCTGTACCAGTAGTTTAATATATACATAACCTATAGTTCTAATACATTTGCAAGACAAGCATATGAATCACGTTGATATTCACAAATGACATATGATTATTTACAAAATTGCAGATAGATGGGCTGGTAGTATCTCCTCCTGTTACATTTGTATATAAATCATATTAATATTCACAAATGAAATGGAATTATTTACAAAATTCCAGATAGCTGGGCTAGCAGTATTTCCCTATGTCACAGTGTATTTGCTGTTTTATTTAAAAAAGCAAGCCAGTATCTGTAAAGATGAACATATTGACAAGATGCTGAGGGCTGAGCACAATTTATTTTCAGTATTAGAAGCAAGCAGACTAAGAGACTGATTTTTATGCCCTCACATAAGTCCTTAACTTAGACTAGAATTTGTATTGCATTCCTTTCCCAGTGAAGCTGACACACACACACAAAATGCTGAATAAATGAAACGTTCCATTTGTATATTACAGAACTCTGATGACAAGTCAAGACAACCTCTGACAGCTGTAACATTTCCTGTAAGAGCATTAGTTTTAGTACTAAAAAATCAGTCTTGTCACAGGAATTCTTTGCAGGGTATCACAGTGCATTGTGTAATGATTTGCTTGATGATTATGTCATCACACAAATCAGTGTTCAAAATATGCTTTTCCTCTCTACCTTTGATGTATATTGCCATGCTTAATACTACAATCTCTTACACTTTCAGGATGCTTTCACACAGAGCTTTGGAAGTATATTATAATCTTCATAACCCTCCTTGTTCTGTAACCTAATGGTGTTACACAGATACTAGGCAGCATTAATTTAAACGTTATGTAAAGTTTAGAATGATTTCATAATGCTGCTACTTGGAAATATCAGAATGTGACAATACAATACACACAGCTTTGTATGATATCATATACTGTTACATAGTGCCAGATAAGAATTCTAGAATGTTCTGTGAACTGCTTTGTACTGTGGCATAGTGATGGTACACAGATTATGGGCAATCTGTTAAGACAGCATGTGGCATACAAAGCCAGATAATTAGACTGACTAAGCACATATTAAGATACATTAGTATAGAAATATGACTTCATTATTCACTATATTATTATAATCCATTGTCACCACAATAAGAACATCAAAAATAGTCCATTAGTAGCTATGCACAGAGAGTCTTACTTATAAATTACAGAACAAGTGTATAGTTTTCATAGGATAAGTGGGATTGATCTCCATATCTATAGTGTGATCTTGTACCTTCTTGAGGAAAATAGCACTAAAGTCATTAACGAGCAGTTTACTTTGCCAAAACACATCATAGTAACATATTACATATACATACATATATCTATATCTATATATATATATATATATATATATATATATATATATATATATGTATGTATATGTAATATACTACTATATATAGTATGCATTTGTATGTATGTATATATGTTTATTTATATATAAGGAGAGAGAGAGAGAGAGAGAGAGAGAGAGTTTTCACTGTGTGATACCTTAAATCTTCCATAATGAAGGCCCACGGGATATATGAAAATGACCCCTTAATGACACCAAATGTTTCACCTATATGACTTCTGAATCATGACATTCATGATTCATGAACATTCAGAAGCCATGTAGCTGAGACACTTGTTGTCCTTAAGGGATCATTTGCATCTATCAAATGAGCCTCTTCTACAGGAGGTTTAAGCTATCACACAGTGAAAACTTTACTGAATGGTTTGTATGCGTGGCTTTTTTAGACCTTTTGTCTGGATGTTATGTGGGAGATTTTGCAGACACCTTAATCTTTATAGGCATCAGCTGGGTGTAAAGACCCTGTATTTCTGAAGTTTAGGCAAACTATTCACTTATGCTGTGCTGAGGAGGTCAATAAAAAGGTTGAGACATGAATATTTATAGCTAGTGGGGTTTGGTTTTATTGGCCTGCAGTCATAAAGACTTAAAAAAAATCATGTGAATTCAGAATGCATGTAGCTTGCTACATTTCTTCACTTTAATAGAGTTTTAAACCTGAACTGTTTCTCCTGCCAATGTAGTACTTTTGTGCCTGCTAGTGTTATAGGAGATTATTATCTAGATGTTGTGGTTTCCCTGCACTTGAGCTCTAAAGCTAACATTTTTACATTAATAGGGTTTTCTGTCTGCACTCGAGGTAGATGTGTGCTATAGCAAACCTATCTAAATTGGGGGCTGCTGGCTGAAAGCTTGTAGTGTGTTTTCCTGATTGGCCCATGGGTCTTGTTGTTGTAAAACTTGTTTTTCTGATTCTATATAAGCCCAGTGTTTGCACTAGGCTGCTCTTTGTACAGTGGCAGTTAGTAGTGCCCTATATATATATATATGCAAAAGCTATCAAGTTAAAATTTTGATAAGAATAACTATCTCTGCAACCTGCCCTAGTCCCCCTGCTGCTCTAGAAGCATCTGAGTTGCCTGCAGAGCAGAATCACCTTGTTGGATAGCTGCAGTTCATACTGAGTATAGCACCCATTCTTCATCTGTGTGCTATCATCCCAGTCCAGTTAAATCTCCTCACTTTTCTCCCTGGTGAAACCCATAGTAAAAAAAAAAAAAATGAAAACATTGACATGCACTTTCCTGCTATCTCTGTGGCCAGCTTGGTGGACATGGGCGTCCTGAGGCAATGTCGCAATTGTCTAATGAATACTGACAACCAGTTAATCCTGAAACAAACACAGTATGTGAGATATGTAGTTACATTATGAAAATTGAGACATAACTCTCATATACTGACAAATCAGGTGAGAAATTGGTTGTCAGCAGAGGCAAATCATTTCCCTCACTAAATAAGGTCTCAACACATAAATCCACATATGTGGAGGTACTCACAAATAAATTACAAAAACCTCAGAGGCCTCCAATACGCTGCCATTAGAAACCACATGCAAACAAAACCAAGTCAACACCAACCACTACACATAAAAATACATATCACAGTTTCTCCACAAGCAAACCCCTAAGGTGAAACAACACACATTCAAATGTGTTGGTCATAGGAGACTTCATTGTGAGATACAGGGATGCCCCTTCACCAGGTTGTATAAAGAAAGGGTTGCAGTCAGTTGGCTATAAGGGGACAGGATTTGCCAGATCACACATGCAATCAAGTCAGTCAATCACAAATACCAGTATGAATCAGTCACAGACCCTGTGGTTGTGAATGATTGAAATAACAACCAAGCACTCTTCACAACGTAAAGAAATTGTGAAAAGTGCGTGATTGTTATTTTGGACTTTTGGTTTTACTCTTCAGTTTATCCATCTGCTCATCTTTGACTTTTTGAGTTGTGAATGATTGAGACATACGTCCTTGGACTATATGAAAAGAGGTATGATGGACCACTCTGAATATGTATCACACGCTGATATGAGCCTTGCATTCAGCAGCATTCTATCCTCACTGAGAATGATACCACAGTACAAACAGAAAATGATAACTTCAATAATTGGCTTAGCTACTGGTGTTATTCCATGGGGATCCTGTATCTGACTGTCTTGGACAGCATGATCAAAAGACCATTTTGCTTTACCAGAGATGGTCTGCACCTGTTACTGCTATGTTTTCATATCTGGCCAGGGCATCAGCCAACCCCATAGTGCCTTTTGAGACAGTTCCCAATCAACAGACCTACCAGTGAAACAAATTCTTCTATTACCAAGCTGAAGGTACTACTTCTAATTGCTAGGAGTCTTGACAAGAAACTGTACTCCCTGGAAGCTCTTCTTGCCATGGAGAATGCTGACATCTGTGTAGTTAAAGATTAGTGCAGGCTATAATGCCTATTACACATGCAGACCACCCTCTGAAAAGGAAAAAAAATAAAAGGAGGAGGTGTTTACATTTACAGAAAAAGCAACACTCCACTAGATTGGTCAAACACGATGACTCGCTTGAGCTACTCCATGTCCAGCTGGCCATAGGCAAAATCCCCCACCATATCATGACTAGCTACAGGTTCATAACCTTGAACAATGTAAACCAATCTGGATACCTGAAGTTACTAAAATTGCTTACTATTCAGCCCTAAACACTACTCATAGGCCATTTTAACTACATCTCCATAAACTGGGAAACATATACAACTACTAAGATGCAACTACAACTACTAAGATGCAGACTCAGAAGTTCCTGGACTTTGTCAATGCAAATGCACTCTCACTAGGGGCTCAAATATCTTAGACATAGTCCTCACAAACATAGGGGAGCAATGCACCCCCCCCCCATGTACTGTGCATACTGGTAAAATCAGATCATCAATATCCTTTGAAATAAATGCAACTATAGTACCCCCATCACATACTAAAACCCTAATTTTTTTCCCCAAGATAAATTACCTTCTGTTAAGTGACAGCATAGGTAATTGCTCACCCTAATCCTGAAAACACAGAGGCCTATGCAGACTTAACCTGAATCTGAATCTGAACTTAACCCAGGTCTAGCCAGGAAAAAAAGTCATAGTGGTGGACCCCTGGCATAAATAGACTATACGACATAAGGAAGAAATTCCTGTCTAGAAGTAAGTGGGAGGAAGCATGAATGAGAAAAAAATATCTCATTAGTCTCAACAGGCAAATCAGGGAACTAGTCAAGTTTTCCTGAACAAAGGATAACCCACAAAACATTTTTTTAGTTATGTCTGAAATCTTAAGGGAAACACTCAGCAATGTGTTGAGTTGACTGGAGATGGAACTACCTCTACTCAGCCAGAAGAAATAGCAAACCTGCTGACTGGTAAATTCAGCTCAGATTTCACCTTCTCATCACCTCTGGTCACTCCCCAGAAAATGCCCACTACCATTCCTTTGGATGTTATCAGAAAAAAACAGGTCATCACTGCACTCTCCAAAGCTAGAAACACAGCATCAATGGGCCATGGCAGAATCCCA
>NC_056735.1:913220696-913233196 GCF_019279795.1 Protopterus annectens
CTACAGACTGCTAAGAAGTGATCTGTGCCTGGCATAAAAGGCATCTTTTGACCTAATACTGCTAAACTTACTGCACATCAGTAAAGTAAATGGCATAAGAAGCACTCAGTCCAGGGATCTAAAACTCTTCTGCAACATCAGAAGAATGGTTTGGAAGGACAGGTATATCTCGCAAAGGATATCACAGCTCTGGAACAGACTTCCCCTCCATGAAAAACAAAACTTATCCCTGTCCATATTCAAGTACAGTTTGGATCTCTGAAAAGATAATAAAAAATGTACCATAGGTCTGCCCCCTGTACTACTAATGGATTGAGGCAACTCTTAAATGATTTATCCCATGCACGGGTCCTCTTGAATTCAAGCATAAAAAGGAAATTGGTTAAGCTGTTTATGGCCCACTAGGACAGCTAGTCTTTTACATATCTATGAACCTATGGTTGTAAAAACCTACCAGTCAAAGCAAACAAATTCTAAAGAAAGGATATCATGCTTTAAAGGATGACTGCATTCTAAACACAGCATGTCCTTTCCCCAGTGTGTATTTCTATCCTCAGGCAATGATCTCCATGTGTCTCATATAAAAATGAATGACTTAGCAGTTACCCTTCTGTGTAGTTTTTATCCTTGCCATCTTACTAAGTGCACACCATGTCGGTGATGAATGAAATCTCAAGATACTTACATCATTTTGCTTAACACTTCTAAAAAGCATTTTGCCAAGGAAAACAGACAACAAGGTGCATTTTTTTATTTTCTACCCACTGAGGTCAAAAATCTATTCAGACTCAAAATTTACACCTCTATAAATTTATGATATCATATAAAGCTGTATTCTTTCCCTTACCTTGGGCTTTAAAGCCTTTAATGTTTTTGTAGTATTCAGGTCAATAAATCTGGTTATAACTATTGAGACAAGTCAATAAATATAACACTGGTTGTCTCAGGGAAGGAAGAAAGGAAGAGAGGACCCACAACTCAGAAAATATGTATCTATATTAAAAGACTGAATGGTCACAACATCGAATCCCAGTTCATCGAGATCAAAGCATCAAAAATACAATTGTCAAAAGCCAACTTGTTTGAATATCACCTCACTGAATTGTAGTAGTTGGCCAACAGCTGAGACATTAACATATTCCATGTTATTTTTGGTATGTATAACTTGATGATGGTAAATATTTAAATTCATTCTGAGTTATGCACAGATTTCTGAGCTGTTGTCCAACTATTGCAATTTGATGAGGTGAGATTCAAGCAAGTTGGTTTTCAATAATTATTTTCTTCAATGCTCTGATCTCAATTAACTGGTATTGAGTGTTGTGGCTGTTTGATATTTTAATACAGGTTTGAAAACATCACTTTAAAATGACTAGGTTATTCAGTTACTTCTTTATCCTGTTTCAAAAAACTTTTCACAAAAGGTGTAATGCATATGTAGGAAGCAAATATGTTAACAGTTACTGCAAGAAAGTCTTTTGACATTTTTACCTAGAAATTTCAAACCTGGCAGTTCCTATGGTTATGGACTATAATAGCAAACAGGTTTTAGGAAACAGATCAACAGAGCTGCTGTATGCAGATGATGTGACATTATAGGCAGACTCTTGACTTTGGCAAATGATACATGCAATGAAACTGTGTACAGGTTCATTAAGTTCATAGGTGAGCATAAGGCAATCAGTCTACAGACCATTACAAGAGTAGCGAATAAACCATATTCAAAGGTTTCCTCATGCCGCAAGGAGGGCAAGGCATGATGGACCAGGAGAGAAGGTGAGGCTGTCTAGTTACTGAGATTTACATTGAGGTGGCAAAAGTGCTACTTTACTTCACATATAGTGGGAGTTTGTCAGAGGTGGAGAATGGTCAAAAGATAAGAAATTATCAACAAGGCCACCTAGATCCCTTAAGACAGTGTCTGATTGTTGGGGTATCAAGTTTCTTCAAGGCAACATCATTTATAAATGTGCAGCATGTTTTAATGAGAAAAACTGATAGAAAAAATTGCTGCAAAATATTTATTTATTTATTGATTGATTGGATTTGTTTACTGGGAAAGTCCACTGGGCCTGAGAAGAGCCCATTTTCAGTGGAGGCCTGGGGAGCAAAGCTCCACATTTAATTACATACAAAGAAAATGTTACACAATAATACACTGTATATAAGACAGTAGTAGCACATAAAATAAAGGCTAACTATATAGAATAATTTGATAATAACATTGAATTGTTTGATAAAAACAATGAAGAATTATTTAATATTCTGGTGTGACTGTAAGAATGGAAAAGTTTACATATGTAAGTAAGATTATTAGCAGGAAGAATTTAGCCTAATGGGTGAGAGAAGGAGACAGAAGGCAAAGTTGTGGATGGCACAGGCTAAAGTGACAGCAGAGGTAATTGGTAGGATTGAGGGAAGAGGAAGATAGACTAATTACAGAGTGTGACAAAGTAAGGATTCTGAGAGAAGGTCAGATTTTGTGGTTGTCAGTAGGGGTGCAGGTGCATATCCAATGTGAAGAGAGTTGCAATTTAAGGGACTTTTTAAAGGTAGTGGGATTACTGATAGCCCTGAGTGAGGGAGGGAGATTATTTCATAGCTTGGAGACAGTAAAATAATACAGCATATGGCCAGCTGAGAGCTTAGGTTTATCAATGTTCAATAGCATTTTGTTTTCTGACTTTAGGTGTCGATTAGGATGGTACATGGTCAGAATGAGGGAGAGGGCTGGGCAGGCTTCTGGTTAGTAAATATGTTTATGGGCAGTAGTTAGTTGTAAATAAGTGAGGTGATGGGGGTACTCAAGCCAATTTACTTAGTGTAGTACTGAAAAGTGGTGGGTAGAGTATTTAGCATTTGTAGCAAATTTGGCAACTTTGTTGTATCATGAGTTGAGTTTTATTTTTAGAGAGGACTGAATGTAAGTGAGGATGGCGGTTTCCATACAGGAGAGTTGGAAGCAGGAATGATGAAGCAAGAGCCTTTTTCACAGAGTATCTGAGAAAGTGTTGTGCCTATAAAGGGCTCCTAGTTTTTGATGTTTTTTTATTTATGTTATTATAGACATGAAGGTCAAAGGTTAAGTTATCATCAATGATGACACCGTGCAATTTGGTACTGGGAACAACTTCAGTAGTAGTACTATTTTGTGAATGAACATAGAATTCCGACTTGTTAATGTGGCTGGAATTTTTGGGGGTAAATATTAAGAGTTTAGTTTTATTGGGATGAAGGGTGAGATGGTTTTGTGATATCCAGGATTCAGTTGAGGTAAATGCTTCTTGGGTAAGTTGCTGTAGTACAGATGCAGATTAAGAAGAGCAGATTGTAATAGAGTCATCTGTGTATTGGATAACAGTACTATGGGTGAGAGTAGTGTGGAAGCCATTGTTGAATATATTCTATAAAATGGGACCCAGTACAAAACCCTGGGGTACCCCCTGTATTACTATTGATGAAAGGGAGTGCTGCCAATTAGTTAATTGTTGCCTATTACTGAGATAGTTATGGAACCAATGAAGGGTGGTAGGAGAGATGCCAAGGTTGTAGAGTTTAGTAAGCAGACATCAGAGAGAGAGAGAGAGTGGGAGAGGGAGAGGAGACATATGGGGAAAAATGAGGGAACCAAGCTAAAAGGAAAGCTAGTAACATTAACTGTATTCTGCACTAAATCTGGTTGGATTCCTACAATGGTTGTATATTTAATTTGATGTTTTCTTCCAACAACAAACAGCAGTATAGGCTTATAGACATATGACCTATGGGGAAAGCTTACTATCCATAGATATGCGAAAAACTGTCTTCATTTACAGGGAGTATAATAATCAGCAGAATCAGTGAGGAAAGAAGACTTGGTTGAGCTTGGCTCAAGTCTGGCACTGGAAAGAGACATGAGAGGTGTAGAATAAGTGGGAAGCCTCAGACACAGGTGAAATACCACTACTCTTATCAGTTTTTTTTTCACTTACCCGGTGAGACGGAGGGAGGTGAGCCTTATTGGGGCTCTTGCTTCTGGCTACAAGAGCCCTGTCATCCGGGTGCAACCTGGTCTGGGGACAGTGTCAAGTGGGGAGCTTGACTGGGGTGGTACACCTGTCAAAGAGTAATGGAGGTGTCCTAAGGCAAGCTCAGAGAGGACAGAAACCTCCTGTGGAGCAGAAGGGCAAAAGCTCGCTTGATCTTGATTTTCAGTATGAATACAGACTGTAAAATTGGGGCATCACAATCTTTTTGGCTTTTTGGCTTTTGAGCAGGAGGTGTCCGAAAAGTTACCACAGGGATAACTGGCTTGTGGTGGCCAAGCATTCATAGCAATGTTGATTTTGATCCTTCTATGTCAGTTCTATCATTGTGAAAAAGAATTCACCAAGTGTTGGATTGTTCACCCACTAATAGGGAATGTGAGCTGGGTTTAGACCATTGTGAAACAGGTTAGTTTTACCCTACTGATGATATGTTGTTGTAATAGTAATCCTGCTCAATACGAGAGGAACAGCAGGTTCAGACATTTGGTGTATATGCTTGGCTGAGGAACCAATGGTGCGAAGCGACCATCTGTAAGATAATGACTGAATGCTTTTAATTCATAATTCTGCCTAAACGTAATGATACCACAGCACCATGGATCTCTGGTTGGCCAGGGATAGCTGGACGCAAGGTTGGCGAGGAGCTCCACTCGTAGTCAGAGCGTGGATGGAAGGGGGCTGCCTCTCTCTAGCACTGCACCGCAAGTTTGTGGGTAACCAGATGCTAAATAATACTCTTAATGTATAAAAAGTATATGAAAATGGCATAGGCTGAGATGGTTTTAACCTCTCTTTAACTTACTATAACATTGAGCTTTTATAGTTTCTTAGAGGGATTAATTTTGCAATCATTAATTGGTGGCTTACTTTCTTTTCCATAACAGCTCAAAGTAACTAAAAGAACATATAAAATAACACAATACTGTTAACTATGGTAAAGTATTTCTAATTAAAGGATAATGCTTTAATGCGATGACATGAATAATTAAGAGATCTCTGTGGAAGTTATTTCAGGAAAGAGATACCATGAAAGAAGGAAGGATCAAGCCACTTAAAAATGTTAAATCAGCCAACTCTCATTTTGCCTGTGAAAGAAAAATAATAACTTATTGATACCTGTAGATGAAATGATACAGAGAGTTTTATTCATAACGCTATTCACATGAGCAAACTGGTGCTTTTAGCTGTTGTGGAGGCAGGATGGAAAAATCATACTCATCTACAAGCAATAAACTAAAGCAACATATGTAGTCTAAATCTAAGACCAGAGTTGCCGAAAGCTGTTGAAGGCTTGGGGGCAGAGGCTGAGAGGGGCACTTAGTGATCTAACATAGGCAATTTTTTAAAACTATTTACTCCCTCAACATAGGTTCAGTTGGAGGACATTTTAAGCCTAGCCAGTTTCCCTTTTGGTGCTTAAATTAACATTTTCTGATTGGTCTTCCCCACCCCATGGCTGATAATTGTATATTAGTTTTAGTGAGAATAACCGTGGTCATATCATTGATAATTGGAGGGGACCTATGTAAGGGATGCAGCATTTAGGAACTGCCTCTATCTATTACTGACATGAGGAAAAATCATGGGGTGCATTCGGTTTAGATACCTGGATTGAGTATTTCTGATGCCATTTGACTTACTGATGTCCATTAAGTCCAGCAGTATTGGGTCGGATGATGTCTTGTACACCAGACACAGGTCACCACTTAGCACTCTGTAGGACACCAAGTATAGTGATTAAGCTTTGAAGTGGTTCATGCAAGGCCTATTGTTTAGGACTTGTATCTTTCTAGTAAGGAATCTCTGTAGGCAATCCTGTTGTTGCATGTGTTTGGACAGATACACATGCCTTCTTCCAGGATGACATCATAATCCCGTGACTCAATGACTGCTCCCTGTCCCAGACATTTATCCTCACATTTATAAGATCATAATGTGTCATGTAATAGATTTTTTCCTCCTGCTTTATTTCCTTTTGGTAAAATATGCAAGTGACTTTCAAAAAACAAAAATCAAGTGCCCCAGCCCTCCTAGTTCATAATCAATAGAACATCCTTGATTATCCGCATTCTTAACCTATACAACATCTAAAACATCGTGGTTTCAGGTAGGTTCCCCTACCAGTTGAGCATATCCATGTTCCAAATTAATATTAACCAAAGTACTCATAGAACTTCTAGAGTGTGATTACATTAGAATAATAAAGATTGCCTGCAAAAAAGCCAGTACCTTCCAAAAAATAAATAAAGTTTCAACAAAAAAAGACAAATCCTTACTCTTCTGCCCTGAAAACAAGCAGTACCATCCAAACCAGCACTAATAATATTACCAGCAATATTACCAGCAATAATTTTATGAGTCACATCAATGTATGAGAGGCTTTTAATTCATCATTGGGTTCCCATCCATAGGATAAATATATCATGAAAGTATGTAAAACACATTTACAGTGCTGCATAAAATATGATTAAAAATAAATTTGCATTCCCAATGACAAAGAAATAAATTCTCAAAAACTGTAACATATGCTTTCCCATAGCAACTCCCAAGAGCTCACGATCAGAGATAAAAACGTTTTTTCTTGAAAACGGATTTTGTATACATATATGTGTATAGAAGGCTCTCAATAATAATCTGCTCAAGCAACAGAGACCTCCAAAGCAGAAATGCAAGCAACCTCCACCCCCAACACAACCCAAATGACACATAGCCCGCAAACTCACTGTGCCACTCAACCACAGCCAATAAGGCAAAACAACGTACCCAACACACTAGTCATAGGTGACTCTATAGTCAGGCACACTGATGTCCCACTCACCAGGCTAAACAAGGAGAAGGTTACTGTCAGCTGCCTGTCAGGTGCCAGGATCCGCCACATAACCCACACACTCAGGTCACTCCACAAGTACAAATATGACTCTATCATTGTCCATGTTGGTGTGAACGACCTGAGAAGTACCTCCCTGGACTACATGAAAAGAGACATGGAAGAACTCTCTGATCTTGTAGCCCAGGCAGGTATGACCCTAGCTCTAAGTAGCATTCTGCCATCACCCTAAATGATGCTGCAGTACAAAGACAAAAGGGCTGACTTCAACAATTGGCTAAGCTTCTGGTGCCATTCTAAAGGGATCCAGTATCTGTCTGCCTGGGATGACATGGTTGACAGACCACAATGCTTTGCCAGAGATGGCCTGCACCTGTCACCCCTGGGATTCTGGATACTGGCTAAGGTTCTTACCACCCCTATAGTGCCTTTTTTAGGCAAGGTTCAAATGACAAATTCACCACCATAACAGGAACAGGCAAGCAAAAACTGAGGGTGATTCTACTCAATGCTAGAAGTCTAAACCTCAAAATGCACTCACTCGAGGCACTCCTTAAAATATAGAACATCGATATCTGTGTAGTGGCTGAGACCTGGTTCAAGGCTCCAGAGAGCACCCCTGCAGTTCCAGGCTATAACTCATACCACTCTTTTCGGCCATGTAACCCGGACCGGAACACCAAAGGCGGAGGTGTGTCCATATTCATTAAGGATATCCACACCTCCAGGCTAGTTGCTCAGCATAATGCAGCCAAGGTTATCCAAGTGCAACTAACTCTGGGCAAAACTGCATTCCAAATTGTAGCTTGCTACATATCACCCACCATGCCCCAGGATTCCCACTCCTCTTTTTTGATGTACTAAAAATGATTAGGGTTCAACCAAACACCCTAATAATGGGTGATTTCAACTACCCCACCATTAACTGGGAAAACTACTCATGTACCAACTCCTTTGCTCAACGCTTTCTGGAATTCATAAACTCCAATGCCCTGGATCAACTTATCCACACCCCCACCAGGGGCAACAATATCCTAGATCTAGTCATTACCAACATGAGTGACCGGTGTTCCACACCTGAAGTCAATGCCTCATTGGTCCGATCCAACCATAAGCTAATTACCCTAAATATCCACATCCTGTCCCCATCCCCCATTAAGGAAACCATGGTAAAAAATGTCTCCAAAGCGAACTTCATGCTTCTTAAGACAGAAATGTTGAACTTCATGACAACCATGCAGATGGACAATAAAGTTACGACTACTGAATCCTACACAATTGCACTTTATAAGCACTTACATGAGTGCATGGATTGTGCTATTCCAAACAGAACCAAGATGCTATCCTCCAAAAAAAGGAAGCCAATCTGGTGGTCCCCTGCCATAAACAAACTCTACAACAGAAGGAAGAAACTGTTGCAAAAGAGAGTAAAATCCCATGAGTGGAGGAGCTCCCTGGTCAGCCTCAGTAAAAAGCTGCGATCCCTGATAAAATCCTCCAAAGCTAGTTACAAAAACAAAATTGCCACTGATTCTAAAGACAACCACAAAGCATTCTATAGCTATGTCAAGAATCTCAGTGGCAACACTCAGATCTGCTCTGAGTTACAGCACAATGGCACTAAATATACAGACCCAACTGATATTGCCAACATCTTGGCAGATAGGTTCAGTGCTAACTTTACCCCCCTCTCACCCCCTAAAGAGCCCATCTCTATACCAGAAGAATGCAAAGTTCCTGTAATCATGGCTGCACAAGTAAAAACCACACTCTCCAAAGCCAAGAACACAGCACCCATGGGACCTGACAATATCCCAGGCTGAGTTCTACATGAACTACAGAATGAACTGGCACCCTACCTAAGTACCATGTTCAGTCATAGCCTCACCTCAGGCTTTGTGCCTGGTGAATCGCACACAGCGACGGTAATCCCACTCCACAAGGTGGGAGCCACCACGGACCCCGGGAACTTCCGCCCCATTAGCCTGACGAGCCTGGTCTGCAAGGCCATGGAATGTATCATCATGGAACTTATAAACAAAGACACTGGTAATCTCCAAACTCTGGACCCCACCCAGTTTGGGTTTGTAAAAGGCAGATCATGTCTCCTAAACCTGGTAGACTTCTTTGAAGCAGTCAACAAAGCCGTAGACAAGGGAAAGGTGGTTCACACAGCCTATCTAGATCTTGCCAAGGCTTTTGACACCATCCCCCACTTTGGAATTATAGATAAACTCACTACACTAGGTATAAATCCCTATGTCACAAGATGGGTTGCCAACTGGCTCACTGACAGAACCCACACTGTGAAAGTAGCAGACTCCAAATCCGACTTCAGACCAGTGACAAGTGGAGTACCACAGGGTTCAGTCCTGGGTCCTCTCCTGTTTGGTATCTACTTCTCTGAAGTGCAGGCTAACACAGAAGGTATTTGGCTAATGAAATTCACAGATGACTGCAAACTAGGAGCCATAATCAAAACTCCTAACGATGTGGACATCCTACAAAAGGGCCTCACTGAGACAGATGCCTGGTGTCAAAGCCATGGCCTCAAGCTCAATGCCAAAAAGTGAATTGTCATCCCCTTTGGTAAAAACTCTGTGCCCATGAACTACAACATAGGTGGTAGTATACGTAACACCGAAAGTGTGATAAGAGACCTTGGGACACAGGTGGACAGTAGTCTCTCCTTTGATAATCACATTGCCACAGTAGTCAGGAAATCCTTCCACGTGGCACACCTCATCCCAAAAGGTTTCTCATCCAGAACAAAAGAGGTCATTGTTTCCCTCTACTCATCACTCATTAGACCCATTATAGAGTACAACGCCCCTTTTGGTATGTACCTCACAAGACATCTGCAACAACTAGAAAGGCCGCAGAAATACCTCACAAAGTGGATTACCAGCCTCAAACAGATGCCCTACGCAGACAGTCTCAAAAAACTCCAGCTTTACTCCGTCGCATATCACCTACTCAGAGGTGATCTCTGCCTAACATATAAAGCTGTCAAACCCAGAGCTGTTGGACATGCTCCACTTAAAGAAATCCCAATCACTCTGAGCTATATGCTCTAGGGACCTAAACCTTGTCACCACAATAAACAGAACATGCCGGAGGGATAGATTCCTGTCCCAGAGACTTCCCATACTCTGGAATAAACTACCTCTCTCTATCAAACAAAGCTCCTCATTAGCACTCTTCAAAAAAAATCTTGATGATTGGATGGAAAATAGGAAATTCACCCCGGGGATCACCTCTGTGCCTCTGCTCGACAGTGGCACAGGAAATAATTTTCTTGGGTGGCAAAAGCCAGGGTACCTTTTTGGCTGGGCTTGTATAGGCCCCAGGGCTGATAGCCTAGTACCCACCTATGAACCTATAAATGAGGTATATATCATCAGTACTGAGTTTATTAAACAAAATTCGAAAATTCCTGAACTACTCTGCCACAAGCATGCACACATTCAGACTGGACTGACCTGTCTCCTTGTCATCATCTAAACAGGACTTTCATTAGCCTGTCTGGATCTATTCAAAGAATGACTATATATGAGCTAGTAAGAGGACTGCATCTTCCTACAACATTTGTCATGCTATCTTCGAAAGTCAAACAAACACATATCAGGCTATACATCTTTAAATTTATTGATTTATTTGTTTATTTATTTATTTGACATTTGTTTACTGGGGTGGTCTGACAGTGTCTATAGAACCCATTTTCTGCAGAAGCCTGGGGAGAAAAGCTCCACATACAGTACAATACAAATACAGTATAATACAATACAATAAAGATTACATTAAAAATACTGCACAAGAAATAAGTTGAAAGAACAAACTGCTACACAATGTTGCAATACATTACTACACATCTAGACAATTCTATACCGTTAAAACATTACAGACAGTAATAATCACTCTCACAATACACAGTGTAGATAATGTCCAAAAAATAGTACGCAGTTAGTGCAATTTGTGACACTGACTGTAATAGTACATGAAAAATAGAATGTTAGTTTCAGTTAAGAAAATAGCAGCCAGGAAGTTAGTGCTGTAGATAGATAGTGAGAGAGAGTTAAGAAGACTAGAAGCAATAAGGCCTGAACAGTAGCTTATGGATATGGTATAGAAGCAGAGAAGGAGTTAGAAGAGCCTTAGTATCTTGCAGTCTGTGAGGGATTGAAATGTGACAGAAGAGGAAGATGAGGCTAGTGTGGAAGAAGAGGAAGACCTAAGTATTGGGCAGGCTTTATGCAGGAGCAGAGCCATGTATTTTTGAGATGTTTTTTTTAAAGAGGCTTTGAAATGGGTTAGGCCAGGCATAGACCTGATAGCTAGAGGTAGTGAATTCCAAAGTATAGAGACAGAGTATGAATACAGAGAGTGACCTGGTTTTTCTTGTGGGTTTTTAGATAACTAAGAGATTTTTGTCTTCTGATCATAGGGATTGATTTGGTGTGTAAGGTGTGAAAAGATTGGCTAGTGCAGAGCAGGCAGTAGACTTGAAAATAAGGTTGTGCAAGGTAGATAGCTGAATAAAGGCAAGTTGGTTGGGGAGTTCAAGCCAGTTTAATTCTAGGAGTGGTTTACAGTGGTGTGTGTGATATTTAGAGTATATGGCAAACTTTGCAACTTTATTGTAGCACTGTTCCATCTTGCTTAGGGTAGAAGTTTGTATGTTAGTTAAGACAGAGGCGCCTTAAAGAAGGGAGAGAAGGAAAAAATGTTTTTGCAAGGGTGGTTTTGCTTGCTGCAGTAAAGAATTGTTTGTTTCTATATAAGATTCCCAGATTTATAAAATATACTTCATGCTGGAACTTAGAAGACTTAGGAAATGTTATGAGCAAAGAAGCCTTCTTTTCATAGGGGTCTATATTATAACTTCAAAGATGTAAAACTTCAGATGTTATAATATCAAACCCACTACATCGAAGGATGAAAATATCGAAGCCCCAGAACATCAAAATCTTACCTAGGGCAAGATTTCGGTGGGCCATTCAGTGGCTTCGCTATTTCCTCCACTGCGGTGCGAGAGTTACGGACATTAGGGTTAGGGTGCTGGTTAAGGTAAGTGGATAGTTAGTAATGTATGTATGGTGTAGTGTAGGGTTGGGTTTTGTTAACTGTATGTGTGTGTACTAATTAGTTTTTTGTGTATAGTTTTGTAGGGTATGTGTGCGATAGTTATGGAACTTAGGCTTAGGATGCGGGTTAAGGTAAGTGCCTAGTTAGTAATGCATGTATGGTTTAGTATAGGGTTGGGTTTTGTTAACTGTATGTCTGTGGTTTATTTATTTTGGTGTGCTTGTGTTGTGTGTATGTTTCTCGGAACAGCAAATTTTTTTTCCCTGGGAAAACAATTTGCTATTCTGAGCGTTCGATGTTTTCATAATTTGAAATTCCAAGTTCGAACCTATGGTGTTCAATATTTTGGAATTTGGAATATATGATATAGACTCTTTTCATAGTATTGTTTTAGTTGTGTTCTCTCAACAAATATGTAATGTATGCTACTAAAATCCAGTACAATGTCTGAGCTAAATGTTTTATAGTATTTGGACGATAGCTGTAGAAGGCATAACCATGAACATGTCTGGTCTTATGAAAGGATTTTCTTTCATTCATTCATTCATTCATTCATTCAT